>NC_083691.1:90153787-90456818 GCF_033118175.1 Dama dama | reverse complement strand
GTTTAAGCATCATGTCAATGACATGTATTATCCATAATCTTTCCTTCAAACACCAGGAACAATCATGGTACCATGAAATCCTAGCTCAGCAGCCTTGTCAGGGAGCAAGTATTTGGGCCCCCAGGCAGATGAGGCAACAACCACCTGGTCAAAGTGGGCAGGGTGAGGGCTGTTTTGATGATGGCAGTTCTCATTCACCGGCTCTTGGCTCCTGCAGATTTGAGGTTGGCTGACTCAAGTCAGATAAAACTTGCGAATTCCACCTGCTTCAGCATCAGGGAGCTGTACAGAATGAAGCATCAGTGCACAGATGCTAGAACAACAGTGCTATACAACAATAGCCTGATTAAACTATCATTGATCTCTCTCAGTAATTTGTTTGAGCTTCAGCTTTATAGAACCTATTGTCATTTACCATTTGGTTATCCACGTTCACCATTCAATATTTTGTGACTGTTTACTCTTCTATTCTATTTGTCTTTGTGGGTTTATACCTAAAACATTATTCACTTTTGTTTTAGTGAGACTTCCAGTTCAGTTCAGTTCAGTTCAGTTTAGTTGCTCAGTCGTATTTGATTCTTTGTGACCCCATGGACTGCAGCACGGCAGGCTTCCCTGTCCATCACCAACTCCTGGAGCCTACTCAAACTCATGTCCATTGAGTCGGTGATGCCATTCAACCATCTCATCCTCTGTTGTCTGCTTTTCCTCCTGCCTTCAATCTTTCTCAGCATCAGGGTCTTTTCCAATGAGTCAGTTCTTCACATCAGGTGGCCATAGTATTGGAGTTTCAGCTTCAGCATCAGTCTTTCCAATGAATATTCAGGACTGATTTCCTTTAGGATGGACTGGTTGGATCTCCTTGCAGTCCAGGGGACTCAAGAGTCTTCTCCAACACCATATTTCAAAAGCATCAATTCTTCTGCACTCAACTTTCTTTATAGTCCAACTCTCATATCCATACATTACTACTGGAAAAACCATAGCTTTGACTAGATGGACCTTTGTTGACAAAAATACCTCTGCTTTTTAATATGCTGTCTAGGTTGGTCATAACTTTTCTCCCAAGGAGTAAACATCTTTTAATTTCATGGCTGCAATCACCATCTGCAGTGATTTTGGAGCTCAGAAAAATAAAGTCAGCCACTGTTTCCCCATCTATTTCCCATGAGGTGATGGGACCAGATGCCATGATCTTAGTTTTCTGAATGTTGAGCTTTAAGCCAACTTTTTCACTCTCCTCTTTCACTTTCATCAAGAGGCTCTTTAGTTCCTCTTCACTTTCTGCCATAAGGGTGGTGTCATCTGCATATCTGAGGTTATTGATATTTCTCCCAGCAATCTTGATTCCAGCTTGTGCTTAATCCAGCCCAGCATTTCTCATGATGTACTCTGCATATAAGTGAAATAAGCAGGGTGACAATATACAGACTTGACACACTCCTTTACCTGTTTGGAACCAGTCTGTTGTCCATGTGCAGTTCTAACTATTGCTTCCTGACCTGCATATAGGTTTCTCAAGAGGCAGGTCAGGTGGTCTGGTATTCCCATCTCTTTCAGAATTTTCCACAGTTTATTGTGATCCACACAGTCAAAGGTTTTGGCATAGTCAATAAAGCAGAAATAGATGTTTTTCTGGAACTCTCTAGCTTTTTCAATGATCCAGCGGATGTTGGCAATTTGATCTCTGGTTCCTCTGCCTTTTCTAAATCCAGCTTGAACATCTGGAAGTTCATGGTTCATGTACTGTTGAAGCCTGGCTTGGAGAATTTTGAACATTACTTTACTAGCATGTGAGGTGAGTGGAATTGTGCGGTAGTTTGAGCATTCTTTGGGATTGGAATGAAAACTGACCTTTTCCAATCTTGTGGCCACTGCTGAGTTTTTCAAATTTGCTGGCATATTGAGTGCAGCACATTCACAGCACCATCTTTTAAAGATGAGACTTCCGAGAGAGTGGCTAAGTCTGCCATATTTAACTGGAAGTTCCAGGGTGCATTATTTAGTCATTTTATATGGTGCTAGTGGTAAAGAACCTGCCTGCCAATGCAGAAAATGTAAGAGATGTAGGTTTTATCCCTGGGTTGGGAAGATCCCCTGGAGGAGGGCATTGTAACTCTCTCCAGTATTCTTGCCTGGAGAATCCCATGGACAAAGGATCCTGGTGGGCTACAGTCCATGTGGTAACAGAGAGTTGGACATGACTAAGCAACTTAGCATGCATGCATAATGAAGAAACTTAAGCTCACAAAGGATGTGAGTTGTGTAAAGACACAAAAACAGTGAAGGAACTTGAACCCAGATCTGGTTCTAAATCTAGTGTTGTTTCTTGACCCACCCTTCGGTCATTCCTCTAAGGATCATCTCTCATAAGACAGTTTTGTGTAACATGTTTTGCTAAAGGCTCAGGAGGGTAATAATGGAAGGAGAGCTACATCACAAGGTATACAACTCAATATTGAGCATTAGATATTTTAATACTCAGTTCTTCCCACAACTGAGAATTTATTTCTAACTACTTTTTCTCCTTTGGCTCCCTAACTGCTGTCTTCTTTCTTCTGTTTCTCTCTGTTTTTCAGGTGGCCTCATTATCCCTTTCTCAAGCTACTTATGAAAACTCAAAATTTCTCTCACAGTTTTCTGCACAATTGAGTTACTTCTTCTATATTCTCTCCATGCCATGGAAGTAGTAGGAAGATAGGAAATGGGGAAGAATTTATTTTAACTAACCAAAAATCTCATTGTATTAGTTAAGGTAAAAGGGTAAACTTCTGGGGAAAAAGGAATCCAAATTTATAGGACTGAAAACAATTTATTTCTCTTGTGTAAGGGTAGTTCATGGAGGTCTATGAGCGCCCCTTCCAATCATTCAGGGAACCAGGCTGATGGCAGCTCTGCCAACTTGAGTATTGACTTCCAAGGGTGCTCTAGTACTTGACATCTCAGTAAGCTGAAGGACTGTGGAGAAATGAATGAGCAGGGCCCTCACCTTCCCCATCCTCCTGGGCAACTGGAAGCCACTCTTAACAAAAATCTAACAGAATAAAAGCAAAGAAAATAATCTTTTTGACCAGGATGAAACAATTTGAATAGGATCCAATACCTAAATTATTGCTTATTATTCTAAGTCCTAGTCCTGAACAAATATGTACATCCTCTCTATAGGCAAACAAAAATCACCAGATACATGAATAAATTCAGCAGCTCCCAGCAAGGGATTCATTGAAAAAATAACACAATCTGAAACAAATTTAATCCTTTAAACCCTAACTTTAAAAAACCACAAATAATCTATATTTATATTTCCAGGGAGATGGAGTCTGAAATTAGTTTCCAACAGTAGTTGAATCTCTCTCTACCTTTTATTTTTTTCTTTACTTGGCAATCAATACATTTTCTTTTTTGGCAGGATCCATGTGCTCCTGATTGCATTTTCTGTCATTCTTCAGCTCTGCAGTTACTTTGGAATGACTTCTTTCTCAGGTAGCCTGTTTGCATGGTGGCCCAAATGGCTATTAGCAGCTCTGAGACTTTGCTTTTATAATATTAGCTTGATGCAAAAGTAATTGTGATTTTTGCACTGTTGAAACTTGCCATTTGATATTGGAACACATTCTAAATAAATGTGGTTATGTTATACATCATTTTAATGCTCATTTCTCACTTTATTTTGTTTTTGCTAATGGTTTATTACTTGCTGTGTATATTATATTTTGAACTGTGGTGTTGGAGAAGACTCTTGAGAGTCCCTTGGACTGCAGGGAGATCCAACCAGTCCATCCTAAAGGAGATCAGTCCTGGATGTTTATTGGAAGGACTGATGTTGAAGCTGAAACTCCAATACTTTGGCCACCTGATGCGAAGAGCTGACTCATTAGAAAAGACCCTGATGCTGGGAAAGATTGAAGGCAGGAGGAGAAGGGGATGACAGAGGATGTGATGGTTGGATGGCATCACCGACTCAATGAACATGAGTTTGGGTAGGCTCCGGGAGTTGGTGATGGACAGGGAGGCCTCGCGTGCTGCAGTTCATGGGGTTGCAAAGAGTCGGACATGACTGAGGGACTGAACTGAACTGAACTGAACTGATATTATATTTATTTTAGACTGTGGAAATGATGCTAGACAAAAAACAAATTCATGCAATTTTCTTATTTGAGTTCAAAATGGGTCATAAAGCGGCAGAGAAAATTCTCAACATTAACAATTCATTTGGCCCAGGAACTGCTAACAAATGTACAGTGCAGTGGTGGTTCAAGAAGTTTTGCAAAGGAGACAAGAACCTTGAAGATGAGTAGTGTAGTGGCCAGTCATCAGAAGTTGACAGTGACAATTGGCAGCTATCATAGAAGCAGATCAGTCCTCTTACAACCACATGAGAATTTACTGAAGAACTCAGTGTTGACCATTCTATGGTCCTTTGGCCTTTGAAACAAATTGGAAAGGTGAAAAAGTTCAGTAAGTGGGTGCCTCATGAGCTAACTACAAATAAAAAAATCATTTTGAAGTGTCATCTTTTCTTAATTCTATGCAACAATGAACCATTTCTTCATCAGATTATGATATTCTATGAAAAGTGGATTGTTTACAACACCTGTCAATGACCAACTCAGTTGCTGGACCAAGAAGAAGCTCCAAAGCACTTCCCAAAGCCAAACTCAGCACCAAAAAGAAAAAGGTCATGGTCACTGGTGGTCTGCTGCTGGTCTGATCCGCTATAGCCTTCTGAATCCTGGCAACACCATTACATCTGAGAAGTATGCTCAGCAAATTGATGAGGTGCACCAGAAACTGCAGTGCCTGCAGCCAGCATTGGTCAACAGCATTGGCTCAATTCTTCTCCACAACACCCAAACACATGTCATACAATCAATGCTTCAAAAGTTGAACAAATTGGGCTATGAAGTTTTTGCCTCATCTGCCACATTCACCTGACCTCTCACCAACTGACTACAACTTCTTCAAGAATCTCAACAACCAGCAGGAGGCAGAAAATGCTTCCAAGAGTTCGTTGAATCCCAAAGCATGGATTTTTATGCTACAGGAATAAACAAAATTATTTCTCATTAGCAAAAATGTGTTGATTGTAATTGTTCCTAATTTGATTAATAAAGATGTGTTTGAGCCTAGTTATAATGATTTAAAACTGCCAATTACACTGAAACTGCAATTACATTTGCACCAACCTAATAGTTCCAGCAAAATCAATCTCATTGCCCTGGCATCAGTCAATGCCTATTACATTACCCATCAGGTGGCCAAAGAATTGCCATGCTTTTATTGTCATATATTTGTTCACCTGTAGGATCTGGGGATAGAGTCTCATTCACTCAGCCCACATGAGTGGAGAAGGAGGAAGGGGTGTTTCCTTAAAGGAAGAGATGGGTGCTGGACCAGCAGAAACAAATTCTCACTTACCCAACCTAATTACTGTTCATGTGGAACACAACACAGAGACATTCTTAGATACACTGGGATTCAGAAAGTAAACTATCCATTGTTGTTTAGTCACCAAGTCATGTCCAACTCTTCGTGACCTCATGGACTATAGCCTGCCAGGCCCCTCTGTCCATGGGATTCTCCAGGCAAGAGTACTGGAGTGGGTTGCCATTCCTTCTCCAAAACTATCTAATACCCTTTCTGAAAAGTTGTTTCAAGAAATATAACTAAGAAATGAATCCAAATAAGAACTCCAATATGGAAGATGTACTATAAAAGAAATGGCAAGCAATACAGTTATAAGACTTAGAGTTAATATCTATATGACTACTAGTAACATAGTTAAAAATTTAATAAAATGAGAAAAATTCTTTAGAGATCTGACCAAAGTGAAAAGAAATTTGTAGTAATAACTGATACCCAAATGACTCCGGTTTGTTGCTGTTGTTCATTCACTAAGTCATGTCTGACTCTTTGCCACCTCATGGACAGCAGGATGCCAGGCTTCCCTGTCCTTCACTGTTTCCTAGAGTTTGCTCAAAGTTATGTCCATTGAATTAATGATGCCATCCAACCATCTCATCCTCTGTCATGCCCTTCTCCTCCTGCCTTCAATTTTTCCCAGCATCAGGGACTTTTCCAATGACTCGGCTCTTCGCGTCAGGTGGCCGAAAGTTTGGAGCTTCAGCTTCAGCATCAGTCCTTCCAATGAATATTCAGGGTTGATTTCCTTTAGGATTGACTGGTTTGATCTCCTTGCTGTACAACGGACTCTCAAGAGTCTTCTCCAGCACCACAATTCAACAGCATCAGTTGTTTTATGCTCAGCCTTTATGGTCCAACTCTCACATCCGTTCATGACTACTGGAAGAAATCTTTGGTTATTCCAATGACAATCCTTGAATTAGGTTAAGTCAGGAAGGGAGATTGATGGTAAAGTAGGAAAGAATAAGAGCAAAACCCACCAGACAGACAGGAACATGTGCGCCTATCTCTCATTGCTCTAGTAAGCTGGCATCAACTGTATGTGCAACAGGGTTAGAATTCTGAGGAACAGGGGCTTACCTGGTGCCTCCATGGTAAAGAGTCTGCTTGCCAATGTGGGAGACATGGTTTGGTCCCTGATCTGAGACGATATCACATGGTGTGGAGCAGCTAAGCTGTGCACCACTACCATTTAGCCTACGCTCTGAAGTCCGAACACCCCAGAGCCCATGTTCCACAAAAGTAGAAGCCACTGCCTTGAGAAGCCCAAGCACCACAACCAGAGAGAGGCCCATGCAGCAACGAAGACACAGCACAGTCAAAAATAAAAAAGTAACTACAATTATAAAAAAGCATTTTGAGGAGCAAGAAGAGACCCAGTCAAGTTGAGGGCCCGGCCGCTGCCCACACCAAGATCAGCTGGCAGGCATGCAGCACTTGCAACAGCAATAGCACCTGGCCCTACACCGAACTTTGGTTTAAAAATAAATGACTGCTCCATCACTCCTGCCTTTGAAATCCCATGTAAATTTCTTTTGAGGCCCATTCTAATCCTCAACCACATAAGGAAGGGAATTCTATGAAATGTAGTTCTTCCAGCTTAGCTAAGTGGTCAGAGTACAAAGCCACCACAATAATTAAATAAAAGCAAATGAAAACAAAATGCACTCAACAGTTAGCTCAAAAACTTAGAGAAGAATAATAAAACAAATCTAATGAAAGTAAAAACAAAACAATTAATAAAGACAAAAGCAAAACTTAATGAGTTAGGAAATGAAGGCACAGCAGGGTTTTAAACAAACCAAAATTTTTATCTGTGCAAAGGCTAATAAAATAAGAAAATCTTTAGTAGTGTTAATAAAACAAAAAAGAGCACACAAAATGTTATGAATTAGAAATAGCATAAAACCTTGGAAAGAATGATATACCAAAAAAATACAGCAATATACAATTGGAAATTCAAATTTAAAACACCAGTTTCAAGAGCCTTAACACTTTAAAATGATTAAGGATAAATATAACACATTTTGTGCAAGACCTGTACACTGAAAATTATAAAACCTTGCTGAGAAATTAAAAGCTATTGAAATAAAAAGAAAGATATACCATAATTGGAAGACAATATTGTTAAGATTTTGCAAGTCCCCCAAAGTTTCCACAGACTCAAAACAATCCAAACAAAAATTTCAGAAAGCTTTTATTTTTTGGAGGGGAGGGGTAGAAATTGGCAAGTCAATTCTAAAATTTATATAGAAATACAAAAGATCTAGAATACCCAAAGCAACTGGTAAAAAAAGGACAAAGGTATAGGACTTAAATTATTTGATTTCATGAATATAAACCAATAGGAATCAAGATAGTATGGTATGGATGTGAGAACAGATCAATGGAACATATATGGTCATTGTCTACACAGGTGCCATGGTAATTCAATGGGGATTCTTTCTTCAACACATGAAACTGAAACAACTGGATATCCATATGTTAAAAAAGTGAGCTTTGATCATTACCTCACACCATAAAAAAATGAACATGAAATAGATCATAGACTTAAATATAAGATCTAGAACTATAAGCTACTGCAAGAAAACAAGGAAACCCTTGTGCTATTAAGTTAGGCAGATTTCTTAGGACACAAAAAGCACAAAGTGTAAATAAAAAATTAAATGGAACTTCATCAATATAGTCTTGCTATTTGAAAGACACTGTTGAGAAATTGAAAAATCATGCCACAGATTGGGAGAAAATACTTGCAAATATATCTGTTAAATAAATAATTCTTATTCATTTATAATAAGAAGGCAGAATAAAAAACTGAAGAAAATGAGTAGAAGATTTGAATAAAGACTTCAAAATGAAGAGATGAAGTTCAAAAAGCACATGAAAAGATGCTCAATACTGGGTCATCAGGGATAATATATATTAAAACCACAATGAGATACTGCTATGCACGTAATAAAATTAAAAAGACTGATCATACCAAGTGTTGGCAAGGACATGAAGCAACAAGAATTCTCATACATTGCTGATGGCAGTGTAGAATGGGATAGCCACTTTGGGAAATAGTTTCTTATAAATTTAAAATATATCCCAGCAATCCCATTCCTACTTTTTTCCAAGAAAAATGATAAGTGTGACCATATAGAGACTTGTACACAGAGCTTTACATAGCAGCTTGATTTGTAATAGCCTCTGAACTGGTCTCATGAGCTGCCCTAGTAACAGTTCAGTTCAGTTCAGTCCAGTCGCTCAGTCATGTCTGACTCTTTGCAACCCCATGGACTGCAGCCTCCGGGTTTCTCTGTCTATCACCAACTTCTAGAGGTTGCTCAAACTCATGTCCATCGAGTTAGTGATGCCATCCAACCATCCCATCTTCTGTCATCCCCTTGTCCTCCTGCCTTCAATCTTTCCCAGCATCAGGGTCTTTTCCAAAGAGTCAGCTCTTCGCATCAGGTGGCCCTAGTAACTGGGAAGACCAATTTTGACTCCATCTTGGGCCTGTTTCTTTTACTTTAACCCTTGCATTTTGTTGCTTTTGTTCTTATGAAAGTGTTAGTCACTTAGCCGTGTCCGAATCTTAGTGACCCTATGGACTATAACCTACCAGGCTCCTTGGTCCATGGGATTCTCCAGGCAAGAATACTGGAGTGGGTTGCCATTTCCTTCTCCAGGGGATCTTCCCCACCCAGGGATAGAACCCGGGTCTCCCACACAGCAGGCATATTCTTTATCTTCTGAGCCACCAGGAAGCCCTTTGTTCTTGTAATCCTACATAATGGCTTGCCTCAGGGAACCCTGCCCCTCTGCGCATGCTCAGTCACTTTCAATTCAGTTCAGTCACTCAGTCGTGTCCGACTCTCTGTGACCCCATGAATCGCATCACGTCAGGCTTCCCTGTCCATCACCAACTCCCGGAGTTTATTCAAACTCATGTCCATGGGGTCGGAAATGCCATCCAGCCATCTCACCCTCTGTCGTCCCCTTCTCCTCCTGCCCCCAATTCCTCTCTGCACCAGGGTCTTTTCCAATGAGTCAACTCTTCGCATCAGGTGGCCAAAATATTGGCGTTTCAGCTTCAGTATCAGTCCTTCCAATGAACACCCAGGACTGATCTCCTTTAGGATGGACTGGTTGGAACTCCTTGCAGTCCAAGGGACTCTCAAGAGTCTTCTCCAACACCACAGTTCAAAAGCATCAATTCTTCAGCACTCAGCCTTCTTCACAGTCCAACTCTCACATCCATACATGACCACTGGAAAAACCATAGCCTGGACTGGATGGACCTTTGTTGGCAAAATAATGTCTCTGCTTTTTAATATGCTGTCTAGGTTGGTCATAACTTTCCTTCCAAGGAGTAAGCATCTTTTAATTTGATGGCTGCAATCACCGTCTGCAGTGATTTTGGAGCCCCCAAAAATAAAGTCTGATACCATTTCCACTGTTTCCCCATCTATTTCCCATGAAGTGATGGGACCAGATGCCATGATCTTAGTTTTCTGAATGGTAAGCTTTAAGCCAACTTTTTCACTCTCCTCCTTCACTTTCATCAAGAGGCTTTTTAGTTCC
The DNA here is from genome assembly GCF_033118175.1 of Dama dama. Lineage (NCBI taxonomy): Eukaryota > Metazoa > Chordata > Mammalia > Artiodactyla > Cervidae > Dama > Dama dama. Next base: position 90,446,825 of record NC_083691.1, on the reverse strand, counting down.
TCTTCATTTTCTGCCATAAGGGTGGTGTCATCTGCATATCTGAGGTTATTGATATTTCTCCCAGCAATCTTGATTCCAGCTTGTGCTTCCTCCAGCCTAGTGTTTCTCATGATGTACTCTGCATATAAGTGAAATAAGCAGTGTGACAATATACAGCCTTGACGTACTCCTTTTCCTATTTGGAACCAGTCTGTTGTTCCATGTCCAGTTCTAACTGTTGCTTCCTGACCTGCATATAGGTTTCTCAAGAGGCAGGTCAGGTGGTCTGGTATTCCCATCTCTTTCAGATTTAGTCCTGTCTAACTCTTTGTGATCCTATCCAGGCTCTCTGCCCATGGGATTCTCCAGGCAAGAATAACTGGAGTGGGTTGCCATGCCCTTCTTGAGGGGATCTTCCTGATCCACGAATTGAACCCTTGTATCTTATGCCTCTTCCATTGGCTGGTAGGTTCTTCACCACTAGTGCCACCTGGGAAGCCCCTCTGCCTGAGGGGGTAAACTAAAGTGGCTTTGTTCAGTTTACAGAGGGACAATCTGACCTTTCCTATCTGTGAAAGGATGTAGAAAAGAAGAAATTAACATATATCCCTTCCTGTTTTGCAAGATAAATGGCCTTTTTTTAACTTTAATTCCTCAACACCTCTCCCTTTCTGTTTTATTAAAAAACACTGGTGTCTAGATCCTGATAAGATGGTTTTTTGGCAACACTAATCTGCCATCTTTTCAGTGTACAGGCTTTCCAAATAAAGTCATTATTCCTTGCCTCATCGCCTCATCTCCCAATTCATTGGCCTGTTGTGCAGCAAGCAGAGAGTCCAGACTAGGTAACACTCTTAACAAATTGCAGCAAACATGATGCCTCGAGATAACATACATTTATTCTCTCGCAGTTCTGGAAGACAGACGTCCAAACAGTTCTCTGGAGTAAAATCAAAGTATAAACATGGCCATAATAATTTTGGAGGCTCAAGGGGAGAACCCATTTCTTGCTTCTTCCAGCTTCTAGAGGCTACTGGAATTCCTTGACTTGTGGCTGCATCACTCCAGCATCTTCTCCCTCAGTCTGCACATCTCCTTCTCTGCTGTGTGTGTTAAATCTTTCTCTGTCTCATTCTTATAAAGATAAATGGGATTGCATTTAAGGCCCACCCTAATAATCTAGGATAATCTTCCCACCACAAGATCCTTAATTTGATCACATCTGCAAAGATATTTTTGTAACTTTTACAGGTTCTAGGGATTAGTATCTGAATATCTTTTAGAAGGCCTTTTTTTTTTCCCAGCCATAATCTCAAATTGGAAATAATCCAAAGTTTTATGAACTGATGAATGTATTTTGGTGTATCCATATGATAGAATGCTATTCACTTTTTAAAAAGGACTAAACTCCTGATATTTACATGTGTGAATCTCAAAAACATTATGCTGAGAAAATGAAATCAAATATAAAGCACAAATTTTATCTGATTCAATTCCTGCAAAATTCTAGGAAAAGCGGTTACAGTGATAGAAATTAAATCAGTGCTTTCATGGGGCACAGGTTGGAAGAGGATATTGACTGCAAAGGTGCTACAGGGAACTTTTTCGCATGATGGAAATGCTCTACATTTTTTGGTGGAGGTTACAAGAATGCATTTATTTGTTAAAATTCATTAAAAGGACACTTAAAATGGGTGAGTTTTAAAGTGTAAATTGTACTTTAAAGATATTTAAAAAGAAAGACTAAAGGGCCAAGAAATTTGAAAATCTAGATGAATTGGTTGAATTTTAAGGAAAATATAACTAAAATAGAGTGAAGAAGAAAAAGTTTGAATAGAGCAATCAACATGGAATAAATCAAGAAGTTTGTGAAGAACTTTGCTCCTTTTCCCAATATCCTCTAAACTGCGTCATAGGAACAGGAAGTAAATCTGCTTGTTTGTGATTTATTTCACACCTGAGAGAATTTCTATGCAACTTAAATTGCTCTAGTGAATACATAAAGAAGGAAAAGTTTTCCATTTTTAAAATAAAATTTATTTAACCTTAATACAATACCTGTAAAACTGCACAAAGCAGAAAGCTACTGAATTGTATGTACTTGAATAAAACATTAGCAAATTAAGTACATTCCTGTGTAAGAAGAATAACACAACTAAATTAGAGTTCATTCCAGACATGCAGTGTAAGTTTGAGGAACTAAGAAAAATAGGTAGAGATTAACTTTGGACTTTTGCTTCCAACCTCACCCTCTCCAAAGGTCCAAGACAGATGGTCTCTACTGGGTGGGTGGGAAGTGGGGAGCTGTTTCTAGGGTGCAAAATGTGAATGAAGCCCAGCTCCAAAGAGCTGTTTTGTGATGTGGGATGGATTTCTCCTTAGCGCATTTCTTCTTCACCCAGATCTCTTTTATCCTCTCAGCTCACTGGGACTCACACAGATAGGGATCTGGCTTTGTACTGACTCAGAGACCACAACATCCTCAGCAGAACATAATTTGAGGTCCAAATATTACAGTTTAGAATCATAGCCATTCCAAACAAAAAATAACATATAATTGGAGTACAGTTTCCTTCAGAAAAAGAAGTGTTAGAACAGACAGACAAATAATTTAGAATTAGACTAATAAACTAAAAGTGATAAGGGAAGACATTAGCAATATCTAACATCTTAGGATAAAAATAGGAAGATAAAGACCAAGCAGAAATACTAGCATGAAAAATGTGGCAGTTGAAATATATGATAGAAAAGCTTAGATAAATAGCAGACAGGATCTATGTGGAGGGGATACATTAATGATGTGGAAGGCTAAACTGAGATCATCCTCCCTTAAGGAAGAGGGAAATGACAAACAAAAAATATGAAATGAAAAGCCAAGACATATGGAAAAATAAAGTTGAAGTGCTAACATTCAGATAATAGAAGTACCAGGAAGAAAGAAAAAATGGAGAGGAAGACATATTTGAAGAAATAATAATGATAAATTTTCCCAAGTGGAGGGAAAAGAAGAGGAAGATAAAAAGAAGGAAGAGAAAGAGGAAGGGGAAGGAGAGAAGAAGAGAAGGTGGTGGAAAAGAAAGTCTTTAGATTGAAAGAAACTGCAGAGAATAGATAGGCAAGATGGATTGCAAGTAAAAGTGAAAGTGAGAGTCTCTCAGTCTTGTCTGACTCTTTGTGACCCCATGGACTAGACAGTCCATGAAGTGAATGTGATTTTAAGAATAGCAAAGTTGAGCAGAAAATTCTAAAAGTTTCCAGAGAGATAGAATAGTTCACACACAAAAGAACAAATGTTAGATTGACCTTGAGAGATTTTCCAATTAAGCACCAGGTACAGGAAATCAGATGATTATCATTTAAAAAATATTAGGAGGAAAGAACTTAGACTCTGGAATTTTATATTTAGCCAGCACATTTACATATGAGGGCATGATAAAAATATTCTTAGTCCCAGAAAGCTTCAGAAGGTTTGTCACAAAAAGATCCACACTGAAAGCTGTTTTGGATGAAATATATAAAGAGGAAATACAAACCCAGATTTGGTTACCATATTGAACAGCACAGGTATAGATTCTTGCTTTTCAAAGTGTGGTGTTTGAACAGGCTCACCAGGGAGCCTGTTAGAAAAACTCACATCCCATCTCAAAACATGCAGAATCATAATCTGCCTTTTAACAAGAATTCTAGATGCTCTGAGACTTTAAGAAGCACAAGTCTAGATATATCATTATGATTGCGGTTAGGTTGGAGGGAACTAAGGGAATATAAAAATGTGCTAAAATGCTTGTCAAATTAGAGGGCAAAGGATTGAAAAGAAACATTGTCAGACAACTGAAAAATTAAGATGGTAGAAACTAATCCAAATATATAAAAATAATTGTGAGTGGACTTAACACAAGTAAAAAGCAAATGTTGATAGGTGGAATTTAAAAATTCAGATGTTATTTACAACATATACTTAAAAAAGCTAAATGCAAGCCCAAGTTAATAATAAAAGGGGAAAAAAAAAGATACATCAGCAAATATTAACCTAAATACAATAGTTACAGCTATATTGGTATCCAAATATATCTAGATATATCTATCTATCTATCTATATCTATATATAATATGATATATTCATATCCAAAGAAATAAAATTGACTTTAAGGCAAAGGGCATGATTAGGGATGGATAGAGCACTACATAATGTAATGATAAAGTATTCTTTTTTGCCAAAGAGATATTGCAATTTTAATGACGCATCTAACAAAACAACCTCAAATAGCTATAGAAAGCAAAAACTAATAAATAAAGAGGTCATAAATCTACCACCATACTGAGAGATCTCAACTTTCTCAATTATATCAATAAAGATATAAAAATATGAATAATACAAAAAATTAACTTTATTTAATGGGCATTTATGACATTCTGAATAAAAAATTGGCAAGTACACATTTTTCTCAAGCACACCAGAAATACTTACAGTTTCAAATAACAGATAAAACTCAGAACATAATCTATAACCACAGTATATGTAATTTGGGAGCAACCAAAAGATAAATAAGAAACCTTACATATTTGAAAACTTAAAAAATACGCTGCTAATTAATTCATAGATCAAGATCAAGAAAAAGTGTAAAAATATTTAGATCTTAAGTTTGGTTCAGTTCAGTCACTCAGTCCTGTGTGACTCTTTGCGATCCCATGGACTGCAGCACACCAGGCTGTCCATCACCCGGTTGTCCATCACCAACTCCCAGAGCCTACTCATATCCATCACATCTGTGATGCCATCTAACCATCTTATCCTCTGTTGTCCCCTTCTCCTCCCGCCTTCAATCTTTCCCAGCATCAGGATCTTTTCCAATGAGTTGGTTCTTTGCATCAGGTGGCCAAAGTATTGGAGTTTCAGCTTCAGCATCAGTCCTTCCAAAGAATATTCAGGACTGATTTCCTTTAGATCTTAAAGACTGTGAAGATACTCTCAAACTCTTCCAGAAAATTGCAGAAGAAGGTAAACTTCCAAACTCATTCTATGAGGTCACCATCACCCTAATTCCAAAACCAGACAAAGATGCCACAAAAAAAGAAAACTACAGGCCAATATCACTGATGAACATAGATGCAAAAATCCTTAACAAAATTCTAGCAAACAGAATCCAACAACATATTAAAAAGATCATACATCATGACCAAGTGGGCTTTATCCCAGGAATGCAAGGATTCTTTAATATCTGCAAATCAATCAATGTAATACACCACATTAACAAATTGAAAGATAAAAACCATATGATTATCTCAATAGATGCAGAAGAAGCCTTAGACAAAATTCAACATCCATTTATGATAAAAACTCTCCAGAAAGCAGGAATAGAAGGAACATACCTCAACATAATAAAAGCTATATATGACAAACCCACAGCAAACATTATCCTCAATGGTGAAAAATTGAAAGCATTTCCACTAAAATCAGGAACAAGACAAGGGTGCCCACTCTCACCACTACTATTCAACATAGTTTTGGAAGTTTTGGCCACAGCAATCAGAGCAGAAAAAGAAATAAAAGGAATCCAGGTAGGAAAAGAAGAAGTGAAACTCTCACTGTTTGCAGATGACATGATCCTCTACATAGAAAACGCTAAAGACTCTACCAGAAAATTACTAGAGCTAATCAATGAATATAGTAAAGTTGCAGGATATAAAATTAAGACACAGAAATCCCTTGCATTCCTATACACTAACAATGAGAAAACAGAAAGAGAAATTAAGGAAACAATACCATTCTCCATTTCAACATGAAGAATAAAATACTTAGGAGTATATCTACCTAAAGAAACAAAAGACCTATACATAGAAAACTATAAAACACTGATGAAAGAAATCAAAGAGGACGCAGATAGATAGAGAAACATACCATGTTCATGGATTGGAAGGATCAATATTGTGAAAATGAGTATACTACCCAAAGCAATCTATAGATTCAATGCAATCCCTATCAAGCTACCAATGGTATTCTTCACAGAACTAGAACAAATAATTTCACAATTTGTATGGAAATACAAAAAACCTCGAAGAGTCAAAACAATCTTGAGAAAGAAGAATGGAACTGGAGGAATCAACCTTCCTGACTCCAGGCTCTACTACAAAGCCACAGTCCTCAAGACAGTATGGTACTGGCACAAAGACAGAAATACAAATCAATGGAACAAAACAGAAAGCCCAGAGATAAATCCACGTACCTATGGACACCTTATCTTCGACAAAGGAGGCGAGAATATACAATGGAAAAAAGACAACCTCTTTAACAAGTGGTGCTGGGAAAACCGGTCAACCACTTGTAAAAGAATGAAACTAGAACACTTTCTAACACCATACACAAAAATGAACTCAAAATGGATTACAGACCTAAATGTAAGACCAGAAACTATAAAACTCCTAGAGGAGAACATAGGCAAAACACTCTCCGACATAAATCACAGCAAGATACTCTATGACCCACCTCCCAGAATATTGGAAATAAAAGCAAAAAGAAACAAATGGGACCTAATGAAACTTAAAAGCTTTGGCACAACAAAGGAAACCATAAGCAAGGTGAAAAGACAGCCTTCAGAATGGGGGAAAATAATAGCAAATGAAGAAACAGACAAAGGATTAATCTCAAAAATATACAAGCAACTCCTGAAGCTCAATTCCAGAAAAATAAATGACCCAATCAAAAAATGGGCCAAAGATCCAAGCAGACGTTTCTCCAAAGAAGACATACAGATGGCTAACAAACACATGAAAAGATGCTCAGCATCACTCATTATCAGGGAAATGCAAATCAAAACCTCAATGAGGTACCACTACATGCCAGTCAGAATGGCTGCTATCCAAAAGTCTACAAGCAATAAATGCTGCAGGGGGTGTGGAGAAAAGGGAACCCTCTTACACTGTTGGTGGGAATGCAAACTAGTACAGCCACTATGGAGAACAGTGTGGAGATTCCTTAAAAAACTGGAACTAGAACTGCCATATGACCCAGCAATCCCACTCCTGGGCATACACACCGAGGAAACCAGATCTGAAAGAGACACGTGTACCCCAATGTTCATCACAGCACTGTTTATAATAGCCAGGACATGGAAGCAACCTAGATGCCCATCAGCAGACGAATGGATAAGGAAGCTGTGGTACATAGACACCATGGAATATTACTCAGCCATTAAAAAGAATTCATTTGAATCAGTTCTAATGAGATGGATGAAACTGGAGCCCATTATACAGAGTGAAGTAAGCCAGAAAGATAAACACCAATACAGTATACTAACGCATATATATGGAATTTAGAAAGATGGTAGCGATAACCCTACATGCAAGACAGAAAAAGAGACACAGATGTACAGAACAGACTTTTAAACTTGTGGGAGAAGGCGAGGGTGGGATGTTCTGAGAGAACAGCATTGAAACATGTATACTATCAAGGGTGAAACAGATCACCAGCCCAGGTTGGATGCATGAGACAAGTGCCCGGGGCTGGTGCACTGGGAAGACCCAGAGGGATGGGGAACACATGTAAATCCGTGACTGATTCATATCAATGTATGGCAAAACCCACTACAATATTGTAAAGTAATTAGCCTCCAACTAATAAAAATAAATGGAAAAAACAAAAAACAATTTGTGGTGCTGGAGAAGACTTTTGAGAGTCCTTTGGACTGTGAGGAGTTCAAAGTAGTCAATCCTAAGGGAAATCAACCCTGAATATTCATTGCAAGTACTGATGCTGAAGCTCCAGTAGTTTGACCAACTGATTCGATGAGCCAAGTCATTGGAAAAGACCCTGATGCTGAGAAGATTGAAGGCAAAAGGAGAAGCGGGCAGTAGAAGATGAGATGTTTAGATAGCATCTCCAACTCAATGGACATGAGAAAACTCCAGAAGATAGTGGAGGATGGAGGAGCCTAGCATGCTACAGTCCATGGGGTGGCAAGGAGTGGGATACAACTTAGTGACTGAACAACAACAACAAAATTGCATGATCTCTCTCTATTCTATTCCCCTTCCTGTCCCAGCTCAAGTTAACCATCATTCATAAGCTGGTATTCATCACTTTTTAAACTTTCTTTCTGTATAGTTTGATTGCATATATATTCGTTAAAATTGCACATATTCTATTTTTGTTAAAAAAGTGTAATCTTTTGGGCCTTACAATTTTCACTTAATAGTATACTATTAAGATTCATCCATATGGTTGTGTATCATGTTAGTTCATTTGTCTTGTCGGTCATGTGCTTCTTTTTCATCCAAGTATCTCCATTTAATCATTCACTGATTTTTGCTATTGTGAACAGTATTGCTATGAACACTCTTCTGGATACTTCCTGTTGTACATATGCAAATGTCTCTTGTGTATATAGCTAGGAGTAGAACTGTTGGCTCAAAAAAGATGATAAAGTTTAGGATTTCATCCTGAATTGTGTTCTACCATGGTTCAGTTCAGTTCAGTTCAGTCGCTCAGTCATGTCCAACTCCTCACAACCCCATGGACCACACGGTTATGTCAATTTAAATTCCTACTGGCAATGTTTAAGAAAGAGAGCCTCTGGAATCATATCCACTCCAACTTTCTGTATTGTCAGATTTTTTTCATTTTTGCCAGTTGTATGAGTATTAAATGTTTCTCATTGTGGTGCTAACTGGCATTTTCTTGTCACTAATGATGCTGACCATTTCCTCACCTATTTGTGAGTGATACGTGTTTCCTTTTCTGTGAAATGTCTCTTTATATCTTTGAGTAATTTTCTGTTGGGTTACACGTGCTTTTCTTATTACTTTGTATGAGTGCTTTATATATTCTTGATACAAACTCATTATCATCAGTAGACATTGCAAAGATCATCTCTCAGCTTCTAAATTGACTTTCTCCTTTCTTTTAAGAATCTTTTAGAGAACTAAAATTATTAACTAAAATTTTTTTCCATATTGTTTTAATTTCTCTCTCTTTTTCTAAGACTTTTTTTAACAGCAGTTTTTTATTCACAGTGAAATTGAGGGGAAGGTACAGAGATTTCCCACATACTCCCCTCACACATGCATAGCCTCCACCATTATTAGCATCCCCTATCAGAGTGGTACATTTGTTACAATCAATGAACCGACATTGACATATCACAATCATCCAAAATCCACAATATACATTAGTGTTTACCCTTGTTATTACACATTCTATGGGTTTTGATAAATGTATAAAGATGAGTATCTACCACTATGCTATTATACAGACTACTTTCACTGCTCTAAAAATCCTCTGTATTTTGCCTATTCATCACACCTCCTAATCTAACCTCTAGCAACCACTAATCTTTTTACTGTTTTGATAATTTTGCCTTATCAAGAATATCACAGAATTGGAACCATATTGTCTATAACTTTTTCAGATTAGATTTCCCTTTTTTCCTTCTTTCGTCCTTCCTCAGTATGTCTTTGGATCTGGTATCAGGGTAGTGCAGTCCTCATAGAATAAGTTATATTCCTTCTTTTTCAACTATATGAAAGTTTTATAAGATGGAATGATGAATTCTTTGAAAATGTTATAGTACTCATCTGTAAAATGATCTGGGACTGATGCTTTGTTTTTAATTTTCAGGCAGCACTTTCTCAATTTTCCAAGAATTTGCCTATTTAGTCTCCAGATTCAAAATTGTTGGCATATAATTGCTGATAGTATATTCTTATCTTTAAATTTCTATGTGAAGTTACTCCTCCCTTTTCATTCATAGTATCTGTTTCTCCTTCCTTTTGTTTTATTCTATTATTTTTTTCCTAACTTCTTAAGTTAGACATACAGCTCATTAACTTTGAGGCTGTCTTGTTTTCTTACATACATAGCTAAAGCTACACTTTTTTTTTTTTAAGTTCCACAAGATCTGATATTTAGTATCTTCACAATCTTTGTTTTAATTCAGAGTCTATTTTATTTTATTTTTCTCCATTTATTTTTATTAGTTGGAGGCTAATTACTTTACAATATTGTAGTGGGTTTTTCCGTACATTGATATGAATCAGTCACGGATTTACATGTGTTCCCCATCCCCATCCCCCCTCCCTCCTCCCTCTCCATCCCATCCCTCTGGGTCATCCCAGTGCACCAGCCCCGAGCACTTGTCTCATGCATCCAACCTGGGCTGGTGATCTGTTTCACCCTTGATAGTATACATGTTTCAATGCTGTTCTCTCAGAACATCCCACCCTCGCCTTCTCCCACAAGTTTAAAAGTCTGTTCTGTACATCTGTGTCTCTTTTTCTGTCTTGCATGTAGGGTTATCGTTACCATCTTTCTAAATTCCATATATATGCGTTAGTATACTGTATTGGTGTTTATCTTTCTGGCTTACTTCACTCTGTATAATGGGCTCCAGTTTCATCCATCTCATTAGAACTGATTCAAATGAATTCTTTTTAATGGCTGAGTAATATTCCATGGTGTCTATGTACCACAGCTTCCTTATCCATTCGTCTGCTGATGGGCATCTAGGTTGCTTCCATGTCCTGGTTATTATAAACAGTGCTGTGATGAACATTGGGGTACACGTGTCTCTTTCAGATCTGGTTTCCTCGGTGTGTATGCCCAGGAGTGGGATTGCTGGGTCATATGGCAGTTCTAGTTCCAGTTTTTTAAGGAATCTCCACACTGTTCTCCATAGTGGCTGTACTAGTTTGCATTCCCACCAACAGTGTAAGAGGGTTCCCTTTTCTCCACACCCCCTGCAGCATTTATTGCTTGTAGACTTTTGGATAGCAGCCATTCTGACTGGCATGTAGTGGTACCTCATTGAGGTTTTGATTTGCATTTCCCTGATAATGAGTGATGCTGAGCATCTTTTCATGTGTTTGTTAGCCATCTGTATGTCTTCTTTGGAGAAACGTCTGCTTGGATCTTTGGCCCATTTTTTGATTGGGTCATTTATTTTTCTGGAATTGAGCTTCAGGAGTTGCTTGTATATTTTTGAGATTAATCCTTTGTCTGTTTCTTCATTTGCTATTATTTTCCCCCATTCTGAAGGCTGTCTTTTCACCTTGCTTATGGTTTCCTTTGTTGTGCCAAAGCTTTTAAGTTTCATTAGGTCCCATTTGTTTCTTTTTGCTTTTATTTCCAATATTCTGGGAGGTGGGTCATAGAGTATCTTGCTGTGATTTATGTCGGAGAGTGTTTTGCCTATGTTCTCCTCTAGGAGTTTTATAGTTTCTGGTCTTACATTTAGGTCTGTAATCCATTTTGAGTTCATTTTTGTGTATGGTGTTAGAAAGTGTTCTAGTTTCATTCTTTTACAAGTGGTTGACCAGTTTTCCCAGCACCACTTGTTAAAGAGGTTGTCTTTTTTCCATTGTATATTCTCGCCTCCTTTGTCGAAGATAAGGTGTCCATAGGTACGTGGATTTATCTCTGGGCTTTCTGTTTTGTTCCATTGATTTGTATTTCTGTCTTTGTCCAGCACCACAATTTGAAAGCATCAATTCTTCACCTCTCAGCCTTCTTTATGGTCTAACTCTCACATCCATACATGACTACTGGAAAAACCACAGCTTTGATTATGTGGATTTTTGTTGCCAAAGTGATGTCTCTGATTTTTAATACACTGTTGAGGATTTTAATACACTGTTGCTCCTTTCAAGGAGCAAGTGTCTTATTTTCAAGGCTGCAGTCATGGTCTACAATGATTTTGGAGCCCAAGAAAATAAAATCTGTCTCTGCTTCCACTTTTTCCCTTTCTAAATGTCATGAAGTGGTGGGACCAGATGCCATGACCTTAGTTATTTGAATGTTGAGTTTCAAGCCAGCTTTTTCACTCTCCTCTTTCATGCTCATCAAAAACCTCTTTATTTCCTCTTCTATGTAGTTAAATGCAGGTTATTTTCAAGGCCCAAGCTTTTGTTTTGGTTGTATTCACAGATGCTTATGTAATTATCAGAAATAAATAACTAACTGAGTAACTAATTTACTATCCATTTCAGTTCTTTATTATTGCCTAACAAGTCACTCCAAGGTAAATGGCTCAACACAATAGTTGTTATTATCATACCTCATGCTTCTCTGTGTCAGGAGTTTAGATGGAGCACATAGGGGCTTGTTTTTGTTCCACAATGGCTTGGGTCCCTTGAGATGAGTTCAAGTAGCAGAGGATGGGAACAGTGAGGGGCTGACCAGGTATTTCTCTTTATCTGCATGGGGCTAGGCTTCCTCACAGTATGGCAGTCCCAGAGTAGTTGGACTTCTTCTGCAGTGGCTGAGGACTCTAGAGTGACTAGGTAGAAGTTACAAGGTTTCTTATGATGTTGCCTCATAAATCAGGGAAAAGGGAGCAATAGACTCCATCTCCCTCCACCTCTGGAGAGGCAGGAAGGATGAGGAAGAGAGGCATTGATGGCAACCATCTTCACATACAAGCTTGCAGGAACACTGTATCATAAATAGATCTATTGTCCCCTAATTAATCTATTACTTTGATATGATTCTCAGCAGAACTCAAAGATCTAAAATTTATACAGAGGTTCAGTAAGATAGAATAGTCAAGAATATTATAAAAAGAGAAGTAATAAGATACTTTTTCATCCAGGTATATAATGTGTGTTCTTGGGGAGAGGGAAGGAAGAGGGGTAATATAAAGACAGGGGATTAACAGATCAAACTATCCTGTATAAAATAAGCTACAAGGATATATTGTAAAACACATTTATTTTAACTAAATATTTTATTATAACTAAAATTGGAGTAGGCTTCAACAATATGTGAACTGAGAACTTCCCGAAGTACAACATGGATTTAGAAAAGGCAGAGGAACCAGAGATCAAAGTCTCAACGTTCTTTATACCATAGAAAAAGCAAAGGAATTCCAGAAAAACATCTACTTCTGCTTCATTGACTATGTGAAAGCCTTTAACTATGTGGATCACAACGAACTGTGGAACATTCTTAGAGATGGAATACCAGACCACCTTATCTGCCTACTGAGAAACCTGGATGCAGATCAAGAAGCAACAGTTAGAACTAGACATGAAACAATGAACTGGTTCCAAATTAGGAAAGGAGTACGTCAAGGCTGTATATTCTCACCCTGCATATTTAACTTATATGCAGAGTACGTCATGTGAAATGCTGGGCTGGATGAATCACAAGCTGGAATTAAGATTTCAAGGAAAAATATCAACAACTTCAGATATGCAAATGATATCACCCAAATGGAAGAAAGCAAAGAGGAACTAAAGAGCTTCTTGATGAAGGTGAAAGAGGAGAGTGAAAAAGCTGGCTTGAAACTCAGCATTAAAGAGCTTAGATCATGGCATCCAGTCCTACCATTTCATGGCAAATAGACATGGGAAAAGTGGAAAGTGTCAGATTTTTTTTTCTTGGGCTCCAAAATTGCTGACAATGGTAACTGCAGCCATGAAATTAAGACAATTGCTCCTTGGAAGAAAAGCTATGAGAAACCTCAACAGTGCATTAAAGAGCAGAGACATCACCTTGCTGACAAAAGTCCGTATAGTCAAAGCTATGAGTTTTTCAGTAGAAAAAATGATTTCAGTTCTTTCCAAGGCAAACCATTCAACATCACAGTAATCCAAGTCTCTGCCCCAACCACTGATGTGGAAGAAGCTCAAGTTGAACAGTTCTATGAAGACCTACAAGATCTTCTAGAACTAACACCAAAAAAAGATGTCCTTTTCATCATAGGGGTTTGGAATGCAAATGTAGGAAGTCAGAGACACCTAGAATAACAGGCAAGTTTGGCCTAGGAGCACAAAATGAAGAAGGGCAAACCCTAACAGAGTTTTGTCAAGAGAATTCATTGGTCATAGCAAATACCCTTTTTCAGCAATACAAGAGATGACTCTACACATGGGCATCACCAAATAGTCAATATCCAAATCAGACTGATTATATTCTTTGCAGCCAATGATGGAAAAACTTTATGGTCAGCAAAAACAAGACCTGGAACTGACTGTGGCTCAGATCATGAGCTCCTTATTGCAAAATTCAGGCTTAAATTGAAGAAAGTAGGGGAAACCACTAGGCCATTCAGGCATGACTTAAATCAAATCCCTTATGATTATACAGTGCAGGTGATGAATAGATTCAAGGGATTAGATCTGGTAGACAGAATACCTAAAGAACTATAGACAGAGGTTCATAACGATGTATAGGAGGCAATGACCAAAGCCATCTTAAAGACAAAGAAATGCAAGAAGACAAATTATTTGTTTGGGGAGGCTTTACATATAGCTGAGGAAAGAAGAGAAGTGAAAGGCAAAGGAGAAATGGAAATATACACACAACTGTATGCAGAGTTCCAGAGAACAAGAAGGAGAAATAAGAAAATCTTCAATGAACAATGCAAAGAAGTAGAGGAAAACAATGGGAAAGACTAGAGATATCTTTAAGAAAATCATAGATATCAAGGGAACATTTCATACAATGATGGGCACAATAAACAACAGAAATGGTAAGGACCAGAAGTAGAAGATTTTAAGAAGAGGTGGCAAGAATATACAGAAGAACTATACAAAAAAGATCTTAATGACCCAGATAACCACGATGGTGTGATCACTCACATAGAGCCAGACATCCTGGAATGAGAAGTTAAGTGGGCCTTAGGAAACATTACTATGAACAAAGCTAGTGGAGGTGATGGAATTCCAGTTGAGCTATTTCAAATCCTAAAAGATGATGCTGTTAAAATGCTGCAATCAATATGTCAGTAACTTCAGAAAATTCAGCAGTGGCCACAGGAATAGATAAAGTCAGGTTTCATTCCAATCCCAAAGTAGGACAGTGCCAAAGACTGTTCAAACTACCATACAATTGGGCTCATTTTTACATGCTAGCAAAGTTATGCTCAAAATTCTTCAAGCTAGGCTTCAGCAGCTCCTGAACTGAAAACTTCCAGAGGTATAAGCTGGGCTTAGAAAAGGCAGAGGAACCAGGGATCTAATTGCCAACATTCATTGGATCCTAGAGAAAGCAATGGAATTCCAGAAAAACTACTTCTGCTTCACTGACTATGCGAAAGCCTTTGACTGCATGGATTACGACTAACTGTGGAAAATTCTTAAAGATATGGGAAAGCCAGACCACCTTACCTGTCTCCTGAGAAACCTCTATTGCAGATCAAGAAGCAACAATTAGAACTGAACATGGAACAGCTGACTGGTTCCAAATTGAGAAAGGAGTACGTCCAGGCTGTCTATTGTCACACTACTTCTTTAACTTATATGTACCGTACAGGGTGTTAAAAAGCAGAGGAATCGCTTTGCCAATAAAACTTCTGATAGTCAAAACTGTGGTTTTTCCAGTAGTTATATATGGATCTGAGAGTTGATCCATAAAGAAGCCTGAGGGCTGAAGAATTGATGCTTTCAAATTATAGTGCTGGAGAGGGCTCTTCAGAGACCTTTGGACTGCAAGGAGATCAAAGGAGTCAATCCTAAAGGAAATCAACTCTGAATATTCATTGGAAGGACTGATGCTGAAGCTGAAGCTCCAATACTTTGGCCACTTGATAGGAAGAGCCAACTCATTGGAAAAGACCCTGATGTTGGGAAAGATTGAGGGCAGGAGAGAAAGGGGAGACAGGGGAATGAGTGGTTAGATAGCATCATCGATTCAACGGATTAAATCTGAAGAAACTCCAGGCGATAGTGAAGGATGGTGAAGCCTGGTGTGCTGCAGTCCGTGCGGTCACAAATATTCAGACATGACTTAGAGATGGAACAACAGCAACATATTGTGCTCATGTAACTTATATAATATTGTACATCAACTATATTTCAATTAAAAGAAATTAAAGCAAAAAAGTGGAGTAAATAGAAAGTTCAGACCCAAACAAATCTTTATAATGATTTGGCATAAGATAAAGATGAGGTTTCTTTCAATAAGGAAAGGACAGGCTATCGGCATAATTGACTTCTTTTTTTAAGCATAAATATGGTTGGATTCTTTTCCTTACTACTTACTTTAAAATAAACTTCAGAATGAATACATATTTAAATAAAACAATTAAAAGAGAATGTAGAATATTATTTTCACTGTTTCAGAATGGGGAAGACTTTTTACTCTTGATGGTGAAAGCAATGAAACAAGATACTGACGGATTTGTCTACATAGAAAGTACAAATTTGTGCTGTAAAATTATCATTCTGAAACAATTAAAAGATATCAAACTAGGATTTTTTTTTGCAATAAAAGTACATAAAGAGTTAATATTCTGTATATACAACACTCTTAAAAATCAGGAGGAAAATGAATAGTGTAACTATAAAAAAATTGGCAAATTACACATGCAATTTACCAAAGAGGCAATGCATGCATGCATGCTAAGTCACTTCAGTTCACTTCAGTTCACTTCAGTTCAGTTCAGTCGCTCAGTCATGTCCGACTCTTTGCGACCCCATGAATTGCAGCACGCCAGGCCTCCCTGTCCAACACCAATTCCCGGAGCTTACTCAAACTCATGCCCATCAAGTCAGTGATGCCATCCAGCCATCTCATCCTCTGTCATCCTCCTGACCCCAGTCCCTCCCAGCATCAGGGTCTTTTCCAATGAGTCAACTCTTCCCATGAGGTGGCCAAAGTATTAGAGTTTCAGCTTCAGCATCAGTCCTTCCAATGAACACCCAGGACTGATCTCCTTTAGGATGGACTGGTTGGATCTCCCTGCAGTCCAAGGGACTCTCAAGAGTCTTCTCCAACACCACAGTTCAAAAGCATAAATTCTTCGGTGCTCAGCTTTCTTCACAGTCCAACTCTCATATCCATACATGACCACTGGAAAAACCATAGCCTTGACCAGATGGACCTTTGTTGGCAAAGTAATGTCTGCTTTTTAATATGCTATCTAGGTTGGTCATAACTTTCCTTCCAAGGAGTAAGCGTCTTTTAATTTCATGGCTGCAGTCACCGTCTGCAGTGATTTTGGAGCCCCCCAAAATAAAGTCTGACACTGTTTCCACTGTCTCCCCACCTATTTCCCATGAAATTATGGGACCAGATGCCATGATCTACTTCAGTTTTGTCCAACTCTGTGCAACCCCATGGACAGCAGCTCACCAGGCTCCTCTGTCCACGGAATTCTCTAGGCAAGAGTACTGGAGTGGGTTGTCATTTCCTTCTCCTAAAGAGGCAATAAATACATGAAAAAAGTTAATATTCACTTTAAAATGCAAAATGAGATATCTTCTCCCCTAACAGATTGACAAAGGTTAAAAGGAGTAGAACTGCACAGTGCTTAAAAGAGTATAAAGAAATGGTCACATTCATACCCCATTGGGGTATTTTAAAAATGGAGGGCATTTAGACCATCTCTACTAAAAGTCTTAAAATGCAAGCAAGCCCTTGACAAAGTAATTCCACTTCTGGGAAGGAATTTATCCTAAGGAGATAATTGGAGAACTTCAAGTTAAACATATGGGTTGAAAAAAAAAAATAGGTTTATCCCTGCCCCTCTCCTGAAACCACACTAGACTGATACAAAGTTAAAAGAGAAGTGTAAAGTAACAAGGAGATGACAGTAGGACAGAGTTGTCAACATAGCTTTGGAAGTTGAAAATGGATGAATGAACAGAGAATGGCAAATGAACACATGCATTTAATTTTGCTCTCTTCCAAAAATCCCATGAAAGCTACAGTAAAAGGATTGTTTAAAAGTACTTGGACCCAGAAGGGTGGGGAAAATGGGAGAAGAGAAAGGAGGAACACAATTTTGTAAGCTAGAAAGTCAATGGATGAGTCATAATTTACTTGGTGAATTTGAGAAAGCTGAGAACTCACCTGGTTTATACCACAGAATCTTCAAAGTACACAAGAATTGGAGGCCCCAGTTTCCTCTGGAAGGAAGTGGGGGAAGGAATGTATGTGACTAACATAGGGAGGATTGTTTGAAAGCCACTTAAGAGGCAACTAGATCCCTATGCCCCCTCTTCAACTCTGTGTCACTGAGTTCTGCCTCTCCCCTATGCCAGCAGATGACTGGAGGTTTATTCTCCTTGGAGAAGGCTGTTTGCATTCCTTGACTTGTGGCTATATTCTGCCACTCTCTACTGCCACGGTCACACTGCCTCTTCCTCTCCTGTGTCAGTCTTCCTCTGCATAAGGATACTTATGATGGCATTTAAGTGAAAGTGTTGGTGGCTCAGCTGTGTCTGACCCTTTGCGACCCCTTGGACTGTAGTCAGCCAGACTCCTCCATCCATGGAGTTCTCCAGACAAGAATACTAATGTGGGTTAACATTCCCTTCTCCAGGCAATCTTCTCCACCCAGGAATCGAACCCAGGTCTCCTGCATTGCAGACAGATTCTTTATGTCTGAGCCACCAGGGAAGACCATGATAGCATTTAGGACTCACTTAAATAACCGAGGATTATCTCTTCATCTCAGAATCCTTGACATGATTACACCTGGAAAGATTATTTTTTTCCAAATCAGGTAACATTTATAGATTCCAGGAATTAGGATGTGAATATCTTTTAGGGGATAATTTTTCATCCTGCCAAATATGCTAAATTAAATTTATTAATTTGCAACTAACTTTCCATTTCTAGAATAAACCCTATTTTGATTGTACTGTGTTACCCTTTCTGAAAATACATTGTTGGGTTCAATTTACTAAAAATGTTAATGGATGTTTTCTAGGCCAAATATCATGACTATCACAAAGGACATTTGTCTAAAACTTTGTTTACTCTCTCTTAGGTTTAGGTATCATGGTTGTGATGTCAGTTTTCATTACATGTGTTTTGAATAACCAGTTTTTGGTTTCATTGATTTTTCTTCATTGCTTTTCTACTTCTTTCTAACAATTGATTTCTCTTCCTTCTTATCTCCTTCCCCTTTTTAACTTGGGTTTAATTTGGTTTTCATTTGTTTGATTCTTCTAGTTTCTTAAAGTTAAACCATTAGTTTGCAACTATTTCCCACCTTGTCCCCCCCCACATATAATCATTTAATGCTACAAATTTCCCTTAAAACAATGTTTTACTTGTAACTTAATTATTTTGATTGACTGTACTTTCACTTTTATTTAATTCAAAATATACTTTTATTTTGCTTGTGAATTCTTTGAAAGATAGGTTATTTATAACTGTGCTATTTAATGTCCAAATATTTGGAAATCTCCCAGTGTTTTTCTGTTATTGATTTATAGTTTAATTCTGGGTGGTAAGATGTACTCTTAAATTTATTGAGATTTCGTTTTATGGTCCAGAATATAGTCTATCTTCCAGGACTCCATATGCCCTTGAAAAGAATTTGTATTTTGCTATAGAAAGTTGAGTGCCGAAGAATTGATGCTTTTGAACTGTGGTGTTGGAGAAGACTCTTGAGAGTCCCTTGGACTGCAAGGAGATCCAACCAGTCCATCCTGAAGGAGATCAGTCCTGGGTGTTCAATGGAAGGACTGAGGCTGAAGCTGAAACTCCAGTACTTTGGCCACCTCATGGGAAGAGTTGACTCATTGGAAAAGACCCTGATGCTGGGAGGGATTGGGGGCAGGAGGAGAAGGGGACGACAGAGGATGAGATGGCTGAATGGCATCACCAACTCGATGGGCATGAGTTTGAGTAAACTCCGGGAGTTGGTGATGGACAGGGAGGCCTGGTGTGCTGCGATTCACGGGGTCGCAAAGAGTCGGACACGACTGAGCAACTGAACCAAACTGAACTGAACTGATGTTAGATAGTGTGATCTATAAATGTCAATTAAATCAGATTAGTTGATTTAAGTCAAATCTTCCATATTACTAATTTTCTACTTGTCCTATTCAGTTACTGTGTGAGGACTGTTGGAGAATTATACTTATCTCTTCTTTCAGTTATATACTTTTATTTCATCTGGTTTGAAGATTTTTATGTTCCCTTGGTGAATTTGTCCTTTTATTCTGCTTTATCCCTAGTAGTATTCCTGTTCTGAAGTCTGCTATATATGACATTAAGAGAGCTATTCCAGCTTTCTTATGAATAGTGTTTGCAAGATATATCTTTTTCATAATTTTGCTTTTAATCTGTGTTTTTGTATTTACAGTGGGTTTCTTAAACAGAATATATTATCAGGTCTTGCTTTAAAAGAAAAATCAAATCTGATAGTCTCTTCTTTTTAACCTGTATGCATAGATCATTTATAATAAATATACATTTCAATATGTTTCAGCTTAAATTTACCAACTTCCTCCTTGTTTTCTTCTAATTCCAACTGCTATTTATTTCTTTTTTCCACTTTCCTTCCTTCTCTGTTTTAAATTTTAAAAATTTTATCTCAACTTGGCTTTTTATGCTACCTCTTTGCTTTGTTTTTTAGCTATTGCTCTATGGTTTGCTGTAAATATCTTTAACTTATGTTTAATATATAATAGTATAATTAAAAATAATACATAACCTCACATGTATTTGCAGGAAACTAAAAATAATAATTTTTCATTACCCTCTCAATCCTTTATACTATTTTCCTTATACATATTTGTAAATGGAATAATAGATTGTTATTATTTTTCCGTTAATAACCTATCATCTTCCCAAGAGATTCAAATGTGACTTTCACCATTTCTAGTGCATTTTATTCTTTCAGTGGGCCCATTTTTCTATCTGGTTTCATTTTCCTTCTGCCTTATGATCCTCCTTTAACTTTTCTTATAGTGCAGGTTTGATGGCAGTAAATTCTTTCAGCTTTTGCCTGAAAAAAGTCTTTATTTTCTTTTTGATTTTGAAAATATTTCTTTTTTTTTTTTGGCCATGCCATGCCACATGGTTTGTGGGATCTTAGTTCGCTGAGCAGGGATTGAGCTCTAGCCCCAGCAGTGAAAGTGCTGAGGTCTAATCCCTGGACCACCAGGGATTCCTGAAAAAGATGTTTCTCAGTAAAAATTCTAGGTTGACATATTTTTCTCTTGTTCAGTACTTTAATTATATCTCACCTTTGTTTTCTGTCTTGCATAGCCAGTAAACTGACAAAATTGTAGAGCCCATTTTCTTTGTTTCCCTTCTCTCAGTTATTAAAATCCTGTACAACTATTCCAATGTCTAAAATCCATTATTGTATATATTTTTCTTGTTTTCCAACTGTGTAAATTGAGACAGTAAATCCTGTCACTGCTACTAAATTGGCTAAAAGCTGTACTCTACTGTTATGATCATTGTTAAGTTTTTATTATGATTTATTTTTGGATTGTTATTGATTCTTGTTATTGAGTTCTAATTTAATTGCATTGTGATAAGAGGTTGTGGTTTGAAATCATAGCAACTTTTGGAAATATATTAAAGCTTGCCTTATGTCCTGGTGTGTAGTTAATTTTGTAAGTTTTTCACATGTACTTAAGAAGTATGTGTATTTTCTGATTATAGGATGCTGAATTCTATTGAATATCCACTGAATCAGCTACTATGGTGAACTGTCCAAATCTAATGTATCATTATTGATTTTTACTCTTCTTTGACCATAAGTACTCATGAATGAGTTATGTTGAAATTATTCATTATGATGGTGAATTTGCCCATTCTCCTTGGGTCCAGCACCTGTTCTATCAATAATAAGTATAGACTGTATTGTAGTTATTGTATCTTCCCAGTACATTACACTTTTTTGTTAATTATGAAATTATTCTCTTTATCCCTGATAGCACTTCTCATCTTAACATTTGTCTTTAATTGATATATCTGACTAGCTATTTCTTCTTTGCAAGTATTTGCTTACAATATCTTTTCTTAACCTTTTACTTTCAAACTCTGTCTTCATGTTTTATGTATGTTATATTAAAAACCAGATACAACCTTTAAAAGTCTAAATTTACCATATACATATTTTTACTATTGATGTTAGTCTATATAAATCTATAGTGATTATTGATAGCTTTAAACCTTGTGTTGTGTTTTCCTATGCATTTTTTTCTCTTTGCTTTTTAAAAAAATATGAGTTTTGATTGATTTGCTTGTTGTCCTATTGTAGTGCCAATATTGACATTTGCCCTTGGGAATCACTCTTTCATTTTGTTTATGTTTCACCTCTTCTAGCTTCCTTTTCCTTTTCAAGTTCATTTAATTTATTTTTAATATTTTGCTTACTCTTGGTGTTGCTTTTTTTTTCCAAGCTGAGATTTCATTTTATTTTTAAACCCTTGGAAAGTATGATTCAGTAATCCCTAGGAATGGGATTAATAGCTCTTTTTAAAATTAACATAAGACAAAAAATTCTCTTAGCTGATCTGATGCATAAGCTATTGATCTGGAAGAACTGTGGATTATTTATTGGTAAATAATATAAGGAAAAGTAATTGCAATTCCTGCCAATTAGTATGTGAATTAGCTAATAAGGATGTTTTGAGATTTTCAGTTGAATGATTTGGCAGACAGAATAAGTTCAAAGGCAAATGAAAGAAACTGAATTCTTTGCTTCCATAATCTTTTTAATGTGAGTCACAAAAATCTTTACTTGGATTAAAAGACAGTATCATGAAGATGTCAACACTACCAAAATGTTCTATAGATTCAATGGATCACTATCAAAATCCCAGTGAAGTTTTCTGCAAAAAGAGAAAATACTACCCTAAAATTTGGGCTTCCCTGGTGGTTCAGTGGTAAAGAATCTGACTGCAATGCAGGAGATGTGGATCTGATCCCTGGGTCAGGAAGATCCTCTGGAGAAGAAAATGGCAACCCACTCCAGTATTCTTGCCCAGGAAACCCTATGGGCAGAGGAACCTGGCAGGCTACAGTCCATGGAGTCACAAGAATTGGACATGACTTAGTGATTAAACCATCACCACCACTCATCCTAAAATTTATATGAAATTGCAAGGGACTCTGGGTAGCAAACAATTTTGAAAAAGAAGAGCAAAGTTGGAGGTCTCACATTTTGTGTTTATAAAACTTACAACAAAGCTACAGTAGTCCAAACAGTGTGATACTTCAGACATGTTTAGCAATGGAATAAAATAGACAGCCCAGAAATAAACTTTTGTATGTATGGCCAAAAGGTTTTCAACAGGGTGCCAAAACCATGGGGAAATGTCAGTGGTTTCAAAAAATAGTGCTGGGAAAACTGTACATCCACATGCAAAAGAATGAAGTTGGGCCTGTACTTTACACTGTATATACAAATTAATAAAAATGGATTTAAAAAAAATGGATTAAAGACCTAAATATAAGAGCTGAAACTGTAAAACTCTTAGAAGAAAATATAGAGTAAAAGCTACATGACTTGATTTGATAAGATTTTTTGAATATGACACCAAAAGGACAGGCAATATAAGAAAAATTAGATAAACTGGACCTAATAAAAATTAAAAATGCTTATGCATCAAAGGACATTATGACTTTAGTGAAAAGACAACCAATGGAATTGAAGAAAATATTTGCAAATTGTATCCCTGATAAAGGATTAATATCTAAATTATATAAAGAATTTCTATAATTGAAAAATAAAAAGCAGACAATTAATTTTACTAAAAAACAGAAGACTTCAATAAACAGTTCTTCAAAGAAGGTATATAAACTGCCTATAAACACATAAGATGATGCTCAATGTCAGGAATCATCAGAGAAATGCAAAACAAAATCTCAGTGAGATATCATTTATACCTATTAGCATGACCTCTATAACAACAACAACAATCCAGGAAATAGTGAGCATTGGTAATGATGTGAAGAAATTGAAATCCTTGTGCATTCTTGGTGGGATATAAAATGGCACAGTTCTATGGAAAACAGTGTGGTTCCTCAAAAAATAGTACACTCTATTAGCTATGGCCTAACAATTTCACTCTAGGGTATATACTCCAAAGAACTGAAAGTAGAAACTCAAACAGATATTTGTACCTCTACATTCATAGCATCATTACTCACGGTTGCCAAAAGGCGGTAGTGGTTTAGTTGTTAAGTCATGTCCAACTCTTGCAACCCCCATGGACCCCCTGCCAGGCTCCCCTGTCCATGGGGTACTCCAGGCAAGAGTACTAGAGTGGGTTGCCATTTCCTTCTCCAGGGGATCGTCCCAACCCAGGAATCAACCCAGGTCTCCTGCCTTGCAGGTAGATTCTTTACTGACTGAGCTATCAGGGAAGCCCTGGCAAAACGTGAAAATAACTTGTGTCCATCAACAGATAAATGGGGAAACAAAATTTTGTACACACAATGGAACATTTAAAGAAAAATAAATTCTGACACATGTTATGATATCAGTGAAACTTGAAAACATTATACTAATAGTTTTTATGAGAAAAAAAAAAGCCAATTACAAAAGGATAAGCACTATATGATTTCACTTATATGACGTATACAATGGAGTAAAATTTGTAGAAATAGAAAGTAGAACAGTAGTGGCCAGGGGTTGTTTCAGTTTGGGGAGGTGAAAAGAGTTCTGGAAGTGGATGATGGTTATGATTGCATGACAGGGTGAATATTTTTAATAGCCATTGAATTGTAGAGTTAAGGATGCTTAAATGGTGAATCTTATGTTATGCATATTTTACCACAGTAAAAGAGAAAGTACATTTTGCATTGGACCAGGGGAAATTTCTCACTAAAAAATCTATGCCCATCCTCATTGAAGACCAATTAAATCAGGTTCTGGACTATCAGTATATATGTTTTAAATCTCTGCCAGTGATTCTAATGTAAACCCAGTATTGAAGACATCTGACTTGCCTTATAGATCTCAATGAGGGGAGACTTGTTTCCTGACTTTGTTTTTATTTCCTTATGCTTTTGAGTTTGGATATAAAATACAAATTGTGTTTAAAGTAATTTTTCTAGGATCTGACTATATTTTAGTAGGAGGCAACTTTAAAATATAAATTTAGAATTTTATATCCAGAGAAACTATTCATTGATCTTGAGGGTAGAATAAAAGCAATTCAGACACATACTTTTTCAAAAAGTTTATCTGCTATTTTTCCTGAAGAAACCACAGGACATTGTGTTCCAACAAAACAAGAGACTAAACTAAGAAAATAAAAATAGGAGAACTAGGAACCAGGCTAGCCAACATAAGATAGAAGCAAAGTGGTCACAAGATGATGAAAGAAACACTAAAAAAGAGATGTATTAGATGCTATAGAAGTACATGCAGTGGTGTGAAGTGCTCAAGAGCCAGACCAGATAAGAAGAGTAGGGTAAATAACTACTTGAGGTGTTGATCTTATTTAGAAATTTTTCATGGTTTTGTCAGAGAACTTGAGAAGAATTAGCAATACATATTGAGAAAGTGAAGTAAATTTTTAAAATGAGGCAATTAACCTATTAACTGGGAAGAATTGAAACTTTTACAGGAAAAGAAATGTAATCCTAGTATACCACATGGCTCAGTTTAAGAATGTTGTAATTTAACCCTACTGGAAGATTGAGGAGCAGGAAATGTTTGTGTTTGGCAGTACAAGAGCACTCCTTTCCCATCTCCCATAGTAGGAACTAAATAGACAATGTTTAAACTTGGTTAATTAAATAAAATAGAATATTAAATAATTATATGTATGTAGTTAAATACCAGGATAACCACTAAAGGAACTGTGAATGTCTTGGCAGAGGGGGAGAAATGAGACAGAACATTGCTGGTTTTCATGACGAGATTTTTTGACTTTTAAAATTATGTTAGGGTATTCCTCTGGTTGGAGAGAAGTTTTTCAAATATATAAATGCATAAAGATTTATTATAAGGATATTCATCTCAGCATTGTTTATGATAGTGGAAAAATTACTGTCTATTTGTGGAGATAATTTGAGTATATACCTTACATGCAATCATTCTGCCAAGGAAAATAACAGTGGAAGACAATAGAAGGAATGTTTATGATTAATGGCCAGATTGATTGTTAAGTTACATGGTTGCAGGATTCCAGAAGAGAGAAAGAGCCTTCTGGCTGTGTTTGGTTTGGGAAAGTAGATGATGTCTGTGTTTGGCTCAGGGGCCTCTGAAGTTGGGACAGGGGATATCAAAGGCCCAGAAGAAGACCAGGAGCCCAGGGTCAAGGGAGAATGGGCACATTTGCTTAGCAGGTTGGGGAGGGCATGGTGAAGAGAAGAGGCCCATTCACGTAGGATGTGAGGGGTACCCTGAAGAACAGAGGCTGTGGGTGACTGGTGCAGGCTTGACCTGTGTGCAGACAAGTGTCATTCCCACCAGGCCCTGCAGCAGGGTTCTCAGCAGTGTTTCTCTGGAAACGTCTACATGCTCTTTTTCCTCTACCTTTGAGATCAAACATGCAGTTTTGAAGTGGCTGGTGGCCAAGATTAGGTTCAGCGAAGCTGGAGGAGTTGGGATTAGGTTAAGTCTGAGGACAGATTTAGTGGTGAGTCTTGGCCAGGGGTAAAGTTCAGCCTGAGGCCAGTTCTAGGGTTCAGCCTGCGATCATTGTTAGGGTTTGTCAGCAGATGCTGGTTTCTGATTGGATCTCATTTTTTACCCTGTCAATAAATGTTGCTTAAGTTCACGGATGAATTGCAAATTCTGGCCAGCTATCCTTCTCAAAGCTTTTCATACTGCCCCTTCTTTTGGCTTTCTGTCTCTCTCTTACCACACCACACATACAGGCGTCTCTCCCAACCCTCCCCAGCTCTAGGTGGCCCTAGTCCCAACCTACCACCTCTGCCTGTCCTCATTAGCTAGGGTCCAAGCCCTCAGGCAGTGGGTGCCTGGCCTATGTTGTAAGGAAGAGTCTGCATGGTGGGCAGTGGTGGCGGGGCTCTGGTCTCCTGCAAGAGGAGGCTGGCCTCCCTACCTCACCCTGACCAGCGGCCGGTGGCTCTTCCCCCCCTCATCATTCTAGTCGCCTGCCTTACTCAGGGCTCAGGAATCCTGGTTCACACAATGCCTGGGTGCTTTCGAGGCAGGTTACTGAAACTTTAATCCCAGCTTTCCTTTCATCCCTGATCCCCCTGCCCCAAGTGCCATGGTTTGTCAGGTCCCTCCCTTTCCCTGTCCCCAGCAGACACTCAAGGCCAACCTTGGAGGAGGACTCCTCATCCAGCCGAGTTCTGCCCTCTGGGTGAGGGACTGTCCCTCGGTTAGGTTGGGGTGGAGTGGAGGTGTGATGGTGGGGGCCACAGGGCAGGGCAGTATCTCCTTGACCCAGTGCCACCCCTCTGGGTGCATGCATCCCTGGCATTCTGGCCCTCGGCTGCCTTCCAGTTTGGCTGCCTTCCTCCTGGCCTTCATGCTTCAACATGCAGGAGTTTCAGGAGTGGCTTTGAGGATGCAGAGCCCAGCCTGGCACTGAGGCAGCCAAGGAGGGAGGGGCCCACGCTCTGGCTACCCTTCTGCCTCTCTCAGCTTCGGTTGGCCTTCCTCTCCGTTGCCTTTGTTTGCTCTCTCTGGGTCCCTGCCCCACCCAGGCCCTGGCCTCTTCCTGTCTCTGCTTGCCCCTCTTCTCTCTCCCTGACCCTACTTCTGTCTATCCCTGTCGCCGTCTTGCTCCCACTCCTTCTCTCTGCCTCCATCCCTCAATGGGCTCTAGCCCCTATCTTGTTGTTCTTCCTCTTTTCTGTCTGTATCTCTTGCTTGCAGATTTTTCACTCCATCATCAGACTGGAGGGGCAAGTCTCATCCTCAATTACTTGGCAACAGAGACATATGACAAATACCTGCTGGTGATGATCATCATTTGAGGGACCCTTCCCGTAACCTCACCCCACCCAATGATCCCCATATAGGAAACCTCATCACCCATTCACTTCTTGGAGCAAAGGAATTCAAAACCACAGACTGTTCTCCACCAGGCAGGTAACAGCACTCTACTGGGGGTTGGAATGTATTAGTAAAACAGACCTCCAACCTCTAAGAGTTGAGGTGGTGGTGAAGAACACAAATGCTGATGAGAGAAATAGCAATCTACGATGAAAGTAACTGTTGAAAGCAATAATGAGACTTCTGGTGGAATGTGCAGGCCCATCGCCCCTACTGTTTTGAGGACTGAGGAATCATCCTGGGCTGAGGGAGCTTGTGAGAGCTGGGTAGGATTCTTAGATGATGTGATTACACCTGGGGAGTGAGGTGGCCATTCCAAGGTGGGAAACGTGAACAATGGTAGAGAAGTAGAAATGTGCTTGGAGCCAGCGCCCTATTGAGATTAGCCTCCCGAGACCTTGGTGTTGGTGTTTGTGGACAAATGGGGGAAAACTGACAGGCCACTTGAGCCTAGATAGTGGACTCAGACTGGACCCACTGGGCATTAGGAAGGCAAAGTGGCAGCTTGAACACAGGGCTGATAGGCCTCAAGCGACCACCAGCAAGAAACTCCAGACTGCCGTGTGCATCCTGCTTCTTCCCTCGACAGACAGGCTTGGCCCTGGGTCCATGCGGACCATGCCCACAAAGGCAGCTGTGCAGGTCTCAAACATAAGGCCACAGTGTCTGTCTCCAGCGGGAAGCCTGCAGGTATGAGGACTGCTGGGCGTAGGCCCAGGTAGGTCAGGAAATGTGATGGCTGTGTCTCCTGTGTTATGCCCTTCAGTGGCTTCTCCTAGGCCTGGAATAAAGCTTAGACTCTGTGCAGAGGTCACAGGCCCTACCTGGCCTGGAGCTGGAGTCCTGTTGTGCCTCCCCCGTATGTTTAGACTGTCTCCCCAGGGACTCTCTCTCAGCCCACTCCTTCCCACCAGGGTCTTCTGCAGTGAGGCCTACCCTACCCATTGCAGATGAGCTTGGTCCTGCCCCTGTGTCCCACTTTGAGAGTCCCGGTTCCTCCACAGGCACCTTTGGGTGGGGCGTCTGGTGGCTAATTGGTGCCTGTAAAGCCTTTGAAAACATAAAAGATGACACCAGTGAGGAACGCAGGTTCTAATCCCAGTGTCTCTTGAGTCAGAGGTCAAACTGGGCAGGGGACAGTCCCAAGAAGCTTCTGGACTGGTTTCTTTTCCATCTTCAGGAGACATGCCCCTTCAAGGTCTACACCCATGTGGAGGGTCCCAGGAGACCCTCTTCCCAGGAAGTACCCCTGAGCAGGGCACTGGTCCTGGTTGCTTCTGAGGTGGAGCGAGGACCTAGCGCAAGGTCAGGAGACCCAGGCTCTGACTTCTAGAACGTCTGTGAATTCATTAAAAGACACCTCCTGTATCTGAACGTCCTTGGCAACAAGTAACCGAAGGCCTGCCTCAAAGCAGCCTCAACAAGAGGCTTTGTCTTCTTACACATCAGGGAGTCTCTGGCACATATATCTGACATACAGGGTGACCCC
Source organism: Dama dama (assembly GCF_033118175.1). NCBI lineage: Eukaryota > Metazoa > Chordata > Mammalia > Artiodactyla > Cervidae > Dama > Dama dama. The sequence goes on along the minus strand of NC_083691.1, from coordinate 90,417,677 downwards.
AGGCCAACTGACCTAGCAGGGCAACTGCCCCTCAACACTCAGGGATCTGGTACTTCTCATACTTTCTTTGCCTAAAGCAGCCGTTGGCAGTGTTTCCCTCAGGGTGGTAAGTAGTAAAATGGTGTCTCGTTTTTCAGTAGTGAGAAAACTTTCCCTTACAGCCCTCCTCCCAGGTCCTATTGACTAAGACTGGATGGCACGTTCAGGCCGGGGTAATGCGACCCTGCCCCACCGGCTCTCAGAAGCAGAGCGTGGTGCGTGGCGGTCATCTTGGTGATGTGGATGCTCTGGCATTTGGAGGTGGGCAGCGGGGGTTGGAGATGGCCTGCAATGCAGGGAATGGTTTGCATCCTCCGTGGCTTTTGACTGTCTTACAAATCATTCATCAAGGTGAAAAACCTTACTTTTATTGTTCAAGCCTAGGCCCTAACTCCATGTTATAATAAGTGTTCTTGCCCAAGATTTACCACATAAGTTGAGGGAAAACTCTGCATGGCTTAGAGTCATCCACCACTTTGGAAGATCCCAAAACTCAGGTGTGGCTGGCTGGGCACGAGTGACCACCGCCCCTCGGGTCACTGCCTTTGCCTCTATCCCAGGACATCCTCTTCGGTGATCCTGCTTGACCACGTAATGTATCAAAACACAATTATCTTCTTGGAAATTTCTTTTCACATGTTCCTTCTTTATGTTAGGTATGGCACTGTGTTGATTTTTTTTTCAAAACTGTATTATCTGTGGATTTCATTTCAGGGATAGAAAAGAGGCTGGCTCAAAGTGTCTGTTCTCCAAAGAGGGTTGTGAGACGCTGCCTTTGGCTAAGGAAGTTTGTCCCTGAGGCAGAGAGCGGGCATCCTCCTTGGGCACCTGGGATGATAAACTTCGGGACAAAATAGGGAGTTCTGAGCAACACACCTTCTGTGGGGTGGGGTGGAAAGTCAGATTGGAAACTGTGCTTACCCCATGGGGCCTCAGTTTGCTCATCTGTGAAATAGGTTGATAATTTCAACTCTGTTCACCTTCTCCCTTGGGAAACTAATGCAGGGAACTGTGAGGGTTTCTGGAGAAGAGGAAAGTGCTGAAGACTAGGAGGGCCGTGCTGTGTCTTATGAATCACTGTTCATTCCCTCAGGAGCCCATATCTTCACAATCCCATATTTGAGACCCAGAATCATTAGTGCCATTAGTGTCAAACAGAAAGGCTGTTACCTGACATAGAGCACAAACTTGTGGTTGTTAAGGGGGACGGGTATGGGGGAGGAATGGAGTGGGAGTTTGGGATTAGCAGATGGAAACCAGTGTATATAGAAGAATAAGCAACAGGGTCCTACTGTGTAGCACAGGGAATTATATTAAATATTCTATGATTGGAGCTTCCCTAGTAGCTCAGTGGTAAAGAATATGCCTGTCAATGCAGGAGACACAGGTTCAATCCCTGGTCGGGAAAGACCCCACATTCTGCAGAACATCTAAGCCCATGTGCCACAGCTACTGAGCCTGTGACTCTAGAGCCTGGGAGCCGTAACTACTGAAGCCCACATATCTATAGCCCGTGCTCCGCAGCAGGAGAAGCCACCACGGTGAGAAGCCCGTGCACCGCAGGGGAGAGTAGCCTGTATTCTCTGCGACTAGAGAAAAGCCCACACAGCAACAAAGACCCAGCACAGCCAAAAATAAATAAATAATAGATAAAATTATTTTTAAAGATTTATGATAAGCCATAAGGGAAAAGGATATGAAAAAGAATGTATATATATGTATGCATAACTGAAATTAACACAACATTGTAAATCAACTATACATCAATAAAAAATAAATAAACAACAAGGTCCTACTGTATGGCACAGGGAACTATATTCAATATGCTTTGATAAACCATAATGAAAAAGAATACATATATATGTAAATATACGTATACATATATATATATATATATGTATAAATATATAAAACTGATCCTGGTCGAGGATGGCATGGCAACCTGGAGGAGGGCATGGAAACCCACTCTAGTATTCTTGCCTGGAGAATTCCCATGGACAGAGGAGCCTGTCAGGGTACAGTCCATGGGGCTGCAAAGAGTCGGTCACGACTTAGTGACTGCACACACAGCATGTATAACTGAACCACTCTTCTATACATCAGAAACTATTATAAAACAACATTGTAAATCATGTATACTTCAATTTTTAAAATTAATTAATTAATTTGGAAAAACATAAAAAAGATAACAAGTGAAAGACAAAGGAAAAGAAAGCTGTTACTACAGCATCCTCCAGCCCATGGTGTTTCTCGACCTGGCTCTGCGGGAGGCTGGCACACTCTACTGGACTGCCCCTCCCAGAGCAGAACTGCACAGACGGACCCTGTGTTCCATAGAAAAGAAAAAAATGAAGATGGTGAAATTCCAGGTACCAGAAAGTGTGGAGATGGTGCAACTGCTGCTGGCTGACATCCACTCTTCTCCCCTGGGATTCACTCCTGGAGATTTAGATACTGGCTCTCAGTTTCTTCCGGGAGGCAGGGGTGTGTGTGGGGAATGATGGGGATCATGGAGTGGGGCAGGGGGTGGTGGAGTGGGGAGAGCTTTGGCAAAGCCACAGCTTGCTCAAGTCGGGTCAGTCTCAGCATTATGGGCATATAGTAATTAAGAGCAAAGGCCGACCACTTGGATTTAAAACTAATGCCTGGATTGAAATGCAGGAGCCACATTGGGCCTCAGTTTCCTCATCTATAAATGGTATAATAACCTATATTTGGAGTAAAAGAAACAATGTGTAAAAAGCCTTAGAACTCTGCCTGGTGCAGTATGACTTCACCATGAGCTGACTTGCTGCTGACGCATGAAGTTTTAGGGTTGAGAGGAACGTGCTGCTGGGGTACCCCCATCCTTTGCTGGGCCCAGGAGCTGTAGTCCATGGGATTATGACTCACAAGCACTCTGGGGGAGCCACCTCGGAACCTCTGCTTCCCCTCCCAGGCCTGGGGTGGCTGGGCCCAGGGAATGACCTCAGCCTGGAGGAATGAAGAATATAATGGGCTGCTTCCCCCTGGGGCCCTCTCGACTCCGCCTGGTGCCTGCTCCCTAGCAGGTGACCCACAGGCAGCAGATTCCAGGGGTCACCCCAATGACTCACTGAGGCGTCTCCATCCACACCCAGTGCATGGGACCCCCTCAGCGCCCCCCTTCTGCAGCCAACTCCAGTCTCAGATATATTACTGACTTTGACTTCTAGCTGACATCTCAATCCTGCTCTGAATGATGTGTGACCCTGACCTTTGACTGACCTCTGACTCTGGGCACAGACTGACTCCCAGGCTCAGGCAGTTCCAATTCTGGTCTTTGGTTGAGTTCTGGACCTGGTTCGGGCCTGAACCATCTCCCAGGCATGGAAGATGGTTAGGGGGCTCCTGGGATGAAGTCCCTCTCCTGGCACCACTTGCCTCTCCCTTCTGATCCCTGGGCTCTGGGCAGGCACGTTCCATCTGCGGGGCAGTCTGACTCCCTGAAGGTGAGGACTGCATGTCTGGCCCCCCCTTGCTGGGAGTGGCCACACGGAGAAGGGGCCTTGCCCTGGGAGGAGTAGATGCTGGCTTTTTGCTTTAGTTGACTTCTCAGTGATACCTGCCGGGGAACATCCTTCCGCCTTCTGACTACAGCTCCCAGATGGAAGGGAACCACCCTCCCCATGCCACACCCCCGTTAGCTCAGGAGCTCCCAACTGGACCAGGGTTTCATAAGGAAGAGCCGTGTCTCTTCCCTCAGACTGGGGCATTCCTCAAAGCTGGAGTTCTGTCTCAACCTAGCAATTGAGGGGTGTCTTCAAGAAGGGGATTAGAGCAACTTAGGTGCTGGAGTTGTACAAACTTGGATTCAAATCTTGACATTCTTCATTAGCCCATGTTCTTGAACCAGTCCTTCAACCTCTCTCAGCTGTTTCTTCACCAGCAAAATGAGGCCAGTGATGTTATTTACCTCGTAGGGTCGTGAGGATTAAATGAGATGAGTTTCGGGAAGTGTCTGCCATTTGTGAGTGCGCAGCGGACATCAGAAGCCATGGATATTGTATCATGTTAGGAGTTGTGCAAGTGCAGGCAGGCTCACTGAAGCTGAGATCTTTGCCTCCACCTCTCACACCAGGTTTTTGTCCCTGGTGGGGGATCAGATGGCAGCATCTGGGCTGGCCTCCCTGCCTCCCTCGGGGACTCTGGGCCTATAGAGCTTGGTCCAGCCTCTCCGCAAAGCTCGTCTCTGCTCTTTGCCCTAAGAAGGCTTCTCCTTGGCTTCCCTCCTCTCCATCTACTCATTCTTCTTGGGTTACTGGCCCAACCCGACCTCTTCAGCAAGCCTCTTGAAGTTGACATCTGCCAGGGCCTAGGTCTCTAAGGCTAAGTCACAGAAACCAGGGCTGATCCTCCACTGCCGATGGCCTTGCCGTGATCACTAGCTACCTGGTTCCAGGGACAGTGAGGATCTGGGGCCAAGCCCACCCTTCCCATCATGGACTCCAGGGCAGGTCTGGGGTAGAGGCGGGATAAGTCATCTGAACATGAGACACTGCGGCGGACATCTCTAGTACTGGTGACCCAAACAAGTGCCCAAACTGTCCTTGGGAGGATTTGGTTTTTCTCTCTCTTTTTAACTTAGCATATCAATTAAATCATTTTGAATCGCTCCAGTCAGCCACTTGGGGCTTTCTCTTTAGTGAAGCCTGATTCATTAAGAGAACAGGACAGGTGCCAAGGTCAGCCATGACTCCATGAGCCCAGGGCACACTTCCTGTGGGCAGGCTGGGGGGTCGTTCCCACAGACCACTACTCAGGAGAGAGAGGAGCAAGGCAGGCACCTCCATGCGTGCCCCAGGACTGACTTCTGGAAGAGAGACCAGGAAAACAAGGATGTGATGCCCAGTGGGGTCACTTGGCCAAAGCAAGGTATGAACTCAGATCATCCCAGAGACTGGGGAATCCAATTTTTTGATTAGCCACAAGCATTTCTTTGATGGTCTTCTAGATGCAGGTTTGGGGGGAGGTGAAAAAAAAAAATGGCTCTATGACTCCTAGAGACTCCCCTTTTACCTTGGCTGTTGGAGAGCTCAGATATTAATTTAATCCTTAATCACAGTGATCTAGGTCAGCCTCTGTGTCTGACATATTTGTATCTTTTTCCTCCTGAATTTTTATTTACTAGTATTATTTATTAGTAGAAGCATAGTATTATGCATGTATTTTATTATAAGTTACCTCATGTCCTCTCTGGAAGTAAGTAGAATATAAATGGAAAATCAGAGTGGCTCCAGTGGAGCTCAGACTATTCAGGGGGACTTGTGGGATCCTGTATCTTTAATCTTGGTGGAAGGTAACCTCAAGCTAAAGAGTCGGATAAAGTGAATTTTCTGTGGCCTAATCTGTAAACAAATTTCCAGGGAGGGCCTTGGCTCTCTGTAGAGGGAAAGTGGTCCGGGTTCAGGGCACAAGCCCTGACTCTGGCTCCAGCCCCACTCTTCTGTAGCAGTGGGGCCTGGGACAGCTCTGTTTGCTCCGGTGGGCCTCTGTTTATCGGCTTTATGGTGGGGGCTGATGGACTTTGGCTTTCATGGTGCTCTTCCATGGCTCCCCTGAGCCAACGGGCAATTTGAACAGGTTTTCTGATCAGGACTGGTTTATACACTGCCCTTGCTGCTCAGAGAAGGAACAAGGAGGGTTTTCTCAGACTTCAGGGCTAGAAAGGCTCCCTACTCCCAGCTCCTAGAGGAGGAATACATGTGTTTTAGGAATAATTGCTTCTGGCAACAGAAAGACCCACTCCTCACCTGAGGCCTAGTCCACTCTGCCCACTGCCTCTCCAGGGACACTGGCCTGTATCCCTCTATGTCATATTCCCAGCATCTGATGGTGACCCAGGGCCTGTGCCATAGCTCCCCAGATTCCTTGGAGCCACAGCTGGCTTCTCAGCCTGGGGTGCCGTCCTGGGACTCTGAACAAGAGGAATCTACTGAGCAGACTGACAAGAGCTTCCACGAGGATCTCTAACCTGGAAATGGGCCGAGTGGACTCTGACCCTCCTGCCTCCCAATGATTCTGAGCAGATGGTATCACGGACACAGTCAACATTTACTGAGCCCACATCATATGCCATCTGCTGAGCTGAATACCTTATTTAATCCACACAACATTCCTATGAGTCAGGTATCATTATTAGCTTCATGTTACAAATGGACAAACCAAGGCACAACAATGTCACACAGTTAGGAAATGGTGAATTACCCAAGTTCTCTTAACCATTACAATCTACAGGCTCTCATTCATTTCACAAGTGTTTATCAAGTGCTTGTCACATGCCAGGTGGTAATGATCCATTAATGTGTGAACCAGGCTGGGAGACCTGCCTACCTGAAACTGACATTCCAGAGTGGAGAGAAAGACAATAAATAATAGAATACAGTAGACAAGTAAATTGTATAATACGCTAGAGGGTAATAAGTGGTATGGAGAAAATAAGGAAGAATAAAGCAAATTAAGGATGCTGTGGGGGTGGGGGGAGTATTGCAATTTAAGGAAGGCCTCACTTCTGGGAAGATCTGAAGGGGGCAAGGGAGGGAACCCTGGGAGAAAGACACACGGGCCTTGGGGGTGAACCTGGAGCACACATGTGTGTAAAGAAAACAGGGGGTCAGGTGTGCAGGGAGGCTGAGGGGTCTGAGGACAGAGAGGGACTGGGGGACAGGGACCCTGTGTGCAGGCATCTGATGGCCATTGTAAGGCCTTCTGCTTTTTTTTAAACCAAGTTGGTTTTATTACACAAATAGGAGGATGCCTGCATTGTCAGGGCTTTGGTTCTACTTTGAGAGTAACCGGTAGCCTTGGCAGAAGTCTCAGCCCAGAGGAACCTGATCAGACCTCCTGTTTATAAAGGCCCCTCTGACTACAATGAGGGGTGGAGCTGAGGGCAGGGGTTCAAGAACTGGGCTCCTGCAGACTCTGGGGCCTGGTCTGGTGAGGAAGGGGAGGTACGCTGAGGAACCATAGGATTCTGGGTCTATTTTGAAGGGGAGGTCAAAGGATTTGCCCCTGGATTGGATGTGGATGGGAGGGAACAACAGGAGTCAAAATGTGTGGCCTGAACAACTGGTAGGATGAGTTGCCATTTACTGAGATATGGGGTGGAGAAGTTTCTTTTTTGGGGTTTGGGGGATGATCCAGAATTCAGTCTTGGGCGTGCTGAGTTTGAGCTGCTTTACATTGCAGCCCAGGCTGAGCTACTGAGCTGGCAGCTGGTCTTAGGGTCCTGGAGTCCAGGGAGAGGCCAGGTTGAGGCCTCATCCCCAGGTGTCCTAGCATCAGAGCTTAGGAATTGCTGAGGACCAGGAGTGGTGGGATGTCAGGCCATGCAGTAGGCAGATAGCAGGGCTGGGACGTCACCCTGTGCTGTCCCCAGGAAAAGGACCACCCTCACTCACTGCCTCCTAGTGACCGCCAGGTCAGGAAAGATTTGTCGCTGGCTGAGCCTACCACGCCCTGTGACACAGAAGGGCACCGAGGCCCACATAACTCGCCTGGGCTGGCGAGGGCAGGTGGCGGAGCCGGACCCCAGGCCTCCCTGACACAGGATTCAGAGATCTGTGCGTGACAAGATAGCACTCGTGGAAGGGCCCGCCCTAACAGGTCTGGAATGTGGGAGTGAGTGCGATGGTGATTATTATTTGCCCCATTGGCTGGCCAGGGGCGCATTTCAGCAGGATTGCCCTCTCACCCAGTGAGCTCTAAGAACCAGCTCCTGCGCTTCCTGCTGGGAGAGGCCTGATCCCCTGGGTGGGGGCCCGGCACTCAGTACCTGCCTCCCTGATTCATTCCAATTCTCCTGGCAGCCTGAGTCACTTTCCAGGCGAGAGCTGCTGCCTGTTGGGCAAATCCCTGAATCCTGGAGGGAGCAATGGCAACGAGAGCCCGGGGTTAGTCCTGTGTGAGGCAGGCAGCCACCCACACCTGCCCTGGATGCCTGTCCTAGCCTGGAATTCACTCACTTGTCTCACTAGCCAGCCAGCAAATCCTGAGTGACCATCTCTATTCAAATGCTCAGTATCGTGCAGGTTACAAACCACTTTCAAATTGTCCTATTTTGCAGATGAGAAGACCAAGGCTCAGAGAAAGAAAAAGGCTGGTTCAAGAGCGCCCAGATAGTTAACAGGAGAGCCACGGTCCAGCCCTACCTTTTCTGACTCCAAGAGCCCTTCTGTTTATATCCTCTACTGCACCCAAACCTGGCTGCCATTTTCCAAATCTTGGCCCTGATTCTCTGCTCTGGGAGGTAAACCATGACCTTGGGGAAATCTGTGGATTCTCCCTGTACTTTGGGTGGTAGGAGAAGGAGACAGGGGCCAGCGAGGGACAACCTCTTGGATGACTGTACAGCTGGGGCTGGGCAGAGGCTCTGGGAGAAGTCTCGGTGGGAGGGTACCTAGTAGCAGCTCCACTAAAGCAGTCAGAACATCAGAGAAGAAGCCAGCTTGTAGAAGGTGTTCTAGGGAGGGAAATAACCAAAGGAACAGACTGAAATGTATTCAGGAGCCAGGATCATAGGGTATGTGTGTGGGTGAGGGAAGGTCCACTCACAGAAGTTCCGGAATGCCTATGGAATGCTCTGGGCAGTCCTGGTGAGGGGCTAAAGCACCGCTTCTCCCAGGAAGGCTTCCTGTGTAAACTCTGCCGGCTCCTCTGCCCCAGTCAGCTCTCCTTCCTTCTCTGGCATAGCCTGTGCTTCAGAGGAGAGCATGAAGCTTCCTGGGTCATGGCTTCTTTCCCAGGGAACAGGGCACGGGGCAGCTCCCAGGGTACCTGTGTTACTGATAGAAACCAGAGACTTCCCTAAGAAGGAGTGAAGCTCAGAAGGAAGACCAGCCTCAGGACAGGTGGGCTGTGTTTTACTAGAGGTATATTCAGACATCTCTCCAAAGAGCCCCAACCAAACATTATGTGCCTGGAATTCAAGATGTGGAGACTATTTTGGATGAAAGCACATCCCTTATCACAGGAAGATTCCCTGGAGAAGGGTGTTATTGTTCCCATCACTAAGAATGCCACAGTTTAACATTTTCCTCCCTGGTTGGCTGGTGAGGGTGGGATGGGGGAGCAGAGAAGAGGAGGGTGACCTGAGAACCCCATAGGCTTGGTGGCAAAAGGCACCTCTGGCCACTTCAGACCTGTGGTGTGGGAGGACTGGGTCTGTTGGGAGGCTTCGCAATAATCCATTCCCACATTTCACTGATACCCCAGCAGGTATGTCAATTTCTGCTCTCCTTCAATAAGACTCCTAGTGGATCCTGGCCTTCCTTGTTATAGGGCTGAATAGTGGCTGATTTAAGGGGACCAAGATGAGGGGTCTTGGAATCCAGTGCCCCTTAGCAGGCAGAGCCTAATTCAGGGAAAACAAACCTGGGCAACCTGTCAGGTAGCCAATCTGTAGAGGGCACAAAAGAGTCAAATTGTAAAATGATGCCCTCTCAGGTTTCCACCTGTGACCCCACCCGTAACTGCCCAATGCAAATTAGCTCCATTCCTACTGAAATGGACAGTGCCCTTGAGCAGAATTAAGAAAGAATACCAACCTATCTTGATATGTATTTCTACAATAAGTATGCACATATTGCATTTGCATGTCACACCTCTCACCTAGAAGTCAGAGTCAAAGCTGCAATTAGCCAAAATCTCGCAGCCAAACAATGCATGGTGCATACAGCACGACTTCTGGGGAAGTCGGGATTTGTTTTCTTATATAAAGTTAAACCTTTTGATATGACTCTCAAAAGCAAGTCTGGTTTAGAAAAAGGCAGTCTGAGAACTTGAGGAGTATGGCCAGTGGATGACCACAAGCCAGAATAAAAAAAGTGTTTAAATATGTTGTGAATAAGGTTTAGTAATGATAAGTATGTAAGGTGTTACCTGTGTGCTAAGTCGCTTCAGTCATGTCCAAGTCTGTATGGCCCTACTGTAGTTTGTGGTCTGTAGACTGTAGTCGGCCAGGCTCCTCTGTCCATGGGATTCTCCAGACAAGAATACTGGTGCTCTAGCTGCTCCCTCTGCCTGTGGTTCTCCTTGCTCAGATGCGACTTTTGCCAGGAACCTCTGCTGCTCTCTGCAATGCCCCTGTTCTGTGTTGGCTGCTCTGCTTAGTCCAGATTATGGTAACATGGTTTTATCTCTCACATGGGGCGTGGGTGGAGGTCTTTTGATGTGATGAGGGAGGCACCAGGAGCATCTTGCCACCTGGGACTGAGCAACACTGAGGGAACCCTGGCTTGAGGCTTGTACTAACGTCAGGAGCTAGTGGAGCCCTGGGAACCCAGGCCCTTAGTCATGCAAGGAAGAGGGGAGGAAGGTGCCCACGTAAAGCTCCCCCTGTGTGGGCTCTCTTTGCACCGTGATCTTTGATCTAAAGCCCCTAATGCAGTTGCAATTTTACTTTTCTTTGATGGAGATCATTTCCACACCCAGACTAAAAGTTTTGAGGAGGCCCAGATGGTGTCCATGCCTGGCCCCTCGTCTGAGCCTGGCTCACAGCACAGTTCAGCAGTTACTTTTAACAGACGTGAGAGTTCTCTCTTCCCAGCTAGCAGGCAGGAAGAGCCGTGCCTGCTCACAGCTTCCCCGACCTCTTCAGAATCTGCACCTCTCAGCTGGGCTTACGTGGATATTTCCCCACTAGCCCACGAGGGCATGGCTTACTCGTTTTGCAGGAGGTTACCAGTGACTCACACCTGGCGTGGCTGGGCCTGGCTCCGAGGGAGCTCCCCGGAGACTGGGCAGGTGCTCAGGAAACGTGTGCCGAGTTGAGTGTCAGCCAAGCTTGGAGGCAGAGGGTGGGACAGGATGGCCTGGTTGGAGGAGCGTGGGCCCTCAGAGGAGAGGACAGACAGGACAGATGCCTGAGGTCAGGGTTCAATTCAGGGTCAGGTGGCGGGGCCCAGGCTCAGGTCCTGGGGAGTCTGGGGAGCTCCACGCCCCATGATCTGGGCTGGGTGCTCCAGATAGGATCCTGGCACACCCCCAGTGGCCTGCCCCCACCTGCTCCTGGGGCGGGGGCAGCAGGTGGGGCCCACTTATCGCCAACCAGGCCAGCAGGCGGAGCTGGCCCGGCTCCAGGGAGATGACAATCACCCGGCAGTCTTCAATGGAAAATCACCTCACTGCACAGCCCCTTCCTGGGAATGGGGACAGAAAGAACCTGGGAGATGCAAGGGCAGTGGGCTCCATTAGGTGTGGGGTCTGCAGAAGATGCTGACTCCTGTCAAACTGGAGGCAGGCGGGCCTCCTCTCTGTGGGACACACACGTGGGCAGTGCTCAGACTGTCCCCTTGGGTCTTGGGAAGCAATTGTAGCCTCCTTCTAGGCCCTTGCGGCGGGGGGCAGTCTCTAAGATCACCTCTAACCAGTAGGCCTGGACCAATTTCAGTCATGGCCTCCTGAGGTCTCCTTAGATGTGACAGCTCCCTTGTCCAGGGCCAGCTTGAGAGCTGAGTGCTTCAGATACTGTTTAGGGGGCCAAGGTTGCTGGCCTCCTTACGTTCAGGGTGGGCAGGCTGAAGAATGTCCACATCACTTACTAACTGGCTTAAAGACAAAGACTTTTACATAAAACATGTGAATATACTGAGAGTATCCACTGGTATGTGCATCCTCACACACATCCACAAATGAAGACATGCTCTAGAGTGATCACAGACACAGTCAGGCTCCTGTGCACCAATGCAGACTTCATGCAGCAGTGCATGCATGTACCAGTCTCCACTACCCCAGTCCGGTTCAGGAAGGTGAGCAGTTATGCAGGTCTTCCAGCCTCTTTTCTATACACTTAAAAAACATACTTGCAGTTGAACTGTTTGCATGATTTTGTAGCTCATGTCATGAAACACTTTTTAAAAACATCATTTTAAATTATTGCATAATCTGCTGTCACATACCTGGAGAAGGAAATGGCAACCCACTCCAGTATTCTTGCCTGGAGAATCCCATGGACAGAGGAACCAGGAGGGCTTAAGTCCATGGGGTTGCAAAGAGTCGGACATGGCTGAAGCAACTTAGCACACTGTCAGCAGACCATAATTTATTAAAACCAATTCTGTGTTATTGAACACATTTCATTTCACAATCATTTCCAGCTATTCATAAGACAGTGCATAAATCTCTATCCATCTAACAGATGATTTCCTTGGGCTGAATTTCCACCATTCACAATACTGTCAGAGGGTAAGACTTTTCCCCTCAATTTTATTGAGATACAGTTGATGTATGAAATGGTATGATTTTTGTAAAGGCTTTTGACAAATATTGTCAAATTTACTTAATCAATTTACATGTCCTTCAGCAGTGCTCATATCCACCAACAACTGCTCACTCCCTTGCCAAGCCCAGATACACTTATTTAAAAAACTATTAACTTCATGTGCAAAATTGTTTTTTGTCATTCTTGTAGTTTACTTTTGTAAATTTTTAATCATTACAAACATTTTACATGTTTGTTAGCCATTTATACTTCTACTTTTTTTCTATTTAAGTCCTTTGCCATTTATGTATTTTGATGCTAGCTTTTTAAAAATATTTATCTATAAGAACTCTTTGTATATGAAGGACACAATTCTCCCTTTAGTGGCCATAGTTATATCAAATATTGTTTCCATGTCCCTTCTTGGTTTTATATTTTGCTTATTTTTTGACATAGAGAAGACATGCAATCTAAGCTACCAAACTTAAAATGTTTTTCTTCAGAACTGCTCCATTCAGTTTTAATAATGCTCTTGCCCAATTCTAAATAGATGTTGATTATCACTTCTGTTTTCTTGTTGGGTTTGTGTGGCTTCATTTTACAAACAGTTCTGTAATCATTTGGGAAGTAAGGAAGAGATGACATTATCCCTTCCCTCAAAGGAGCTTACAGGGGACAGAAGAGAGGGAGTACCAGCCTGTGTTATCACTGCTCTCATCTGTACCAGTGACAGGATGTAGATAGGGGTTCAATGAAAGGAGAAGAAAGCTGAATGGAGGAGACTTTATGGAGTCCTCAAAGTTGCACTGGGCTGAGAGAGGCTTTATTTATTTATCAGACACACACCTAGAATTATTATGTGACAGGCATTGCTTTAGTGCTTTATGAATTTTAACTGATTCAATTCTTGTAACAATTTAGAATGATTATCTTACTATTACTATCCCCATTTCATAGAGTAGAAAACTGAGGCCCAAATATTATAAATTACCTACCTAAGATACTGTACAGAGCCAGGGTTGGAACTCATGGAGTCTGGTCAGATTGGAGGGAAACAGGGCTATTTAAGACTAAGGGACCTGAATGTTCAGAGGAAGAATTTAGACCAGTGTTTGGCCAGAAGTTGTCAAACTTTTCCTGTAAGGAGTCAAATATTTTAGACTTTTCAGGTCAAGCTAAAAATTTGAGGATATCATAGGTACTTAAATAATTAGAGAGAAAACAATTTCCCACAAAATTTTCTATGTAATTTAATAATAATAGCCTATAATTAAAAAAAAATAATATAGGTCCACTAATCTGAAGAATGGAATTATTTTGGAGGGAGCAGAAGATATTAAGAAGAGGTGGCAAGAATACATGGGAGAACTACGCACAAAAGATCTTCATGACCCAGATAACCACGATGGTGTGATCACTCACCTAGAGCCAGATATCCTGGAATGTGAAGTCAAGTGGGCCTTAGGAAGAATCACTACAAACAAAGCTAGTGGAGGTGATGGAATTCCAGCTGAGCTATTTAAAATCCTAAAAGATGATACTGTGAAAGTGCTGCACTCAATATGCCAGCAAATTTGGAAAATGCAACAGTGGCCACAGGACTGGAAAAAGTCAGTTTTCATTCCAGTCTCTAAGAAAAGCAATGCCAAACTACTGCACAATTGCACTCATCTCATATGCTAGTAAAGTAATGCTCAAAATTCTCCAAGCCAGGATTCAACAGTACATGAACCATGAACTTCCAGTTGTTCAAGCTGGATTTAGAAAAGGCAGAGGAACAGAGATCAAATTGCTAACACCCGTTGGATCATTGAAAAAGCAAGAGGGTTCCAGATAAACATCTGCTTCATTGACTACACCAAAGCCTCTGACTGTGTGGATCACAACAAACTGTGGAAAATTCTTAAAGAGATGGGAATACCAGACCACCTGACCTGCCTCCTGAGAAATCTGTATGCAGGTCAGGAAGCAATCAAACCAGTCAATCCTAAAGGAAATCAATCCTGAATGTTCATTGGAAGGACTGATGCTGAGGCTGAAACTCCAATACTTCGGCCACCTGACGCGAAGAACTGACTCCTTGGAAAAGATCCTGATGCTGGGAAACATTGAAAGCGGGAAGAGAAGGGGACGACAAAGAATGAGATGGTTGGATGGCATCACCACCTCGATGGACATGAGTTTAAGTAAGCTCCGGGAGTTGGTGATGGACAGGAAGCCTGGTGTGCTGCAATCCATAGGGCTACAAAGAGTTGGACATGACTGAGTGACTAACTGAACTGAACTGAACATTTTGCTTAATTGGGATTTAAAGTTAGTGGTCCCAATCATCTAACTGCAAGCTGTTGTTGTTCAGTCATTCAGTTGTGTCCAACTCTTTGCAACCTCATGGACTGCAGTATGCCAGGCTTCCCTGTCCTTCACCATCTCCCAGAGTTTGCTCAAACTCAAGTCCATTGAGTCAGTGGTGCCATCCAACCATCTCATCCTCTGTCAACCCCTTCTGCTCTTGCCTTCAATCTTTCCCAGCATCAGGGTCTTCTCTAATGAGTTGTCTCTTCCCATCAGGTGGCCAAAGTATTGGAGCTTCAGCGTCAGCATCTGTCCTTCCAATGAACATTCAGGATTGATTTCCTTTAGGATTGACTGGTTTGATCTCCTTGCAGTCCACAGGAATCTCAAGAGTCTTCTCCAATACCACTGTTCAAAAGCATCAATTCTTCAGTGCTCAGCCTTCTTTATGGCCCAACTCTCACATCCATACATGACTACTGGAAAAACCATAGCTTTGACTCCATGGACTTTGATTGGCAAAGTAATGTCTCTGCTTTTTAATACACTGTCTAGGTTTGTCATTGCTTTTCTTCCAAGGAGCAAGCGTCTTTTAATTTCATGGCTGCAGTCACCGTCTGCAGGGATTTTGGAGTCCAAGAAAATAAAGTCTGTCGCTGTTTCTATTGTTTTCCCATCTATTTGCATGAAGTGATGGGACCAGATCCCATCTGTAAAATCCACTCTCAGCTTGTGGGACCTTAGGAACACAGACTTGGCCTTGCACGTTTTCTGCTGACCTCGGCATGGACCTTGGTGTGGACCTATTGTTGCAGGGCTGATCTGCATAGAGAAATGATGGGTGGCCTTGAGGAGCTTCAAGGGCCCAGGGGTCCACCTCGGGCTAGGGCGGTCTAGATAGGGAGGCAGGACAGATTTGCTCATTTGTTGCAGGGAAGAGCCAATTCTGAATCCACGTTGGATCTGTTTCTTTTACTTTAACTTTTGCTTTTCATTGCTTGTGTTGTTACAGTCATGTATAATGGCCTGCCTCAAGGAACCCTGCCTGACTGATAAAGTGCCTTTGTTAGAGATAGTCTGACCCAGCCCACCTGCAAATGGCTGCAGTAAAGAGGAAATTAACCCCATTTCTATTTCCTCACCTCTTTTCTCTCTCTGTTCTCTAAAGGAAACTGGCATCCAGACACTGAAAAGAAGGTTATTTGGGGACATTAGTCTGCCATCTTCTCAGTCAGCTGGCTTTCTGAATATATTGGTATTCCTTGCCTCAAGACCTCATCTCTGATTTTATTGGTCAGTCATGCAGTGAGTAGAGCAAGCTTGGACTCGGTAACAACCTTTCTGAGGTGGGCTCCCAAGTGGCTAGGTGTGGGGAGAGGGCCCCACAGATAGTGTGGGGTGCTGGGCATGACCCAGCACAGGGAAGTGCAGTCCTGTCCACCAAGTCAGAAGTACCCCAGCACCTACCTTCTCTCAGATGGCTCAGGGGAGTCCATCCGGAAGCCTTGGCTCAGGGTCGAGACACCAAAGAAGACAAGAATGCCGTTCCTACTACAGTGAGGTCAAGCTGCTGCTGGGCACCAGGAGGACCCCGCAGCCAGAAATAGTCTCCACGTCTGCTGGTCACAAGGCCAGTAATCTCACTGCAGAGAGACCTCTCTTGGGCTTCAGTGCTGCCCCTTCAGAATCCTTTCACAGAATGGTGGACATGCAGTCCTTCCCTTTCGGGGGAGGTGAGGGAAGGGGCTGTATGGTGGATAGGAGAGTGTTGCTGAAATGGGGGGAGGAACACAGAAAGGGGACACAAGGCAGTCTGAGAAAATGCCCCTTCCGTGGTCATGGTTTCGACTGAGGCAGGTCCCAGTATCGGGAAATGTTCCATGATTTCTCTCCTTGATACCTCCTTGGGGTATCAGCCCCACCTGAGCTCTGTGTGGGGGCGGAAGGTGGCCACTTACTGCGGCCGGGCTCTGTAATTAAGTCTGTAGCAATGGGCGCGGGATCGGACAGATCTCATCCCAAAGTTCTTGCCATCAATGGGCTTAAATGCAGACAGGTGCTTGCGAAATGCTCCTGAGAAAGCACTGCAGGTGAGCCCAAGCTGCACCAGATGCAAACAAGCCCGAGGGACAAAAACAAGGCTCCTCTGCGGTGGGTGAGGTCAGTCCTCCTGTCCTCAGGTCTGGAGGGACTGCGGACAGCAGGGTTAGAAGGCCGAGGACTGGGTTAGGGAGGGAGTGGTTCCTGCCCACGGGCAGTCAGCGCTGTGCTGAGAGAGCCACTGTCTATGTGCAGGGCAGTCCCTTAACCCTGACTTCAGAGTAGCCCTGTTCTAGTCTGACTAACCCTTGACCCTGGCCTCAGCCAGAAATGTAATCCTCCATTCTCTCCAGACTGACCTTTGAACCCTATTCATCTTAGAAGCAAACCTTCTTTATGCTAAGGGAGATTGGGCCCAACAGTGTGGCCTCCAGAGGGACCCAGGCCACAGCCTGAGTCTTAATGCCTGGAGGGTGGGTTGTGGATGGCCTGGAAGGTCACTGGACTGAGAATAGGGTTCAGCCTTCTCCCCTGGCTCCCATTCAACTCGATGACTCTTGGCAACTGTCCAGTGGGTATATGGATACCAAAGGGCAGGAGGAGAAGGGGACAACAGAGGATGAGATGGTTGAATGGCATCACCGACTCAATGGACATGGGTTTGGGTGGACTCCAGGAGTTGGTGGTGGACAGGGAGGCCTGGTGTGCTGTGGTTCATGGGGTCGCAAAGAGTCAGACACAACTGAGCAACTGAACTGAACTGAACTTGCCATCTCCTGAAGTAGGTGTGAATGTCCAATGTGGAGATGTGGAAGTGATTTGATAACCATGGAACAAACTTGATTGTATCATAGCAAGCTATGATACAAATCTGTAGTATTAAAATGAGGAAGATTGCTTGCATGGACTGCCTGTCATCAATCAGTCTGTACTCTGTGCTTCCCAACCCTGTTGCATAAGGTAACTTGGTTATACGTTCCTTTTTCCCAAAATTTTCTGCTCTCTCCATTCTCTTTCCTTTTAATATTCATTGAGAAATATTCCAAATATACTCAAAAGTAAATGTTTAATGAACTCTTTATGTGGTAGTCAAGGGATCATGCTTAACAGACCTCTTACTGCAGGGGCCCTAATTGACCTGGGGTTCAACTCCTGGGGTCTGGAGGTGCAGAGGCTTACCTCCCCAGGGCTGGACCCTGCCAGCAGGGCAGATACACTAAGGCCACTGCATCTTGGGACATGTGGGCTCCTCTACTAGCAATTTTCAATCAAGTGCTCCCTATGACTGTGCAACCGTCCTCAGGCTTCATGTCAGTCCTGAGGTGTCAGATGCACCTCCCTAGCCTCTCTCCTGCCTGCTTCATTCAGGGGCAGACTTGCATGTAGAATAACAGCTCTCCCAGCCTCTCTGCCCTTTCTCTGTTCTCTTTCTCACTGGCATTTCCTCTAATAAAATAAAAACTTTTAATCCCATCTTGGTGTCTGCTCCTTGGAGGACCTGGACAAACAGACTTGAGATCTCATATGTCCATCCTCCAAGGTCGACAGTTATCAGTATTTTCCCATACTTCCTTCATCTTCTCTTTCCTCTTCTTTTTCCCCCCAATGAAGTGATTTACAATAAATCCTAGACAATATGCCATTTCACTCTTAGAACCCTTATTGCTCACTCTTCATGAATTCTGAATTTGCAAGTTCACGTACAGCCAAATTTTATTTGTAAGGCCAAAATCAATACTGCTGCACTTTCATGGTCATTCATGAACATGCACAAGAGTGGTAAAAAATCTGAGTTGCCAGCTGTCCTCAGCCGAGGTCAAACAAGCCAATGTCCTGCCTTTTTATTTTCTGTTTTTTTCCAGCTTTATTGAGATATAATTGACATATAACATTGTGTAAGTTTAAGGTGTACAAGGTGTTGATCTGATATACTTATATATTGCAAAATGATTACAGCCTTAGCATTAGCTAATACCTCCATCACATCATATAATTACCATTATTTTGTGGGAAGAACACTTAAGATCTACTCTCTTAACAATTTGTTCTGCCTTTTTGTTTTGGCTCTCATACCATGGCAAGTGGCCTTTTCACAATCTTTCGGTGCCACATTTTTTGCATTTTTGTGCTTTTTTTTGGTGACTTTTCTGTTTAAAATGGTCCCCAAGCATAGTACTAAAGCACTGTCTAGTGCTTTTGAATTAAAGAAGGCTTTGGTGTGCCTTAGGGAGAAAATGTATGTTAGATGAACTTTATTTGGGCTTATGAATTATTCACTTTCATGAATTACACAGTTATTGGTCAAATTTAATGCAAATAAATAAATATATTAAATAAGATGTCTTTAAACAGAAACACACTTAAAACAAGACTATGTATTGATCAATTGATGAAAATATGACCAAAAGCTCACAGGAACCTACCTTGTATATACCCTAGGAACAATGATTTAGTATTCAATTGTGTTTTGGTGACTCTATATAACATAACTTCCAAAGATAAAGAAAATCAACAGTTAATGTAGAATGAACATTTTTTTACAGGACCAGAATGTCATAATCACACCTAAAAAAATTAATACAGTTTCCTTGATAATATTTACTACTCAGCCTCTTATCAAACTGCTTCAATTATCTCAAAAATGTTTTTTTATGATTGGCTTATTCAAATTTGGCAAGATCCAAGCATCTCATATTTGGTTGTTATTATTTTTAAGTTTTTCAATCCAGAGCACTTCTCCCTTCCCTTTAAATTTTTTTCCCACGCCACTGATTTGTTGAAGAAACAGGCCAGTTGTCCTATGAAATGTCCCACATTCTGTGTTCTGTCTCTTTGCCTCCTTCTGGTATCATTTATCATGGAATGATGTGGAATTTATCTCTAGAGGATTCTATTAGTGGTGAGGTACTGGTAGCTCAACCGGTAAAGACTCTGCCTGCAATGCGGGAGACCCCAGTTTGACCCTTGACTCAGGAAGATCCCCTGGAGAAGGGATAGGCTACCCACTCCAGTATTCTTGGGCTTCTCTGGTGGCTCAGACAGTAAAGTACCCACCTGCAGTGCAGGAGACCTGGGTTTGATCCCTAGGTTGGGAAGATTCCCTGGAGGAGGGCATAGCAACCCCCTTCAGTATTCTTGTCTGGAGAATCCCCATGGACAGAGGAGCCTGGCAGGCTTCAGACCATGGGGTCACAAAGAGTTGGACATGACTGAATGATTAAGCACAATGCAGGATATAAAGGGTGAATGGTGACAACTGGGGTTGGAAGATGGGGTTTTATTGAGCAGGGTGACATTAGGGTTGGGTTGGGTTGAAGTTTGAATTCAGGGCAGAGCTACATCTGGCAGGACAATCCAGTGGTTAGCAAAGACTCAGGACTTCTGGGTACAAATTGTGCTCTGCCACTTTATAGCTATAGACTTTGAACAAGTTATATAACCTCTCTGTGTCTTAGTTTCCTCATCTATAAAATGAGGATAACAAAAATCCTTACCTCATAGGGTTGTTGTGGAGTTTGAATTAGTTAATATATGAAAGCGCTTGGATTTGGTGCCTGGCACATGGTGATTGCTACATTAGTGTTTGTTACTCTATTGTTATTGGGGTTAGACTAGGGGTTGGGGCTGGCTTAGTTGCATGGTAAGAGTGGTTTCTAATTCATGATTCCACCCAGTACTAGAAGCTCCACCTCATACTTAAGAGGGGTTTGGAGGTGGTGAGTGCTGAGACCACCCCTCCTTGGATGGCCTTCCCTCATTCCCTCTCTAGAGCCCAGTTTGGGATTGAAGGGGGAGCAGTGAGGCTCCATATTTCCCTTGGAAGCTTTCCTGTTTCATAACCAGTTTTGACACTGATCCTTCTTCCTTGCCCGTATACTAACCGGACTGTGGATGTTCTTCGATATAACCACAATCATTAGTGGGATTTTAGAAGGGTGGGAAGAAATAGGCCTTTCCCTTTACCTCACTTCTGAGATGGAAATTTTGTAGGGTGGGGACACTCGTGTGGACATTTGGATCAATTACACAGAGGTACAATGAAGTGAAGTGAAGTGAAGCGAAAGTCACTCAGTCCTGTCTGACTCTTTGCGGCCCCATGGAATATACAGTCCATGGAATTCTCTAGGCCAGAATACTGGAGTGGGTAGCCTTTCCCTTTCCAGCTTAAGAGTAAGACAGATCATACTGTGGCCACTAGAGGTATTGGTGGATATGTATGTAGTATTCATCTATCCATCTATAAAATGTATTTATCTATCCATCTATGTGTCATCCATCCATCCATTTATTCATCTATTCATCTATCCATTGCTACAATAAACACCAGGCACTCACTCTGAGTCAGAAACATCCTTCTGGCACTCAAGCAGCTCATCATCTAGTGACGAACACCATGTGTAATGACTACATGTTGTGCTAGTAGAGGAATGTACAATATGTGAAGAGATTTTTGGAGAGGGTGGAACCATCTATGGCTGGGACCAGGGGCTAGAAAGGAGGCCTCCTGCTTCCTTCTTTGCGTCTGATTCTTCTGCCCAGGTGGCAATTCCTGTCCTGGGGCTGGGTCCAGTGGCAGGCTAATTCTTCAGTTTCCTTGTTGTGTATCACCAGGTACAACTGGAGAAGAGACCTGTTCCTTCTAGGAAGGAATTCTGTAGTTCAATCAACCTACCACACCTGACCAGGCACCCTGAGGTCATAGTCAACATCTCTGGGAACAGGCTGTCTTCCTCATGAAGACTCCCTGGGGAGATGTGGACACAGCGTCCACACCACCTCCACCCACTAGACTGGCAAGGTCTTGGATACAGTAGTGCAGTCCCCAGCTGGGAGCTGCTTCCTTACTTAGGGCAGTGGAGACTGGACCAGAAGTCCATCTTTTGCCCTTCTACTCTGCTGCCCCGATCCCAGCCTAATGCTTGGCCTTTGGCTTGGGTCTCTTATTAATGACTCCTCTCAATCTTGAGTATCCTGACAGGGGCTATTTTGCCTCTAACAAATGGCAGGGTCCAGAGTCAGAGTGGAGGAAATATGATTCCCCAGAGGAGACCAGGTACCCCATGGCTGCTGTATGTTGTAGCCAGTCTTTTTGCCACTGGCCTGGGGGTCAAATGGCAGGGGCTGTGTCTGCTCCATCAGCCTAGCGCAGGGGAAGAGGCCTTGCCCTTCACATCTTCCCAGCTCCAGAGAAGCAGCAAGCCCACAGAGCCTCACAGAGTGGCCTGTTTTTGGGGAAAACCTGCCAGGGCCCAAGACGGTTTCAGCACACTCTCCCTCCCTCTGTCTGTCTGACTAATGCTCCCATAAGCAAGCCCCAGGTGAGAGACGGCTGTGTCTCCCACGGCTGCCCCAGCAAGTGGCTGTGTTTGTGGTGTAACTGCCTGATGGTATCACAGAGGGTGGTTTGGGTAAGCTGTCTCTTGGGAGTATCTGCCTGTTGTTTGCCTGAGCCCCCAACCTGGCCCCCACCCCAGCCCGCCCCCACCTGGCCCCCACCCCAGCCCCTGTCTGAGCTCACTGCATTATTCATAGAACTGTAGGCCCAGCGCCTCTGCCCCCAGCACTGTGAGATCCCTGCCTGGTTGCTGCTGGTGTGTGTGTGTGTGTGTGTTTCAGGGGAGAAGAGTCCTCTCTGCCTGTCCTCCTGAACTAGCCCCAGGATCTCTCTTCTGATAAGTCCCTCACTAGAGGCTCTGAAGACATTGCTGCTGCCAGAGTGTCTGGCACAATGAGAGGCCTCGTTTCCATCTTCTGCATTATAGACATCCCAGCAACAAGTGCTGAGGTCTGACTCCCCAATCCTGAATGGCCCCTAAACATTCTTTCCTGTGCCAGTGGGTTCCCAGATCCTTATTCTGGGAGATTTCCCACTGCTCCCGCCAGTGCAAGAGGGCCTCTTCCTGGCCCCAAATCTCTCCCCAGTAAGAGAAGACAGGGGACACTGCCATTAATAGGACTTGGTTCCCAGCCTGGGTCGACCCCTACGACCAGCTGTGTGAACCACCACCACCAACCCACCCCTCCCACTGTGCCTTAGTTTCCCAAGCTGTAAAATGGAAATAATAGATGAAGAGTCCCTTTGGGGTTAAAAGAGATCATATATGCAAAAGAGATGGACGCAGGAGTCAAATGTCTTAACATTCTTCCTCTTCCTGACTGTCCTAGCAGTCCTGTATTCCCTTAGGACTGTCTCCTGGGCTGTAATCATGCCCAAAGTATATTCAGAGGAGAAACAAAAACACAAGTAATGGAAGGAGAAGAACCCCACCCTACGAAATCCTCTGAGCTCATGGGAGAGATACACTTTCTGGCAGGGGAGCTGTGTGTGTGTGTATATGTACGCACGGTGGAGGCGTTGTTTAAGCAGAGGAAGGGAGTCCAGATACATGTATCTAGGTTAAACCAATGACTATAGTGTCTTTTTAGTAGGCAAGACCAATCAGCAGATTCATTAAGTTCCTGTTTACCATCAATCGTCAAAGCTAATAATTTAACTAAGCTGATTATCTTCATTAAAAACCATTAGTTCCCGTACGTAAATGTTCCTGTGCTTGCATTCTCATAATTGTGTTGATATTTCACAACTTGCATTTCAAAGGAGTCCCTGTGCTCAAAGTCCTCTTCCACTCCAGCCTGCCTGGCTCTCTGTGTTTATCTCAGCCCAGGAGTCATGTTAGGTGTTGGGGAACCGTGGGGAACAAGACAGGCCTGGCCGTCATTTGCCTGCAGCCCAACTTTGCTGTCTCTTGTGTTCTGGATGAGCCATGCCCTTCTGTCTGTGAACAGGACCAAGACGAGCCTGGCATGCATTTTTAGGAACCTCCCGGTGCCCGGTTGCCTAACTGAGTCCCTTAGAAGTGGGACAGCGCTCCACACAGCGCTTTCAATGTCACCATTCATTGACACACCCACCATTAACTCGGGGAAGGAAGGCCCTTGGTACCGCTTCAGGGAAGAGGAAGGAACCAGTGTTTGTTGAGCACCCGCAGCTGCCAGTGCTGACACTGTGGTTCCCTCTTTAATACCTCCAGGAATATAGCAGCATCTCCATTCTACAGGTGATGAAATTGAGACTGCGGGAAGTTTAGTAACCCAAGTTCACACGCCAGGAAGAACTTCGGTTCTGGATCTGTACCCCAAGCCTGTGTCATTTCCACCCTGTCATGTCTTCCTTCCCAAGAGAAAGGTAAACATGGCCCCAGGCACTCTTTGTTCCAGATTCCCTAAGGTTCAAGTGCTGGCTTCACCAGCAACATCTGGGAGAAGGGGACTCAGTATCTACGTTGCACTCCGGGAGGGTGGTACTCAAGGACCCTGGCCTTCCTCCACTGTGATTTCCCCTGTACCACAGGTGCTGGCCTAGCCCCAGGCACCGACATTCCCGAGGCACCTGACTCAGGAAAGAATATCTTGTGCATTCTGGGTCTTGGGCAAAAGAGTGCCTCACCTCCCTTCTCCCCTGTGGCCTGTGTTCCCGAAGCCCACAGGCAGACTATGCGCAGGGTAGCAGGAGCCCAGCATCTGTCCTCCCACCTCTCTGGCAGGTGCCCTGGTGGGTTTTCCTAGATGCCCACTGCCCTGGAGCAAGGCCAGGGTCTGGGCTGGGGAAGCATGGAGGTGGCACTCACTTGGAGGACAGGGGCTCCAGACAGCAGAGGAGCCCAGCTTTATAATGACAGCAACCAGGGACGATATCCCTGGAGCCCCAGCATGCGCCTAGGCTCTGTTCTAAGAACTTCGCCATTGACAGGCAGGAAGATGTGGCTCTTGGAGCCTTGGCATCCCCGTCTCCATGCTCCCACACAAGGAAGTGTGTCCTGTGGGAGCAGAGAGCTCTGGGCTTGGATTCCTTGGTGCTGTGGACACAGCCTTCCTTGGTCCTGGACTGGGATGGAAGGGAGCCTGTGTCTGCCAGGGTCTCCCTTGCAGGTCCTGGGAGTGGGAGTGCATCTGAGCCTGGAGGAAGGAAGGGCCCTTTCCCAAGGGCCATGTGAGGGCCCAGCTGCATTTGGCATCCCCTGCTCAGCCCTCTTCCCTCCCTCCTGTGATCTGCTTCCTTTTGCTGTGTCCTGGCTTCCTGTGGCGGGCACCTCTCCCCCACCCGATCTCTCCTCACCCCTTCTCTAACCTGCTTTTCCCAGGCCTCACTTGGGAATGCTGTTCCCAAGGACACCCCCCTGCCCCAGGGTGCCAGAAGCCAGCCGTGCAGACCTTCTTACAGCACGATCCCTCCCTGGGACCTTGGGCCCTCCTTTCCCTTGCCTCTTGCCTTCCCCTCCCACCTTTGCTGCCCTTCTCTCTCCTCCTTCTTCCCTCTTCCTGCCTTCCCGGCTCCACGAGCCATCTTCCTGATGGTGAACACCTCCCACCCCATCTGTCCTCCCCCGCATCTCACAGTGCTGTCTCCTGCTGCTCACCCCCCTTGACCTTTGCTCTGTTCTGGATCCCCCCACCCCCAGCCCAGAGCCACCTCTACACTTGCAGGAGACAGAAGCTTCTAGGTTCCACATGGGAGGAAGCCCAGGGCCTGGACTGAGGAGTCAGCGGCCACGGGTCTTGGACATTTGGAGGGGTCAGGGGAGCCCAGCAGAGGAGACAAGTGTTGCTCAGAGACCCGAGGGAGCCTGTGGAACTTTCTTTGGCGTGTCTTCTTATCGTAAATCTCCTGCCGCTCTTTGAGGACAACATTGACTTTTTAAAAAAAATTTAAATTTATTGTGACCCAGATGGTGAGTGAGGTGAGTTAGAGAAGGCAATTGGGGCAGGAACCTGGGCATGGCCATAAAGGAAGACTGTTTTCGTGTGCCTTGTCAGACCAGATCCGCTCTGCGGGAGTGGTCGAGAGCCACAGCCAGCCTGCCTGTCCCCCAGAGCTCACGTCCAGAAGACAGGTTACCTGGGCTGCGAGAGTGCTTCTGGGTGTGAGAGAGAACAACTCAGTTCCCAGTAGAGAGAAGAACTCAGTTCCCAATAGAGAAAAAACAGATTGAGATGTGAAAAGTCTTAAAAGCTTTTGCCGCTGGAACGTGAAGGGCTGGGAGTCTTGGTGCCAGGGAAGCAGGCGTAAGGCCCATTGGATTTGTGTTCCAGCATCACCATTTTCTACTGTAACAGGACATGTAACCCTGAACATGTGACTCTCTGGAGCTTGGTTTTCTCACCTTTAAAATGGGAACAATGTTCAGACTCATCTCACAGTGTTCTTGCGAGGCTCAGCAACTGAAAGGGTTCAACATATTTTTGCTTTAAAGAAGGACATTTTTTAAAGTCTCCCAATTCAAAAACATTTCAGAGTGAAGCGTGAGCAACCTTCCAAGTAATTGCACAGGAGTCCAGCTATCCTCTGGAGTGCCCGAACAGAAAAGCTGGATTCTACTTTGTCTCTGCCACTCACCTGCTATGTGCCCATCTGTAAAATGAAGAGGCTGTAACAGATATTTCTCAGGTTCCTGCAGGTTGACATTATTTCCTTAAGAATCCAGTGTTTTTGTCACTGGCCCGTGGCAGTGGGAACAGTCAAATGGGGGCTGGGGGTGAAGTGGGTGAGAACAAGGCCCCCTTCCAAGAGCCTGGATCCAGGAAAAACAGCCCAGATAGGAGAACTCCGAACTTAAGTCAACTTATAGAAGGAATTAGGGTCCATGCATACCCTAGGGCCCCAAATCCAAATATTTGGACGCTTCCACACTTGGGGTGTGGTGGGGTAAGTCACCCAGTAGGGAAAAAAGCAGGAAAAAATTCCTCTCATCCCCTTCCCTTCTCTCTCCTGGGCTTACAAGCAGGGAGGCTGAGCAGGATCAAAGCCACACACACCTCCAAGGGACAGATGTTGGCATATTTAGTCACCCAGGCCCGGAGGTGGAGGGCAGGGAGGATTGGGAGATGGGGAGGCCTTTCGTCGAAGGATGTAACAATGAGAGTACGCACACACTCCCTCCCCACCACGTTGCAAAAGCTTAATTGAGCAAAGCTACAGCCCTTTAAACTGCTCACGTCCATCCACGTCCGAAAGAAAGCATTATTAATAAGCTGCCCTGGGCAGCTGGTGATGATTGTCAGCGGTGGTGAGCCAGGGTGCATGAGGGCGCTGCAACTTGAAAGGGAGAATTTCCCAAAGGGAGGTGAGAGGTCCTGATAATTGTTATAATAACAGCTCAGCGGGCCTGCGCGGGTTCCTTTCATCCTGTGAGGTCATAAATGGCTTTCCCTACCAGGGAAAGGACAGGGCCTCCACCCACCACAAATACGCTCTTGCCCACACTCACCCAGCTGGGGATCTGCCCAGCTGTTATTTCTGAGCTGGGAAAACGTCGGGATTGTTAACACAAGGTGAGCTAATCAGGCCTGTGTGCGCCCTTCTCCCCAGATGGGAGTGGAAATTCCACTTGTCACGTAAGTTCTCGAGCCCTCCCCCAGGAAGCCTGGCCCATTATACTGGCCCTGTTGTCTCACACACACACATGGAGTGTGCTGAGTAGTCCATGCTTCATGTGCCGCTTGAGTGACCACACAATGCATGGCGGGTTTACTCTCCTCTTCTCCTTAAGTGTGCTTACACTTGAGGAGTTGAGAGTTGTCTGCTGAGGATGGGAGGGTTAACACAACTCTGACTTGTATCTTTGTTAGGCTCAAGGAATCTCTTTAGGACTCTACCAATGAGCACCCCGCAGTTCCAGCAGGCAAAGGGTGGGTTGGCAATCAGTGTGCCAATAACTTGCTTGTAGATGTTGTCCAGACCGGGTATTTATTTCAAGCTCTTGGTCCTCTATCTGTTTTATGATGGTCTGAGACAGCAAGATGATAAGAGCATGGGCTAGCATGTGCCAACCTGAGACCACAGTACCCTGGGCCCCCTCTCACCCTGCTAATTCCCCTGTGGAGGAGGCAACCGTATTCATGGTCACTTGGTTCAGAAGATGGTGATGGGAAGTGGGACTTGGAAAGGTCAGAGTTCAGCTCCTCTACATTCACAACAATAAAAATAATAATGATTACTACTGTAGCTGATAGTCCATGGTCCAGGCACTATTCTGCATGTTCTTCCTACACTAACTGATTTTATCTCCTCATAATCCTACGATGTACATCTCTTATTCCCATTGTACAACTGAAGAAACTAAAGAGCAAAGGCAAATAACTTGCTCAAATGGGAGTATCAGAATCTGAACCCTCGTTCCTAAGCTCTCGAAGTAGTCACCTCCACTTTGCCTC
The DNA here is from genome assembly GCF_033118175.1 of Dama dama. NCBI lineage: Eukaryota > Metazoa > Chordata > Mammalia > Artiodactyla > Cervidae > Dama > Dama dama. The sequence continues at coordinate 90,389,878 of NC_083691.1, read as the reverse complement.
TGCCCTGGTTCAAAGCTGCCTGCCCTATGTGTGATGTCTTCCCAGCCCGCAGGGGTCTTCGGCCCCCAGATACTGGCTTTGCTGAACAACCACAACGTGCCCTGTGAGCCTAGTGGAAACACACATCCTGAACTTTCCTATGAATCTTGACTCAGTGTTCAACCCTTTGTCAGGCACTGGGCCACGTTTAGAATTTTGGAAATGGCCCCTTAATCTTCTTCCACACCAAACTGCATCACACATGTAGATGCCGTGCGGCAACCATGGACATTCATGAAGCGCTGTAGATTTGATTTTTTCACATTAAGTTCTGTTCTCTTGTCTGACTGCACAGACCTGGGCACAGAAAGCGCTTCTGGAAACTGCTGCTGAGATTGGAGTATATTTGAAGATGTGCAGTTATGTAGAGAGTTTAGGAACATGAGTTCAAATTCTGACCCTCCCATTTGGCAAGTTATTTACCTTTACTCCTTAGTTTCTTCAACTATACGATGGGAATAAGACACATAACGTCATAGGATAATGAGGAGATAAAATCAGTTAGTGTAGGAAAAACATTTAGAACAGGGCCTGGGCCGTGGACTGTCAGCTGCGGTAGTAATCATTATTATTTTTATCATTGTGAAAGTGCAGGAACTGAACTCTCACCTTTCCAAGTCCCACATCCCACAACCGGGGCCTGCATGATTCACAGGTGTGGCGTGAGCTACCCACAGCCAGCAGACAAGGATCTTGTTAAAGCCTCTGGGACCATCCCTAACTCAAATAAGTTTCAGCCTTCCCCTGTCAGGAGTTCCCTTTGAATCAGACTTCTAACCTGCATGCTGCAGCCAAACCACACCTCTGTGCCTCCCTCGTGCTTCACGTAGAGAAGGAAGAAGGCCCTTCCTCATAGCCAGTTTCCCAGGCTATGAGGTATCATGTGGCTATGAGTTGCCCAGTGACTAGAGTCTAAAAGATGGGGATGATACCAGAGTAGTCCCTGGGCATGCCAGCCTGCTAGCCCAACATCTATGGCTCTTGTATCCAGCCCTTAGAACAAGAGCAGCCACTCCAACACCTAGACAGAATGCCCGTAAGGGCTTTGTGTACAAATCCTCACTGTTTATCCACCCCTCACCCCAGAGCACCCTCTGATTGCAAGGGCCACACAGATGTTTCTTCACTGTGACTTTCCCTAATTCACCTATGGCTCAAGGAAGGTATGTTCTCCTAAACATCAGTTCTCCATCCATATAGGTGCCACTGCAAAGAGTGTTTTCTTTGCTCTGTGCTGACTCCCTCTGTTGAATTCCTCTGGCTCTTGGAATTGATATGGGATAGGCCAAAGGTTTATCAGGCTCTATGCCACCCTCCCACCTCATGCCTCCATGATGGCTGAAGTCTAGCCAGGATGAAGTGACAGAGCACCATACAATCTCTTCAGAAGCCAAGGAACAGATCTGCATTCCTGCCCTTGGGGAGGTGGATCTTCCTTGCACAAGGCTGTGATGGAGCCCTGGCCACAGCTGCTTCTCGGAGGAGGGGGAGAGTCACTGGACCTCACTTTGAATTTGCGTTGAAATGCTAACAGGATTCAAATTTAAGGGCCAGGATAGGAATGCACAGATTGGCTTACCCCTGCATTAGTTTTGGAGACAAGTGCCAGGAGAACACTTCTGAGAACACCAGTGTCTGGTGAAGACTGCTTTGCGTTGGAGCGCTTTTGATCTTCCCTTGTCCCCGCTGCTGTGTCTCAAGCCCCTGTGTCACTGTTCCTCAGCCATCTCTTGCGGCAAGCTCACAAGGGTGCCTCACACGTCAACCAGAGGAGTGTGTAGACCCAGCCTTGGCACAAAGAGCCTTCTGCTCCCCTCTGACCCCGCCCCCACACCCCCTTCTAAGACTGAGTCCGCACACCGCCAGAGGAGAGACTGGCCGGCTGGCCCCCAGTATCCATTTTCCAGGTAGATACAAAAAAAGTCTTAAGCCTGAAATGCCAACCTGCCATGGCTCCCCCACACTCTGGATCATGCTGAAGTGAAGTCCCCCCTTGCTCAGAGGTTACTTTTCTTTTTTTTTTTTTTTTAGTCTCAGAACATCTACATTGCAAATGGAAAAGAGAAAAAATCATTGCTTTCCAGAAGAGGAAAACCAGGGAGTCCAAGACAGGAAATGACCAAAGGACTGTGACCCAGTGTCAGCCTCTGGGGTGGCCAAGCTCTGACCTTTGCCTTTCCTGCTGTGGCTCTGACTTGGCAGCCTCAGGGAGCGAAGAAACCACGCTAGGTCACCGTAACCAGGCAGGGTGCTGGGATGGCGGATGGAGAGGGGTGACACAGAAGTCAAAGGTTAGGAGGGGTGCATCCAGCATGAGACCGCCACCCTGAGGCAGGACTCCGTTCCCAGATCCAGCCATCTCCCTTCGCTTCCTGGCTGAACACACCTTGTCTCTCTCCGGGGATCTCCTTCCCCTCAGGAGTTTTCACACACAATGGTTGGCAGATTCTGACATTCGTTTTCATCACCGTTTTTAAGGTGAATGACATTTGTCACATCCCTTCCTTGATGGCTTTGATGTGGGGATTTTCCCACTCTCTAATGACAGGTGAGGAGCTGACACCTGGCCCCTCTGGGCGGCTCGCCATCTCCGCCAGACCTGGTTCCCACAGCAGTTGCCTCTGTTCCCGGGATCTTAATTAAGATCCTCTCTAATGATGGCGAGGGACTTCTCCTGCGATTATCTCCTTGCCTTTCCAGCTCTCGCGGGCTCTGTCTCTTCCTTCTTCTCCTGGATCTCACAGGCTCTGTTCCTCCTTACCCTGATGTGAGGAGCTGAGGACACAGTTTTCCTGAGGATCTTGGGGGTTCACACGAGGGTTTTGGGAGTGTTTAGACATTCCAGCGATGCTTGAGTGCAACATAATAATAACATGCAAGATAGTTTTAATGCCTGTGCCCTAGAGAAACTGTAAAACTACAGTGTAGCCCAGAGACTGGTGCACAAACGGAACTTATTACATGTGGGTTTCTTGAGTGAAATGAATGAAAAGATTAGCGTGTGGGTGAGTTTAGTACTGAACACAAATATGGACATTTGGGGCAGAACGCCTCTGATTTTCTGACCAGAAACAAGCCTTGGAGTCCGAGTCTCTCTTCATGAAGCTAAGCGTTTGTATCTGTCAAGTACGGGGCGTGGGAATCCAGTCATGATGGGGGTGTGTTGGGGCCAAGTCACACAGTGGAGACAGCACTGGTTTACGCGCTGCCATCCTTGCTTCTCTCCCAGTTCCACCCTGACTTCACTTTTCTGTCTCTGTTTTCTTGGCTGCGAATTTTCTCAACCCCAGTCACACAGGTAGATTGTAAAGCAGTGACCAGAACCTACCTGTAAAAAAAAGTCTGGCAAGAGTCATTTCAGATTGATTCAAGTTAAAGGTGGGCCTTGACTTCTCCATCTAGAGAAGGGACTGGACATTCGAGGACTCTGAGGCCTTGGCCTGGGTTGCGGCCTCACAGAGTCCCACACGGCCCACGGCCTGCTCTGTCTTCTCCTTGGACCAGGGCTCCTGCTCCTCTTCCCCTCAGGGTCCCGTCTCTCCTCCCTCTTCAAGGGAGCCTCCCACCTCAATCCACCCTGTTCCTTCTGACACCCCTGGAGGGGCAGGCAGCCACATCTCATATCTCCAAGGAGATATCGAAGGAAATTCTGGAGTCGTATGACAAACCGAGGACCCAAAGACCTAGGATTCACTCATATCAACTCCTTCACGGTAAAGGCTGAGAATAGGCTCTCAAAGGTGAAAGAGCAGGACCAAGGCCATCCAGTTGGTCAGGTCTCAAGGCTGGAAAGAACTGATGCCCCACCTTATGTTCTTTCCAGAAGCCCTAGGGGCCAGGACTCATAGAGGGCAGCGTAGACATGTGGGAGTGGGAAGGCAGGTGTGTGCGTGGCTGTGCAAGGCTGAAGGGAAATCCCATCATTCCCCAATTCTAACTGGGTCCTGCAGTTTGCTCATGGCGTGGGCACTCTGGGTAGAAACACTCACCTTGCTTCCCACCCTCTCTGTGACCCTCAGTGCATCCCATCTGTAAAGTGAAGGGTTACAATAGGAAAACTCTTGTGTTGCCTCTGGCTGGGTCACCCCCTGGCACCTTGCAGTGAAGCAGGAAATGTGGTAATTTTGTGTCCCAGAGAACCCCTTCACCCACCCTCTTGCCTCACCTCCCTCATACCTGTGTGCCCCTTCCAGAGGCTTACCAGTCCTGAAAAGTGGCTGGCTTTGGCTGGGGGTGGTGAATTGCAGGCTGAGAATCTGGAGTTTTGAGCTCTGTTTCTCATCTGGAAACTCACTTGTGGCATACCTGTGAGAAAACCAGGGGATGATTTTTGAGCCTAATTCTTTATTTGCAAAATTGAGACAACAGTTAGCCTTCAACCACCTACCCTCTAGTGGCTGTGGGGCAGATCTAAAGAGTGCCAGTGAGGTGGTTATTATGATGAACCCCAAAGGGCCAGTGAGAGGGTGAGAAGGTAGAGAGAGTACAGAGCGGGCAGAGGGATGGTTAAGAGGGGCCAGGCTGAGACTCTGTAGAGGCTGCTTCTGCACAAGATGGTGGAGGTGGAGCCGCAGCTCAGGCAGAGCCTGGAAGCTGCATGGTGGCCTTGAGTGAGCCCGGGGCTTCTCGGGGCTCCAGGTATGTCAGACTTATGCCAGTGAGTGTGCTCAATATTTGTGGATTTGATAGGATGTTTTCATCTGTGTCAAGAAAGCTTCAGTGAACATTCTAGAAGGCCCACCAACCCATTTCTTTGACCTGGTCCCAGAGTGAGCTGAGATCTCTGTTTGGGGAGCTGGGGCTCGAGGGGTGTAGAGGGCCTGGCAGCCCGGAGCCTGCCTGCCATTCAGGTCTGCCTAGAGGTCTTCACCCAGGGCTTGGTTTTTATTTGCCTAGTGCCTTCCTTCCCAGGAACTCAGAGGAGGGGCACTTTGTTATCTTGGAGACTTTCAACATCCAGGGGAGGCAGGGAGGTGGCTGGGATCCTTATCAGGGGTGGGGCCCAGGCCTGCGGAGGGGCCACCCCATCTCTGTTCAAACTTCCGGCAGCTCAGAGCCTAGATATTCTGAGGCAGCTTGATTTCAGCATCTGGGCTTGGGAGACAGCTAGCCTGCTCTCTAATTGTTGCCAGAAAGGAAGACCTCAGATCAAATGCTTTATTAGCAAAACCATCATTTTTGTTTCTGTCCTTCAGCTTTTAATGCCAGATCATCCCACACAGGTCTCCTCCAAGTTACCTTGGGTTGCATTTTGCAAACAGTTTATCCTGGAAGGTTTAGCAGGAAGGAGACTGCTCAAAACTATGCATCCAGGAGACTTCACTGACTCTTAAAAAAGGTGGGTTGATGTTTGACTGATTTTGCTCTAAAATGTTCCCAGGCTCAAGTCACTCACAGCATGTTTCATTGAATCCATCATTATTTTCCAGGAAGAATCTTGGTCCTTGTTAGGCCTCTTTAATTTTCATAAGAGGATGTCCAAACTTTCCCTAGTTTGACATCTGGTGGGTCACTGGGTCTCATGCAAAATTTTATCACTTAGAAGGGCTTCAGTAAAGAGAACTTCTAGTCCCCATTGTCTGCCTGAATCTGGCTCAGAGACATTCTCCTTCAAAAACATTATTTTGGGGATCTGTAGACAACACACTCCATTGTTTGCACCAACATCTACCGCAGGACAAAGTCAGATCATCTGGAACACGTGTAGCTGTACCAAACCTCGCATCCCTAGACTCACAACTAACTACATTTCACATTAGGCGCACTCTCCTGTGCCCCACTGATGAAAGTAAGAAATAAAGCTCACAGCTGCACCTGTTGCAGAGATGCCTCTGAACACTTTTCCCATTGCCTTATCCCTAGTCCTGTTTGTGTGTGTGTGTGTTGGGGGAGAGGCTAAGGAGACATTTCTTTCTGTTCTCTGGGACATCAGGAATGCTGGTGTTTCTCCTAGGCAAGTAGCTTGCTTTAATCTCAAGGATCCTGGCAGTTGTGCAGCTGATCGTGTTTCATCTTGGCACTGGCTGTTAGAAGTTTTAGAGCCAAATTTGTGGCCCACCCCTAGCAAATGGATCAAAGTTTATGGTATGTTTATTTTGTATTAGTCCCATCCTTGGCTCCATTTTATGGCTTTACCCTTACTTTTTCATTTTTTTTTTCTTTCTCACCTGCTTCTAATTTATGTCATCTTGCTGAATTTTATGCATCTTTGTAAACTGACTTAAATCCTTCTGTGAAACAAAGAGGTATATACACAAACAGACTAACAAATGAATATTCTCCATCACTGGACAATGTATAATCTTTTGGTTTGGGAAATCGGGTCCATAAAGTTCCTGCTGTCCCCAGGGCCACCATTCTTCCACAAGGCCAGCCAAACAGATCAACTGTGAATGAAGCTCAGCATGTATTCCCCAAAGAATGGATAGACAAAAACAAAAAAAATAAGGACCCAAAGTCAGGTGATGCTAAGGGCTGTGATGAAGATAAAGCAGGGCAGGGGGCCTAGGGTGCTGATAGAGCCTGGCCAGAGGTGATCTCCCTGAGAGGAGATTTTTGAGTTGAGCTCAAGGAACAGACAGAGGTAATCTGGTATCCATGGTAGAGGAGCATCCCAGGGCAAGCAACTGGCTAGTGCAAAGCTTTGTGGCAAGGTGAAGGTGTTGGAGGGACTCAAGTGAGCTGGTGGGCTGGGGGCTGAGCAGTGAGGAGAGTGGCAGGAAATGGAAAGCAGGGCCTTGACCTGGGGCCACAGTAGCCTTGAGGCAAAGACTTTGGTGGGTCTGAGCAGAAGTGTGACATGATCTGATTTAAGTTGCAGCACAATCAGCACAATGATCAGGTCAAGGCTGAAGCAGGGTGAGGAGCTAGGAGGACTGTAAGAGAGCTGATAAGCATTTGAACTACAATAGCAGTGAGAGAATAGGTAAGTAGTCTGATTCTGGATCTTTCTTCACACTGTATCACCAAACTCGAAATCCATTCTTGTCTACTTTTGTTGTCTACATGTTCTCGACTGTTTGGTTCTTGAACAGTGTGAGCCAGCCGCTGCCCCTGGCCCCTCACAGTTCATTAACAACTCCTCTGCATGATGGGTGCTCTGGGGTCCTCCCTTCTTTTGTTTCTACAACCTACCTCTCCTTCGTCTCCTCCCCCTGGCACAGGGGCTTCTCTTGTACCACCCACCGCTTTCAGCTCAGTACTTCAGAATATCTTGTCGTTGACCCTCTTATCTGCAAAAACTGCTACATACTTGTGGGGAGAGAGATAACTAGCCAAGATGGCGTGTTCAGGCTCTCTCACTCCTTGTTTTGTAAATAATGACTACGTAACAGCTGAGATCATTTATAACACTGCACATGCATGTCATGAGGTACTTGCTTGGTCATGGGTTACTTTGTGCTCTATGGATGTGTGAGCTCCACCTAGCATTTTACTGGTGCATCTCTGCTATGTCTGTTGGGTCAGCCACGAGAGGAGAGAATTGTTCTGCTGTGGCGTCAGCCAGGAGAGAATAGTGCTATGGTTGCTGTGCCAGCCAGGAGAGACTAAACGTGTCTGCAGTTCCTATGGCTCTTTGAGTCTTCTTCTAGCCTCTTAGCTCATGCCTTGCCTTCCCTGGGTTCAATGAACAGTGCACATAGTGAGATACAATGAGACAATTCATGTCACAAGCAAGATCAGCAAGACAATAATTTACAGGGCCCAGTGCAAAATGAAAATGTGGGGCACCTACTTTAAAACTTAAGAAATCCAAGATTGCAACAGCAGAGTGTTAAACCAAACATGGGGCCCTTCTGAGCACAGGGTCCTGTGTGGTCACATAGCCATGAAGCCAGCTTTGCTCACTGTGTGTTCCCAGGACAATCTCATTCATGTTGCCATTAACTACCACACATGCTAATGACTCCCTGATACATCTTCTTTCTTGAGTTGCAGACCCAACTGCTGGCCCAACCTATTGTCACTTTACAGGCAACTTAAAAGCATTGAGTTCAAGGATGAACTCATTAACATCCCCCCAAACCTGCTTCTCCTCCTGTATTCTCTATCTTGATGAACAGAAACATAATCCTCTGAGTTGCCCAAACCAGAAATCTCTGAGTCATCTCTGACTCTACCCTTTGCTTTTACCCCTCATATCCAGTAGGTCTCCAGGTTTGAGTGATTTTAGTTCCCTGTTATCTCTGGAATCCATCTAGTGCTGTCAATGTCCCAGGCCCCTGCCCTAGTTCAGGTGCTCAGCAGCTCCTGCTTCCTCTGGTGCCATTATTTCCTCCCCGCCTCCACTCCTTAGCATCTATCCAACCTCCTCCACCCTGTCATCACAGTCACGTTTTAAAGCACAAAACCCAACTACCTTACTGACATTTCTACAACTTCCAGTCTATGGAACAAAGCTCAGACTTTGGCATCTTATGCCAGCTCTTCAAGATCTGGCCTCTACCAACCAGCATCTCTCAAACTAGGCCACACCCCTTCAACCAATGATACTGATGGTCTAGCTGTTCCTGTCTCCTCTTGATAGGCTATGCACATTCATATAGCTTACCTTTGTACATCCTGATCTCCATAGCTGAGTGCCGTACTCCTGGACCATCATGATGCAGCTCCACATGGCACTTCTCACCTCCAAAAGACGCATTGAAATGACCAATGAGAACAAGAGTTAGGAAAAGTCCATGAAAGCACTGGTAATCAGAGGAGGTTGCTATGAAAAGAGAAGGCATTTATAGAGATTTCTGGAAGAAATGAAGAAGATAATTCCATCTAAAAATTAACAACAAAAACCCCCAATATATCAGAACTTATGAGGTGAAGCCAAATCTGTATCCAGAGTAGAATTCATTGTCTTAATTATTTTATTAAAAATAAAAGATTGGAAGGGGCTGTCTGAGAGTTTTGTTCCAAAAAGTAGAAAAGAAGCAATAAAACATCAAACAATAAAAGTAGGAGAAAGAAGTTGGTGCATTAGAAAGAAAAAAGAAAAGAATTGACATAAAAAGGCAAAACACAACTCTATTGATTTACCTTGTCAGTAATATTTTTTGCCTGCCAAACTTGCACCAGGTACTGCACAAAGCTGGGGATCCTGAGATGAACTGAGCAGATGTGATTGCCATTCCTGTTGAGTTTTTCTGAGAAGTTTTATAAAACAGAAAAAAATCCCTTTTAAGACTGGCAAGAAAACAAGAAAAGAGTGAAAAACAATACAAACACAATTTTATAAATAAGAAAGCAGATATAATTACATACATGGAGGGAAAGTTCTTTAAAATCAGTGTTATGTATAGATTTATGTCTATAAAATTGAAATTCTGGATGAAGTGGGCACTTTTCATGCAAATGCAAATAGCAAAATGTAAATGCAAATATAAATAGCAAAATTGGTTCAAGAGAGAACAGAAGACTGAAAAGCTCAATAAGCACTGAAGAAAGTATAAATATAACAAAATATGTAACCTCAGGCCAGATGGTTTTACAAATGAATTGTATCTATCAGAACTCCAAAAGGCAAATATTTCTTATCTATGTTTAGAGATAAAGCCCTTCCAGATTAGTTTTATAAGACTCATTTAACCCTAATAATAAAAATTGGACAAAGATAGGACTAAAACATGAACAAATTTATGGACATGCAAAAATCTTAAATAAATCATTGAAAATTTCAATATAACCACATAAGTTTTTTTTAATTAATTAATTAATTTTAATTGGAGGATAATTACTTTATGATATTGTGGTGGTTTTTGCCATATATTGACATGAATCAGCCATGGGTGGACTTGTGTCCCCCATCCTGAACCCCCCTCCCTACTCCCTCCCCATCCCATCCCTCAGGGTTGTCCGAGTGCACCGGCTTTGAGTGCCCTGTTTCAGGCATCAAACTTGGACTGGTGATCTATTTCACATATGGTAACAGACATGTTTCAATGCTATTCTCTCAAATGATCCCACCCTCACCTTCTCCCACAGAGTCCAAAAGTCTGTTCTTTATATCTGTGTCTCTTTTGCTGTCTCGCATATAGGGTCATTGTTACCATCTTTCTAAATTCCATATATATGCATTAATATATTGTATTGGTGTTTTCCTTTCTGACTTACTTCACTCTGTATAATAGGCTCCAGTTTCATCTATCTTATTAGAACTGACTCAAATACCTTCCTTTTTATAGCTGAGTAATATTCCATGGTGTATATGTACCACAGCTTTCTTATCCATTCATCTGCTGATGGACATCTAGGTTGCTTCCTTGTCCTGGCAATTGTAAACACTGCTGCAATGAACATTGGGGTACACATGTCTCTTTCAATTCTGGTTTCCTTGGTGTGTATGCCCAGCAGTGGGATTGCTGGGTCATATGGCAGTTCTAGTTCCAGCTTTTAAGGAATCTCCACACTATTCTCCATAGTGGCTGTACTAGTTTGCTTTCCCACCAACAGTGTAAGAGGGTTCCCTTTTCTCCACATCCTCTCCAGCATTTATTGTTTGTAGACTTTTTGATAGTAGCCATTCTGACTGGTGTGAGATGGTACCTCATTGTGGTTTTGATTTGCATTTCTCTGATAATGTGATGTTGAGCATCTTTTCATGTGTTTGTTAGACATCTGTACATCTTCTTTGGAGAAATGTATGTTTAGTTCTTTGGCCCATTTTTTAATTGGATCATTTATTTTTCTGATATTGAGCTGCATGAGCTGCTTGTATATTTTTGAGATTAATTCTTTGTCTGTTGCTTCATTTGCTATTATTTTCTCCCATTCTGAAGGCTGTCTTTTCACCTTGCTTATAGTTTCTTTTTTTGTGCAAAAGTTTTTGAGTTTCATTAGGTCCCATTTGTTTATTTTTGCTTTTATTTCCATTACTCTGGGAGGTGGGTCATAGAGGATCCTGCTGTGATTTATGTCAGAGAGTGTTCTGCTTATGTTTTCCTCTGAGAGTTTTATAGTTTCTGGTCTTTTAGATCTTTAATCCATTTTGAGTTTATTTTTGTGTATGGTGTTAGTGTTCTAGTTTCATTCTTTTACACGTGGTTGACCAGTTTTCCCAGCACCACTTGTTAAAGAGGTTGTCTTTCTCCATTGTAAATTCTTGCCTTCCTTGTCAAAGATAAGATGTCCATAGGGGCTTAGATTTATCTCTGGGCTTTCTATTTTGTTCCATTGACTGTATTTCTGTCTTTGTGCCAGTACCATACTGTCTTGATGACTGTGGCTTTATAGTAGAGCCTGAAGTCAGGCAGGTTGATTCCTCCAGTTCCATTCTTCTTTCTCAAGATCGCCTTGGCTATTCAAGGGTTTTTTTTTTTTTTTTTTTTTGTATTTTCATACAAATTATGAAATTATTTATTCTAGTTCTGTGAAAAATACTGTTGGTAGCTTGATTGGGCTTGCACTGAATTTATATATTACTTTGTGTAGTATACTCATTTTCACTATATTGATTCTTCTGATCCATGAACATGGAATATTTCTCCATCTATTTGTGTCATCTTTTATTTATTTCATCAATAGTTATTGTTTTCTATATATAGTGCTTTGTTTCTTTAGGTAGACTTATTCCTAAGTATTTTTTTCTTTTTGTCACAATGGTGAATGGAATTGTTTCTTTAATTTCTCTTTCTGCTTTCTCATTGTTACTGTATAGGAATGCAAGGGATTTCTGTGTATTAATTTTATATCCTGCAACTTTACTATATTCATTGATTAGCTCTAGTAATTTTCTGGTTGTGTCTTTAGGGTTTTCTATGTAGAGGAGCATGTCATCTGCAAACAGTGAGAGTTTTATTTCTTCTTTTCCAATCTGGATTTCTTTTATTTATTTTTCTTCTCTGATTGCTATGGCTAAAACTTTCAAAACTACGTTGAATAGTAGTGGTGAGAGTGGGCACCCTTGTCTTGTTCCTGACTTTAGGGGAAATGTTTTCAGTTTTTCATCATTGAGGATAATGTTTGCTGTAAGTTTATCATATATGGTTTTTATTATGTTGAGGTATGTTCCTTCTGTGCCTGTTTTCTGGGGGTTTTTTGTTTTTTTTAATCATAAATGGATGTTGAATTTTGTCAACGGATTTCTCTGCATCTATTGAGGTAGTCATATGATTTTTATCTTTAAATTTTTTAATCTGGTGTATCACATTGATTGATTTGCAAATATTGAAGAGTCCTTGCATCTCTGGGATAAAGCCCACTTGGTCATGATGTATGATCTTTTAAATATGTTGTTGGATTCTGTTTGCTAGAATTTTGTTGAAGACATTTGCATCTATGTTCATCAGTGATATTGGCCTGCAGTTTTCTTTTTTTGTGGCATCTTTGTCTGGTTTTGGTATTCAGGTAATGGTGGCCTCATAGAATGAGTTTGGCAGTTTACCTCTCTCTGCAATTTTCTGGAAGAGTTTGAGTAAGATAGGTGTTAGCTCTTCTCTAAATTTTTGGTAGAATTCACCTGTGAAGTCATCTGATCTTGGGCTTTTCTTTGTTGGAAGATTTTTTATTACAGTTTTGATTTCCGTGCTTGTGATGGGTCTGTTAGGATTTTCTATTTCTTCCTAGTTCAGTTTTGGAAGGTTATACTTTTCTAAGAATTCATCCATTTCTTCCACATTGTCCATTTTATTGTCATATAATTGTTGATAGTAGTCTCTTATGATCCTTTGTATTTCTGTGTTGTCTGTTGTGATTTCTCCATTTTCAATTCTCATTTTCTTGATTTGATTCTTCTCCCTTTTTTTCTTGATGAGTCTGGCTAATGGTTTGTCTATCTTATTTATCTTCTCAAAGAACCAGCTTTTACTTTTGTTTTAAAAGAGAAAAATAAGGGGCAAGGAAGGATGGGATGAACCGGAGGATTGGGATTGACATATATACACTACTATGTATAAAATAGATAATAATGAGAATCTATTGTATAGCATAGGGAACTCTACTCAATGTTCTGTGGTCACCTAAATGGGAAGGAAAATCCAAAAAAGAGGGGATATTTAGGTATACGTGTAGCTGATTCACTTTGCTGAACAGCAGAGACTAACCCAACATTGTAAAGCAACTACATAACAATAAAAATTAATTATAAAAAAAAATTGAATTTAATGCCCTTCTCATCCTGCAGTCAATGTCTAACCCTTTCCTCTAATGTTAATTCTTGCTAATTTACTTATTTTGAGGTGAGGACAGAGGGCTCCTGGCTTCATTATTTATTAATTACATGACTTTGGACAAGTCAGTTATTTTTTGAATCTCAAACTTTTTATCTACAATATGGAGACAGGAATACTTTCATCATAGAACTTCTGTGGAGATGGAAAAAAGATAAGTCTAAGGTATCTAACACAGAGGTGTGCACACAGTGGATGACTGAATACTACCTATTACTACTGTATTACTAGTACTACTAGCAATAATAAAAACTTCCAAAATTTATTAAAAATTTTCTATGTGCTAGAAACTTTCTAAGTGCTTAGTAAGTATTAACTGATTTAAAAGAGAGAGAAATATCAAGTTTAAACATTCCAAAATCCTTAAGCATGCTCAAAATCCTTCAGGCTAGGCTTCAACTGAAAACTTTCAGATGCACAGCTGGATTTAGAAAAGGAAGAGGAACCAGAGGTCAAGTTGCCTACACTTGTGGGCTCACAGACAAAGCAAGGGAATTCCAGAAAAATATCTATTTATGCTTTCTCGACCAAGCTAAAGCTTTTGACTGCATGGTAAAGAGCACTTTAACTGTTTCCTGAGAAACCAGTCACTTCATGGCAAAAAATGGGGAAACAAGGGAAACAGTGAGAGACTTTATTTTTGGGGGCTCCAAAATCATGGCAGATGGTGACTGCAGCCATGAAATTAAAAGATGTTTGCTCCTTGGAGGGAAAACTATGACCAACCTAGACAGCATATTAAAAAGCAGAGACGTGGGGGAGGAGCCAAGATGGCGGAGGAGTAGGACGGGCAGACCACTTTCTCTCCTACAAATTCATCAAAAGAATAACTGAACGCAGAGCAAACTTCGCAAAACAACTTCTGATCGCTAGCTGAGGTCATCAGGCGCCCAGAAAAGCAGCCCATTGTCTTCGAAAGGAGGTAGGACAAAATATAAAAGATAAAAAGTGAGACAAAAGAGCTAAGGACGGAGATCCGTCCCGGGAGCTCTTAGGCGGCATTGCTTGGGGTAGGGTCCGGGCCTGAGTGCCCTGAGGACAATCGGAGGGAGCTTCTGTGAGTTGCCAACTTGAACTGTGGGAGACCAAAAGAGAGAAAATTAACCGGCCGGAACACACTGCCGGCCGTTCGCAGAACAAAGAGACCGAGAGGGTCCAGAGAGGAGCTCGCAGGCTGCGGACCGGCCCAGCCCCGCAGGAGGCAGGAGGCAGGGGGGAGGGGAAGGTCGCGGCGAGACACAGGGCGCAGGCACCCGACCGGCGCGGGCGGGGACTGGGGCTGGGGACGCGGAGGGCAGAAGGCGCGCGCACCCGACTGGCGCCAGCGGAAACTGAGACTGGGTCCGCGGAAGGGAGGGGGCGCGCCACACCTGGGGATAGCGCGCCCACCAAGCCCCTCGCTGCCTGGACCGCTCTGACGGGGAAGGCACAGAGAGCAGGCGCAGCTTTTCCTTCCGCGCTTTTGTGGAACACCCGAGGGCTGGAACCTCGCGCAGCGCGGGGCGCGCTCCATATAGAACAGCTGGGAGCCTGAGCAGCGCAGGCGGAGAGAGCAGCGTCAGCCCCTCCCGGCAGCCCCAGCCCATCCCCGCGGCGCAAGCCTGTCCCCACAGCGCCAGCCTCTCCCTGCAGCGCAAGCCCCTCCCCGCAGAGCAAGGGAACTAGCTACCTGAATAAGAGTCCACCTCCGCCCGCCTGTGTCAGGGCGGAAATGAGGCTCTGAAGAGACCGGCAAACAGAAGCCAAATAAACAAAGGGAACCGCTTCAGAAGGGACTGGTGCAACAGACTAAAATCCCTCTAGGAAACATTGTCTACACCGGAGGGGCTTGTAGATATCGAGAAGCGTAAGCTGGAACGAGGAGCTATCTGAAACTGAGCCGAACCCACACTGACCACAACAGCTCCAGAGAAACTCCTAGATATAATTTTACTTTTTTCTCTTTTTTTATTTTAATTTTAATTTTTTTTATTTTTTTATTTTTTCTTTTTTATTTTTTCTCTTTTATTTTCCTTTAAAATCCCCTATTACTCCCCGATTACTCCTTAACTTTCATTTCCATAGACTTTTATGATTTTTTAATTAGGGGGAAAAAAAAAATTTTTTTTTCTTTTTTTTTTTTTCCTTTCTTTTTCTTTCTTTTTTTTTCTTTCCTTTTTCTTTCTTTTAAAGTCCTCTAGTACTCCTCTACTACTCCTTAATTTTCATTTTCAATACACTATAACCTTACAAAAAAAAAAAAAGAAGAGAAGCCCTATTTTTAAACCGAAGATTATTCTCTCCCAATCTTGACTCTCTGTTTTCTACCTCAGAACACCTCTATTTCCTCCTTTCCCCTTCTCTTCCCAATCCAATTCTGTGAATCTTTGTAGGTGACTGGGCTACAGAGAACACTCTGGGAACAGACAGCTGCGTAGATCTGTCTCTCTCCTCTTGAGTCCCCCTTTTTCTCCTCCTGTTCATCTCTATCTCCCTCCTCCCTCTCCTCTTCTTCATGTGACTCTGTGAACCTCTCTGGGTGTCCCTAACGGGGGAGAATCTTTTAGCCATTAACCTAGAAGTTTTCTTATCAGGGCTGTATAGTTGGAGAAGTCCTGAGACTACAGGAAGAATAAAACTGAAATCCAGAGGCAGGAGACTTAAGCCCAAAACCTGAGAACACCAGAAAACTCCTGACTACATGGAACTTTAAGTAATAAGTGACTGTCCAAAAGCCTCCATACCTACACTGAAACCAACCACCACCCAAGAGCCAATAAGTTTTAGAGCAAGACATACCACGCAAATTCTCCAGCAACGCAGGAACATAGCCCTGAACATCAACATACAGGCTGCCCAAGGTCACACCTAACACATAGACCCATCTCAAAACTCATTACTGGGCACTCCATTGCTCTCCAAAGAGAAGAAATCAAGTTCCATGCACCAGAACACTGACGCAAACTCCCCTAACCAGGAAACCTTGACAAGCCAATCGTCTAACCCCACCCACTGGGTTAATCCTCCACGATAAAAAGGAACCACAGACCTCCAGAATACAGAAAGCCCACTCCAGATACAGCAATCTAAACAAGATGAAAAGGCAAAGAAATACCCAACAGGTAAAGGAACATGAAAAATGCCCACCAAGTCAAACAAAAGAGGAGGAGATAGGGAATCTACCTGAAAAAGAATTTAGAATAATGATAATAAAAATGATCCAAAATCTTGAAAACAAAATGGAGTTACAGATAAATAGCCTGGAAACAAAGATTGAAAAGATTCAAGAACTGTTTAATAAAGACCTAGAAGAAATAAAAAAGAGTCAATTAAAAATGAACAATGCAATGAATGAGATCAAAAACACTTTGGAGGGAACCAAGAGTAGAATAACGGAGGCAGAAGATAGGATAAGTGAGGTAGAAGATAAAATGGTGGAAATAAATGAAGCAGAGAGGAAAAAAGAAAAAAGGATCAAAAGAAATGAGGACAACCTCAGGGACATCTGGGACACTGTGAAACGCCCCAACATTCGAATCATAGGAGTTCCAGAAGAAGAAGACAAAAAGAAAGGCCATGAGAAAATACTCGAGGAGATAATAGCTGAAAACTTCCCTAAAATGGGGAAGGAAATAGCCACCCAAATCCAAGAAACCCAGAGAGTCCCAAACAGGATAAACCCAAGGCGAAACACCCCAAGACACATATTAATCAAATTAACAAAGATCAAACACAAAGAACAAATATTAAAAGCAGCAAGGGAAAAACAACAAATAACACACAAAGGGATTCCCATAAGGATAACAGCTGATCTATCAATAGAAACCCTCCAGGCCAGAAGGGAATGGCAGGACATACTGAAAGTAATGAAAGAGAATAACCTACAACCCAGATTACTGTATCCAGCAAGGATCTCATTCAGATATGAAGGAGAATTCAAAAGCTTTACAGATAAGCAAAAGCTGAGAGAATTCAGCACCACCAAACCAGCTCTTCAACAAATGCTAAAGGATCTTCTCTAGACAGGAAATGCAGAAAGGTTGTATAAACGTGAACCCAAAACAACAAAGTAAATGGCAACGGGACCACACCTATCAATAATTACCCTAAATGTAAATGGGTTGAATGCCCCAACCAAAAGACAAAGATTGGCTGAATGGATACAAAAACAAGACCCCTATATATGCTGTCTACAAGAGACCCACCTCAAAACAAGAGACACATACAGACTAAAAGTGAAGGGCTGGAAAAAAATATTTCATGCAAACGGAGACCAAAAGAAAGCAGGAGTCGCAATACTCATATCAGATAAAATAGACTTTCAAATAAAGGATGTGAAAAGAGACAAAGAAGGACACTACATAATGATCAAAGGATCAATCAAAGAAGAAGATATAACAATTATAAATATATATGCACCCAACATAGGAGCACCGCAATATGTACGGCAAACGCTAACGAGTATGAAAGAGGAAATTAATAGTAACACAATAATAGTGGGAGACTTTAATACCCCACTCACAACTATGGATAGATCAACTAAACAGAAAATTAACAAGGAAACACAAACCTTAAATGACACAATGGACCAGCTAGACCTAATTGATATCTATAGGACATTTCACCCCAAAACAATCAACTTCACCTTTTTCTCAAGTGCACATGGAACATTCTCCAGAATAGATCACATCCTGGGCCATAAATCTGGTCTTGGAAAATTCAAAAAAATTGAAATCATTCCAGTCATCTTTTCTGACCACAGTGCAGTAAGATTAGATCTCAATTACAGGAAAAAAACTGTTAAAACTTCAAACATATAGAGGCTAAATAACACGCTTCTGAATAACCAACAAATCATAGAAGAAATAAAAAAAGAAATCAAAATATGTATAGAAATGAATGAAAATGAAAACACAACAACCCAAAACCTATGGGACACTGTAAAAGCAGTGCTAAGGGGAAGGTTCATAGCATTACAGGCTTACATCAAGAAACAAGAAAAAAACCAAATAAATAACCTAACTCTACACCTAAAGCAATTAGAGAAGGAAGAAATGAAGAACCCCAGAGTTAGCAGAAGGAAAGAAATCTTAAAAATTAGGGCAGAAATAAATGCAAAAGAAACTAAAGAGACCATAGCAAAAATCAACAAAGCTAAAAGCTGGTTTTTTGAAAAAATAAACAAAATTGACAAACCATTAGCAAGACTCATTAAGAAACAAAGAGAGAAGAACTAAATTAACAAAATTAGAAACGAAAATGGAGAGATCACAACAGACAACACTGAAATACAAAGGATCATAAGAGACTACTACCAGCAGCTCTATGCCAATAAAATGGACAACTTGAATGAAATGGACAAATTCTTAGAAAAGTATAACTTTCCAAAACTGAACCAGGAAGAAACAGAAGATCTTAACAGACCCATCACAAGCAAGGAAATCGAAACTGTCATCAAAAATCTTCCAGCAAACAAAAGCCCAGGACCAGATGGCTTCACAGCTGAATTCTACCAAAAATTTAGAGAAGAGCTAACACCTATCTTACTCAAACTCTTCCAGAAAATTGCAGAAGAAGGTAAGCTTCCAAACTCATTCTATGAGGCCACCATCACCCTAATTCCAAAACCAGACAAAGATGCCACAAAAAAAGAAAACTATAGGCCAATATCACTGATGAACATAGATGCAAAAATCCTTAACAAAATTCTAGCAAACAGAATCCAACAACATATTAAAAAATCGTACACCATGACCAAGTGGGCTTTATCCCAGGAATGCAAGGATTCTTTAATATCTGCAAATCAATCAATGTAATACACCACATTAACAAATTGAAAGATAAAAACCATATGATTATCTCAATAGATGCAGAGAAAGCCTTTGACAAAATTCAACACTCATCTATGATTAAAACTCTCCAAAAAGCAGGAATAGAAGGAACATACCTCAACATAATAAAAGCTATATATGACAAACCCACAGCAAGCGTCACCCTCAATGGTGAAAAATTGAAGGCATTTCCCCTGAAATCAGGAACAAGACAAGGGTGCCCACTCTCACCACTACTATTCAACATAGTGTTGGAAGTTCTGGCCACAGCAATCAGAGCAGAAAAAGAAGTAAAAGGAATCCAGATAGGAAAAAAAGAAGTGAAACTCTCGCTGTTTGCAGATGACATGATCCTCTACATAGAAAACCCTAAAGACTCTACCAGAAAATTACTAGAGCTAATCAATGAATATAGTAAAGTTGCAGGATATAAAATTAACACACAGAAATCCCTTGCATTCCTATATACTAACAATGAAAAAACAGAAAGAGAAATTAAGGAAACAATACCATTCACCATTGCAACAAAAAGAATAAAATACTTAGGAGTATATCTACCTAAAGAAACAAAGGACCTATACATAGAAAACTATAAAACACTGATGAAAGAAATCAAAGAGGACACAAACAGATGGAGAAACATACCGTGTTCATGGATTGGAAGAATTAATATTGTCAAAATGGCTATTCTACCCAAAGCAGTCTATAGACTCAATGCAATCCCTATCAAGCTACCAACGGTATTTTTCACAGAACTAGACCAAAGAATTTCACAATTTGTATGGAAATACAAAAAACCTCGAATAGCCAAAGTAATCTTGAGAAAGAAGAATGGAACTGGAGGAATCAACCTGCCTGACTTCAGACTCTACTACAAAGCCACAGTCATCAAGACAGTATGGTACTGGCACAAAGACAGAAATGTAGATCAATGGAACAGAATAGAAAGCCCAGAGATAAATCCACGAACCTATGGACACCTTATCTTTGACAAAGGAGGCAAGGATATACAATGGAAAAAAGACAACCTCTTTAACAAGTGGTGCTGGGAAAACTGGTCAACCACTTGTAAAAGAATGAAACTAGAACACTTTCTAACACCATACACAAAAATAAACTCAAAATGGATTAAAGATCTAAATGTAAGACCAGAAACTATAAAACTCCTAGAGGAGAACATAGGCAAAACACTCTCCGACATAAATCACAGCAAGATCCTCTATGACCCACCTCCCAGAATATTGGAAATAAAAGCAAAACTAAACAAATGGGGCCTAATGAAACTTAAAAGCTTTTGCACTACAAAGGAAACTATAAGTAAGGTGAAAAGACAGCCCTCAGATTGGGAGAAAATAATAGCAAATGAAGAAACAGACAAAGGATTAATCTCAAAAATATACAAGCAACTCCTGAAGCTCAATTCCAGAAAAATAAATGACCCAATCAAAAAATGGGCCAAAGAACTAAACAGACATTTCTCCAAAGAAGACATACAGATGGCTAACAAACACATGAAAAGATGCTCAACATCACTCATTATTAGAGAAATGCAAATCAAAACCACAATGAGGTACCATTACACGCCAGTCAGGATGGCTGCTATCCAAAAGTCTACAAGCAATAAATGCTGGAGAGGGTGTGGAGAAAAGGGAACCCTCTTACACTGTTGGTGGGAATGCAAACTAGTACAGCCGCTATGGAAAACAGTGTGGAGATTTCTTAAAAAACTGGAAATAGAACTGCCATATGACCCGGCAATCCCACTTCTGGGCATACACACTGAGGAAACCAGATCTGAAAGAGACACGTGTACCCCAATGTTCATCGCAGCACTGTTTACAATAGCCAGGACATGGAAGCAACCTAGATGCCCATCAGCAGATGAATGGATAAGGAAGCTGTGGTACATATACACCATGGAATATTACTCAGCCATTAAAAAGAATTCATTTGAACCAGTCCTAATGAGATGGATGAAGCTGGAGCCCATTATACAGAGTGAAGTAAGCCAGAAAGATAAAGAACATTACAGCATCCTAACACATATATATGGAATTTAGAAAGGTGATAACAATAACCCTATATGCAGAACAGAAAAAGAGACACAGAAATACAGAACAGACTTTTGAACTTTGTGGGAGAATGTGAGGGTGGGATATTTCAAAAGAACAGCATGTATACTATCTATGGTGAAACAGATCACCAGCCCAGGTGGGATGCACGAGACAAGTGCTCCGACCTGGTGCACTGGGAAGACCCAGAGGAATCGGGTGGAGAGGGAGGTGGGAGGGGGGATCGGGATTGGGAATACATGTAAATCCATGGCTAGTTCATATCAATGTATGACAAAACCCACTGGAAAAAAATAATAATAATAATAAAAATTAAAAAAAATAAAAAGCAGAGACGTTACTTTACCAATAAAGGTCTGTCTAGTCAAAGCTATGGTTTTTCTAGTAGTCATGTATGGATGTGAGAGATGGACTATAAAGAAAGCTGAGCGCTGAAGAATTGGTGCTTTTGAACTGTGACGTTGGAGAAGACTCTTAGAGTCCCTTGGACTGCAAGGATATCCAATCAGTCCATCCTATAGAAAATCAGTCCTGAATATTCATTGGAAGGACTGATGTTGAAGCTGAAACTCCAATACTTTGGCTACCTGATGCAAAGAACCGACTCATTGGAAAAGACCCTGATGCTAAGAAAGATTGAGGGTGGGAGGAGAAGTGGACAACAGAGGATGAGATGGTTAGATGGCATCACTGTCACAATGGACATGAGTTTGAGTAAGCTCCAGGAGTTGGTGATGGACAGGGAAGCCTGATGTGCTGCAGTCCATGGGGTCGCAAAGAGTCAGAAACGACTGAGAGACTGAACTGAACTGAACTGAAAAGCCTATATGCAGGTCAAGAAGCAACAGTTATAACTGAACATGGAACAATGGACTGGTTCAAAATTGGGGAAGGAGTACATCAAGGCTGTATATTGTCACCCTGCTTATTTTACTTACATGCAGAGTACTTCATGCAAAATGCCAGGCTGGATGAATCACAAGCTGGAATCAAGTTTGCTAGGAGAAATATCAACAACTTCAGATATGTGGATGATACCATCCTAATGGCAGAAAGCAAAGAGGAACTAAAGAGCCTCTTGTTGAAAGAGGAGAGTGAAGAAGGTGGCTTGAAACTTAACATTCAAAAAACTAAGATTATGGCATCCAGTTCCATCACTTCATGGCAAATGGATGGGGGAAAAGTGGAAATAGTGATAGATTTTATTTTCTTGGGCTCCAAAACCACTGCAAATGGTGACTGAAGCCATGAAATGATTGCTCCTTGGAAGAAAAACTATGACAAACCTAGACAGTGTATTAAAAAGCAGAGACATCACTTTGCCTATAAAGGTCTGTAGAGACAAAGCTGTAGTTTTACCAGTCAGTTCAGTTCAGTTCAGTCACTCAGTTGTGTCCAACTCTTTGCAATCCCATGAATCACAGCACACCAGGCCTCCCTGTCCATCACCAACTCCCAGAGTTTACTCAAACTCATGCCCATCAAGTTGGTGATGCCATCCAGCCATCTCATCCTCTGTTGTCCCTTTCTCCTCCTGCCCCCAATCCCTCCCAGCATCAGGGTCTTTTCCAATGAGTCAACTCTTCGCATCAGGTGGCCAAAGTACTGGATTTTCAGCCTCAGCATCAGTCCTTCCAATGAACACCCAGGACTGATCTCCTTTATGATGGACTGGTTGGATCTCCTTGCAGTCCAAGGGACTCTCAAGAGTCTTCTCCAACACCATAGTTCAAAAGCATCAGTTCTTTGGTGCTCAGCTTTCCTCACAGTCCAACTCTCACATCCATACATCCATACCACTGGAATGGTCATCATACATACATGACCACTGGAAAAACCATAACCTTGACCAGACGGACCTTGGTTGGCAAAGTAATGTCTCTGCTTTTTAATATGCTATCTAGGTTGGTCATAACTTTCCTTCTAAGGAGTAAGCATCTTTTAATTTCATGGCTGCAATCACTGTCTGCAGTGATTTTGGAGCCCCCAAAAATAAAGTCTGACATGGTTTCCACTGTCTCCCCATAGTCATGTACAAATGTGGAATTTGGACCATAAAGAAGGCTGCATGCTGAAGAATTGATGCTTTCAAACTGTGATGCTGAAGAAGTCTCTTGAGACTCCAGTGGACTGCAAGGAGATCAAATCAGTCAATCCTAAAGAAAATCAACCCTGAATATTCATTGGAAGGAGTGATGTTGAAGCTGAAACTCCAATACTTTGGCCACCTGATGCGAAGAACCGACTCATTGGAAAAATTCTGATGCTGGGAAAGGTCGAGAGCAGGAGGAAAAGGGGTGGCAGAGGATGAAATGGTTGGATAGCACCATCGACTCAATGGACATGAATTTGAGCAAACCCTGGGAGAGAGCGAAGGATAGGAAATCCTGGCATGCTGCAATCCATGGGGTTGCAAAGAGCT
Organism: Dama dama; assembly: GCF_033118175.1. Lineage (NCBI taxonomy): Eukaryota > Metazoa > Chordata > Mammalia > Artiodactyla > Cervidae > Dama > Dama dama. The sequence continues at coordinate 90,366,378 of NC_083691.1, read as the reverse complement.
GGGTAATACAACTTAGTGACTGAACAGTAACAAAGCATTCCAGACATTCAAGGGTGATTCAGGATTAGATAATTCAATAGTTTATGTTAATAGATTAAAGAAAAATTATGATCTCATAGATGGCAGAGTATTATGTGACAAAAGTTAAATTCTGAGCTTGATGAAATTCCTCATAATTCAGGTGGGTTTCCTAAATATCAAGAACAATCTGTTAGAAAAGAAAAGTAAAAGAAAAAGTCATTCAAAGAGTATGTTTAACAGTAACAGGTTTAACAAGAAATGTATATGATGTATATGAAACAAGTTATATACTTTTTAAAGGAGTATAGAAATTTGAATTAATAAATGGAGAGACAATAAGTTTTTGGATGGGTAGATTTAAAAATTGTATGACAGATATACAGAAAAAGTTGATTTATCAGAAACAGTAGAGAGTATAAAAATAGATGGATGTACATATACATTAAAAGAAATAAGTGTGAAAACATTGAAATCACATCAATAGGGGAAGAATCTTTTAAATAAATGATGCTAAAAGATGTAGCTATCCATTCACTTGTAGTGATGTGGATGAACCTAGAATCTGTTATACAGGGTGAAGTAAGTCAGAAAGATACAAGCAGCTATCATTATTAGTGCATATATAATGGAAACTAGAAATCTGGTACAGATGAATTATTTACACAACATGAATAGAGACACATAGGTAGAGAACAGACTTGTGGACACAGGGAGGGAAGAAAAGGGTGGGACAAACTGAGAGAGTAGCTATTGACACTGTTCCCATTACTGACATAGTGGGAAGCTAATGAATAGCACAGGATGCTCCCCTCAGTGCTCTGTGATGACCTAGATGGGTGGGTTGGGGGCTGTAGGGGGAGGGAGACTCACAAAAGAAGGGATATATGTATACATACAGCTGTTTCACATTGTTGTACAGAAGAAACAAACACAACATTGTAAAGCAATTATGCCCCAATTAAGAAAAAGCAATAATAATAAAAGGAAAAAATGGTGTCTAAGAGGAGAGTGAAAAAGCTGACTTAAAGCTCAACATTCAAAAAAATGAAAATGATGGCATCCAGTCCTGTCCCTTCATGGTAAATAGATGGGAGAAAAGTGGAAACAGTGTCAGATTTCATTTTCTTGGGCTCCAAAATCAATGTGGACATGCTCCTATGAAATTAAAAGACGCTTGCTCCTTAGAGGAAAAACTATGAAAAATCTAGACAGCATTTTAAAAAGCAGGGACATGCTTTCCCGACAAAGGTCTGTCTAGTCAAAGCTGTGGATTTTCCAGTAGTCATGTATGGATGTGAAATCTGGACCATAAAGAAGGCTGAGCACTGAAGAATTGATGCTTTCAAACTGTGGTGCTAGATAAGACTCTTGAGTGTCCCTTGGATGGCAAGGAGATCCAACCAGTCAATCCTAAAGGAAATCAGTCCTGAATATTCATTGGAAGGGCTGATGCTAAAGCCAAATACTTTGAGCACCTGAGGCAAAGAGCTGATATAGTGGAAAAGACTCTGATGCTGGGAAAGATTGAGGGGAAGAGGAGAAGGGGGTGACAGAGGATGAGATGGTTGGATGGCATTACCAACTCAATGAACATGAGTTTGAGCAAGCTCTGAGAGATAGTGAAGGACAGGGAAGCCTGGTGTGCTGCAGTCCATGGGGTTGCAAGGAGTCGGATGTGACTTACTGGCTGAACAACAACAACATAGCTATATATGACACCATATACAAAAATAAATTTTATTAAGTAATTAAATATAAAGCATCTTGGAGAGTACTTACATAATCTTTTAATTTGAAATACCTCTCTAAGCATAACTTAAAATCTAAAAGTTATAAAATGAAATAATGTCAGATTTTATGAAACATTTCTGTTCAGTGAAAGGCCTAAATAGACTTTAAAAGATAAATGCAAAACTGCAAATAACATTTGTAATACATATACCAGAAAAATCATTAATACTCATATATATTAATATTAATATATCAATCAGAATATATAAATGTTTTACAGAATATTGATAACTCATAGAAGAAAGGGAAAGATTATGAAAAGTAATTCAGTAAATGTAAGAAAAGATGCACAAGTGTACTAATAATCAAAGTAATTCAAATTAAAATATAAATCTATCAGTTTGATAGAAAGGATTAAGAATATTGATGTGAATTGTTAAGGAGACTAAATTTATAGTGTCTGTCCCTTACAGTCAGCAATTCCATTTCTGAAAACTTAACCTATAAAAATGGGCTTCCTAGGTGGCTCAGTGGTAAAGAATCTGCCTGCCAGTGTAGGAGATGCAAGAGATGTGTGTTTGATCCCTGGGTCAGGAAGGTCCCCTGGAGCAGAAAATGGCTACTGGTCCAGTATTCTTGCCTAGAAAATTCCATGGACAGAGGAGCCTGGCAGGCTACAGTCCATGGGGTTGCAAATAGTGGACACGACTGAGTGACTGAGTACACACACACACAACCTATAAAAATATTTACATAAGTGCCTACAAGTTATATATATGGATGTTTATATGTATGGTTTGAAATAGTAAAAACTGAAAATAACCTGAAGGTTTGTCAATTGGGGACTGATTAATTAAGGTCAATTCAAGTGCCAAATTATGCAAATATGTACAAGGCGGTTTAGGAATTGGGAAGGAAAACCTGGCAGGAAATAGTTCTGTGTTTGAACATCATACTCTTGATTCTGCAACCCAGAGACCATACTCCACTTGGATACTAGGAAAGAACTTGGAGATGTAGATAAAACGCTTTTGTTTTTCAAGATGAGGAATTTGATCCTGACAAATATTTGAAGACCTTAATTGGAGACCGTGGTAGAAAATCTTCCTTAGGTAAAGCAAATCTGACTCTCTGAAACCTGTTTGTCATCAGAGAGCAGCTGAGGAGACTGGGAAGATGGATGGGAGTCAAAGGAGACAGAGTTCAGTGTAATGGAGAAAATCTTTAGGATTGACTGAAGGGGCCCTAGTTGGGTGACTCCTGGGAAACACTGTAGAAGGAATGTAGACATTATTTGTGGAAGTTGGTTAATTGACCATTGAGCCTCGATATCTCATGATTCTATGGTTCCACTCACTGGATTCAGTTTTGTCTTTTGGAGAAATACAGATTTAACCTGATATCTGTCTGTTTACACCCTTCGGTTAACGTAGAGTACTCTCCAGTTCACTTCTTGTGTTTTCTTCCTCAGGCTCTACAATTCCAGTTCCTTTTTTTTTTTTTTTTTTAGTATATTTTGACTTACCTCATTGACTGTTCTTCCTCCTGCCCAATTTTCTTTGGTCTTTTTTAAAATCTTAAACCATGAAACCTAGAATTTAACCATGAATTCCAGCTATGGTCTAATACAGAATACAGTGAGATTTTTCAGTTTCCTTACTTGGGACATACAGGGCCTGTTTTGAAGACCTAAACTACTTCTTTGACTGCCATTTTACAGAACTGGATCATACCAGACTCACATAAGGGGTGCTCTAATATATTGTGAGTTTACATACTGCACAACTCTAGGGGGCTCTGTTTACAACAGACTGTAGATTTATAGATTTGTTATAATATTTTCCAGCAGATGGCAGTAAAGTGTCTGAGGAAGGGGGTGCCTTTTCTATTTCATACAGAGACCTTCTATGGACTAGCAATGACCCTGGATTATGATCAATTATTATTAGTCAACAAAAGCAATAGATATTTTTAATATGAGTACACAGTCTTTATAACAGACTCCTCTATATTCATCTTGTCCCCTCTTCCTTCCTAACAGACCCAGTTTTGCTCACATACCCACCCTCTTCTCTGTGACAGTGGGGAAGGCAATCCTTTAACTCCCTCAGGTCTTGTTGTTAAGTCTCTCAGTCATGCCCAACTCTGGGATTTTTCTGGGCAAGAGTACTGGAGTGGGTTGCCATTTCCTCCTCCAGGGGATCTTCCCAACCCAGGGATTGAATCCTAGTCTCCTGTGTTTCTTCCATTACAGGCAGATTATTTACTGCTGTGCCACTGGGGAAACTCCCAGGTGTAGATTACTCTAAATCTGAGTTTCTTAACCCTATTGACATTTGTGTTAAATAATTCTTTGTTGTGGAAGCTGTCCTATACTTTGTAGGACTGTTTACACCTTTGGACTCTCTCTCCCCATTAAATACCAGTAGCATCTGCCCCACAACCCCCCATTGTGACATCCAAAAATATCTCCAGACATTGCTAAATATTCCCTGGGGGAAACTATGCCCACCCCACTCCTGTTGGCTGAGAATTGCTTTACTTTCAGAGCAGTAAAACTTTCACACTTGCAGATACTTTCCCTCTATTTCTTTGTTATAGGAAATGATAACTTGCCTTATCCATCTTGAACATATGTTTTTGTTACATGCAGCCCAAAGCATGCCCATCTAAAACAAGGAATTACTTCTAACTCATGTCAACTCTTACTGTGCTTATATTATTGCTTTCTTGTTACCTAAATGAAAAACTTTTCATTACTTCCATTCACTTTGTCAGTGAATTTTAGTTCATGTTCAGTCTATCAAGAGACTTCAGAATCCCAATTTTGTCATCTAAATTATTAGTTATCCCTCCCATTTGGCATTCTGTGCAAATATGATAGGCATGTCATAAATACTCTTGTTTGAGTTGTCCTTTAGGGATAGTTCTTTAGTCAGTTACATGTTACTTAATGGATCAGTAACCAACTCACATTTCTTTATCTCATATACTAAAATTTCCAGAAAGACTTTGGCAAATGCCTGACTAAAGCCAGGAGAAGCCTTGCTCATAGTGGTCTCTAACTCATAAATCAAGTAATCAAGTGGAAATAGATTTTCCAAGTGGCACTAGTGGTAAAGAACCCACGTGACGATGCAGGAGACATAAGAGACCTGGGTTCCAATAAAAAAATGGGCCAAAGAAATAAACAGACATTTCTCCAAAGAAGACATACAGATGGCTAACAAACACATGAAAAGATGCTCAACATTACTCATTATCAGAGAAATGCAAATCAAAACCACAATGAGGTACCATCTCACACTGGTCAGAATGGCTGCTATCCAAAAGTCTACAAACAATAAATACTGGAGAGGGTGCAAAGAAAAGGGAACCCTCTTACTCTGTTGGTGGGAGAGCAAACTAGTACAGCCACTATGAAGAATAGTGTGGAGATTCCTTAAAAAACTGGAATTAGAACTGTCATATGACCCAGCAATCCCACTGCTGGGCATACACAGTGAGGAAACCAGAATTGAAAGAGACACGCGTACTCCAGTGTTCACTGCAGCACTGTTTACATAGCCAGGACATGGAAGCAACCTAGGTGTCCATCAGCAGATGAAGGAATAAGAAGGCTGTGGTACATATACACCATGGAATATTACTCAGCTATTAAAAAGTACATATTTGAATCAGTTTTAATGAGGTGGATGGAATTGGAGCCTATTATACAGAGTGAAGTAAGTCAGAATGAAAAACACCAATATATTAATGCATATATATGGAATTTAGAAAGATGGTAATGATGACCCTATATGAGAGACAGCAAAAGAGACACAGATGTAAAGAACAGACTTTTGGACTCTGGGGGAGAAGGCGAGGGTGGGATGATTTGAGAGAATAGCATTGAAACATGTATATTATCATATGTGAAATAAATCACCAGTCCAGTTTCGATGCATGAGACAGGGCACTCAGGGCCAGTGCACTGGGACGACCCTGAGGGATGGGATGGGGCGGGAGGTGAGAGGGGGGTTCAGGACACCCAAGGCTGATTCATGTGAATGTATGGCAAAAACCACCACAATACTGTAAAGTAATTATCCTCCAATTAAAAGAAATTAATTTTTAAAAATCTATAAAAAAGAAAAGAGAGAGACATGGCTTCAATCCCCTATTGGGAAGATCCTCTGAAGAAGACCATGGCAACCCACTCAAGTATTCTTGTCTGGAGAATCCCATTGCCAGAGAAGCCTGAGAGGCTACAGTTCATAGGGTCACAAAGAGCTGGACTTGACTGAAGCGACTTAGCATCCATGCATTTGGTGTGAGCTATTCATTCCTTGAGAACCCATGTTTATGCATAGTAATTTAGTGTGCAGAATCTGTTTATTAGTTCATTCTGGTGTTTTGCTGGTAACAGGTGTCACAATTATCAGTCTACAATTCCCACATACCATCTATCTTTCCTACATGAAAAATATTCAACATCTGTTGGTCTCCTGTTTTGTGCCCATCTCTAGTTTTCTAAGAATTCTCAAACCTTATTGATCATAGCTTAATAATCACATTTGCAATGGTATTTTGTGTTCTGAGATTTAATTCATCTGTGACATGAATTCATTCAAAGTTACCTCTTGTGTAAAAGATATTAAATAAAGGGACACTAACTTGGGCTTCCCTGGTGGCTCAGATGGCAATGAACCTGCCTGCAATGTGGGAGACCTGGGTTGGATCCCTGGGTTGGGAAGATTTCCTGGAGGAGAGCATGACAACCCACTCCAGTATTCTTGCCTGGAGTGTCCCCATGGACAGAGGAGCCTGGCGGGCTACAGTCCTGGGGTCACAGAGTCAGACACGACGGAGCGACTAAGCACAGCAATACACTTACTCAACCAATACCGCAGATGAAAGGAGTGTCTACTAAACACAGTGTTGATGGGCCTGATTAATAAATACCATAAAGGTTGACAGACTCCACCTCAGTATCCAAAACAATTAGTCAAGATGTTTGGTAAACTAAGTGGAAAAGAGAACTCTTGGAGAGCTCCATGGGAATGAGAAAAGACTGTTGAGAAAGCAAAACAGAAATGAATCAAGCTGGCAACTTCTATGGAGTTGGATTGAATTCCTTTCTCCTCTTCCTGCTGACCAATCCCTTTCCCCAACTTACTCCTGCAGGCTCCAGAGAGACATCGTTGACAGGAAACTGCAGTGATGGCAGGACCCACTCAGCCATCAGGAGTGAGCATCTGCAGCCCTGGTGGATAAGCCAGACCCAGAAGAAATAAAGAGTGTAGAGAAGTGGACCAAAGGGACCACACACGGTGATTCCCCTTGAGAGAAGGGGAAATGGAGGACTCATCACAGAGCTATCTCTAAGAGCCATGGAGGGACTTGGACTTCTCAGTCTGCACCAGGAGAATGTCCTGGTATCCACAGTCGACTGTCGAGCAAGAGTGACTCTTCAGTGACTCTCCTCCCCAGTCTGGGTTCTCGCTCCCCACATGTAGACTGCAGTTAAGGGGGCTGGAGTCAGACTGACTGGGTTCATCTACTGGATATCCAAGTTATCAGCTATGAGATCTTGGAAAAACCACTTAACCTCTCTGAGTTTCACTCTCTTTGTTGAAAAACAAGAGAGTATGTGTGGTATGGTGCCTGGGACATAGAATGCTGGGATGTGAGCAACCATCACTTTGAGACCATCTGCTTTGGAAATGCCCTCCTTTCAGAGATTTCCTCTCTTGAGGGAAGAGAAGGCCAAGACATTCTAAGCTTGATCCTCAAACTGAGAATTGGCCCTGGAGTTTACATTGTCTTGGTAAAAAGGATCAAAGCTGGAACACAGCTGTGGTTTCTAAGGTTCAGGTGATTTTCTTTGTTGCTAGAGGTAGGTTCTTGGATTAATTATTGGGCAATAGCCCTGTGATTAAGTAAAGCAAAAGGAATAGATTTCCAAAGAGCTAAGTCTCTGCATAACAATGTTAACAGGCTATCTTGAACAAGAATGATGGAGGTGGGGAGGGTGGACAGAGTTACACCTCTGCTGAAACACTTCCTTTAAAGAAATACCTCTTTCACAACTGCTGGATTAGGCTGTCTTTCTTGGTATAATATCCCTTGTTCTCAGGAGGCATTTCTTGGAGGAGACCCTGAAAATGACAGAAAGCCTGTGCAAGTCTGGTCAACACGTTGCTGGAGAAGAGGAGAAAGGAATGGTTTGGTTTGGGCTTTTGATAGCTCACAGATGGTTTTCTTTTTTTTTTTTAACACTAAATAAGTTAGAATTTGGGAAAGATCTTGATTTCTAACTTGGGTTCAGATACCTTTAAAGGTCAAAGGGCAAGATATATCCTTGTGGGTTGTGTTGGGCTTTTCTCAAAGGAAGCTGATTTCTCATTGTCACTCATGCTTGCAAAAGGTTAATCACAGTGTTAAAAAATAAGACCTTGGAAGGTGGGTCCTAGAATTGAGTGAGGGAAAACTGCCTCCTGGCTGCAGGTCTCAGGATATGGCTTAATTGGATCTTGGGTTGGGCTATGAGGCTCAAGAATACTTCCTTTAGGGTAGACCTAGTAACAGGTAGCAAGGCAGGGAGGCTGGCCTCTATCCTAACAAAGAGGGCCAGTATCAAGAGAAAGAGCAGGGCAGTAGTGGGTCTCAGTGAAGGGGCCTGGGCTTGTGGCCTTAGGGTAGCCATCACTTACATTGGGTATAAAATGTTCATGCAGAAACTCCTGTCACAGCCTACATTTCAATCAACAGAGGAAAGACAGGAAGGCTCTTTTCGCTCTTGGGGAAGAGTAGGTTCCTGGAGAAGGGAAGCATCTTGAGGGAAGAAGATCCTGAGTCTATAAAGACAACATTCAGAAGAGTAAGGAGTGTTCCAGGGGCAGATGACACCTAGAGGTGGGAAAAACTCAGGAGGCATTTGGTGAGCACACCAATATTCCCCAGGAAGTCCAGACAGAGCTGGGGAGGGACAGTAGCTTAGAGTTCTATGAATCAGGGATTAAGGGGAAGCATAGTAGGTGTGGCTTCCTGAATTTGTAAAGCCTAGGATATCAGGGAATGCAACTATATGACCTTCTGGCTGCATAGCTTCATGTGAGTTACTTATCCTTCCAAGTCTGTTTCTTCATCTGGGAAATGGGGATAATAACCTAGACTACCTCACAGGATTCTTGTGAAAATTGAATGACCTACAATAGTTACTCAGTTCACAGTAACTATTAATACTAAACCCAAGAGGGCTGGGAAAGTGGGATTATTGCACTAAGCAAAAGCCATTACCACTAAATTGTCAGGATTCATATAAGGTGTACAGATAGAGCTTTTACATAGGGAAGAGGAGTTCTCAGCTCATCACTGACTCAGAGATGAGGAAACAGCCCTGACCTAGGAATCTGATGTACCAATGGCCCTCAGAAGCTCTCTTCAGATGAAAACCAACAGAACTGGGTCCTGTATCAGCATCTCAAGGCTTTGCATCTTACCCTCCCTAAGCAAAACTCTCCTTGCTGAAGCCCAAATATAATTTAAAAGAGAATGTTAACTCAGAAAACTCTGCTGGAGTGGGTGTTGAGGATTTAGTACCATGCTGCCCTGACCCATTCTTCTCAAGCCCAACTTTGGTAGAGGCAGCAGAACAAGAGATCTACAGTAATTCTACTAGGACCCCTCAGTGGACAGTCATTCATGTCTGTACTGAAGCGACTTGACACTGAGCTTCATGCTGACCTGGAAACCATTCCTGGCTCATCCTTGTCAGACTTCCTCTCCAGCTGCTTCCAGCCAAGCTCCCTGTGATATTCCCTTCAGCACCCTGACTCCAGTCATGGGACCCTGCTCACTACCCCCAGAGCTGTTCCCTCCCAGCCTTGACATCTTCCCTCATGGGATTACTGCTTTCTGGAAGTTTCCACACACCTGTACTTCCTAATAGACTGAATTAGGAATGAAGTGCCCCTCCATGGCACTCCATTAGTCTATCATGCTTAGAACTGTCATATTGTTGTGACTTTATCTCTTCTCCAGTTGGAATGTTTGCTACTTTGGGAGAATGGGTTATGTCTTCTGCCTTTCTTTGTTCCTATTTCTACCTCAGTGTTTATTCCTGTTTCTAGCATAGTAAGCACTTTTTAAACATGTGCTAGATAAATTCTTGAGCAAATGAAATGAACTCAAGTATAGAGAAGTCAAACTAGAAAAAGTATTCATTAAATTAAATTCACTCAAGCATTGATTGAGCACCTACCGTTTGCCAGACACCCCTCCAGACACTGGAAACACAGTGGTAAACACTAGACCCAAGCTCTGCCTTAGCACATGCAAATTCCAATCAGTGTGGAGAGCTGAAGCTAAGTGAGCAGATGGTTGAGCTCTCAGTTGGCAATGTGTGCTATGTTTTCAAATAAAGCAAGGAAAAGTGGGGCAAACCATAAGCATCGCATTGAACATTTTAAAGACAAACAATTTAAGTAAAAATGTTTTAAATATTAAATAAAAATAAAGCAAAGATAAATAGCTCAATCATGTTTAGAAGTAAATATTGGAGTCACAACCCTGGATTAAATTTTTTTAATGTCTAAAATGATTAGAAACATTTTAGACATTAAAACCTTTCATATTTTTTTTCTATGTGGTCATTTACATATGCATGCACATACACACATTCATATACATAATAAAAGGTTTTGTTTCCCTGTCATTTTTTAATAAAAATGTAAAGAGGAAATGTATTTATCCTTTTCTACCTCTTGCTCAACACAACCTCATGTAAGTCTCTCTAGGGCAAAATGTGTATTTCTAATACTGTTTTTAAAAAACAGCTGCAAAACTTAAAACCTTTTACACAATGAAGGAAACTATAAGCAAGGTGAAAAGACAGCCTTCAGAATGAGAGAAAATAATAGTAAATGAAACAACTGACAAAGAATTAATCTTAAAAATATACAAGCAACTCCTGCAGCTCAATTCCAGAAAAATAAGCAACCCAATTAAAAAATGGGCCAAAGAAATAAACAGACATTTCTCCAAAGAAGACATACAGATGGCTAACAAACACATGAAAAGATGCTCAACATCACTCATTATCAGGGAAATGCAAATCAAAACCACAATGAGGTACCATCTCATGCCAGTCAGAATGGCTGCTATCAAAAAGTCTACAAACAATAAATGCTGGAGAGGATGTGGAGAAAAAGGAACCCTCTTACACTGTTGGTGGGAAAACAAACTAATACAGCCACTATGGAGAACAGTGTGGAGATTCCTTAAAAACTGGAACTAGAACTGCCATATGACCCAGCAATCCCACTGCTGGGCATACACAACAAGGAAACCAGAATTGAAAGAGACACGTGTACCCCAATGTTCATTGCAGCACTGTTTACAATAGCCAGGACATGGAAGCAACCTAGATGTCCATTGGCAGACGAATGGAAAAGATAGCATATGGTGGTACATATACACAATGGAATATTACTCAGCTGTTAAAAAAGAATGCATTTGAATCAGCTCTAATGAGGTGGATGAAACTGGAGCCTATTATACTGAGCGAAGTAAGTCAGAAAGAAAAACACCAATACAGTATGCTAATGCCTATGTATGGAATTTAGAAAGATGGTAATGATGACCCTATATGTGAGACAGCAAAAGAGACACAGATATAAAGAACAGACTTTTGGACTCTGGGGGAGAGGGTAAGGGTGGAATGATTTGAGAGAATAGCCTTGAAACATGTATATTATCATATGCGAAATAGATCGCCAGTCCTGGTTCAATGCATGAGACAGGGTGCTCAGGGCTGGTGCACTGGGATGACCCTGAGGGATGGGATGGGGAGGGAGGTGTGAAGGAGGGTCAGGATGAGGAACACATGTACGCCCATGGCTGATTCATGTGAATGTATGGCAAAAACCACCACAATATTGTAAAGTAATTAGCCTCCAATTAAAATAAAATTTTTTAAAAAAACGGCTGCAGAATATTCCATGATATGGCCAAATCATATTTTCTCAGTTATTCCCCTATTTATAGGTATTAATTTTGCTTCCAGTTTTTCTTCCATAATAACAATGCTGCTATAAATACCCTTGAATATATGTCCTTAGATACACTTAATGTTATGGTCAGATTCCCAGCAGTGAGAGTACTAGGTTATAGGTGTGTGTGTATATATACATATATAGTTTAATTATATATATATATATAGTTAATTTCATAGGTTGTTTTTCATACTAGCTGTAAATTTTCATATTGCCATCAGCAATATGTTAGAGTTTCTTTCCTCAACATGTCCTCTAGGAATAGAAGTTGTTGAATGAAGTGACATTTCATTATTACTTTAATCTGTATTTCTCTGTCTACAGGTGATTTAGATTTTTTATTTGGGTTTTAGTAATTCAATGAATATCATTTTAAGTAAACTTTTTTTTTTAAAGTAAACTTTTTATAGAAGCACAACAAATATGCAGATAAGTACATAAACCCTAGTGTTCAGTTCAGTGAACAAATCCTTAAAACCAGCATCCAGATCAAGAAATAGAACAATACCAGCTCTCCAGAAGTCCCTTCATGACCCCTACTAGTGACCAGCCCCTGTGCCTCCAAGGGAAATCATTATTCTGACTGCTATCATCATAGATTAGTTTATTTTTGAAACATATTTTTGAAATCCCATAGTCTATACTCTTGCCCAATAATATTTTATGAGATCTCTACTGTTGCATGAAGCAGTAAATCTTTTACTCTTTTTGCTCTAAAGATTTACATTATGTAAATATACCATTATATATCTGTTCAATTGTTAATGAATATTTGGGTTATTTCCAACTTAAACTATTATGCATGTTGCTGCCATGAGTATTTTGGTATGTCATGATATCCTATAGATACATATCTAGCAGTGGAATTGCTGGACCATAGATGTATCCATGTGTTCACTTTTAGCAAATACTGGCAAGGATCTACTGCTAAGGGCCACTGCCAAAAATAATTCTTACAAATTCACACTACCCCAGCAGTGTCTGAGAGTTCTAGTTGCTCTGTATCTTTGCAAAAATTTTTATTTTTAGCCTGTTGGGTGTGTTTTTGATTTGCATTTTCTTTATGACTAATGATATAGCATACCTTACCATGTTTATTGGACATTTAGATCATCTTTTTTATGACATGCCTATTCAAGCCTTTTGCCCATTTCTCTGGTTCCATGATTTACAAGAGTTCTGTATATATTCTGGAAAAATGTTCTTTGTCTTCTTTATCAGATATCTATATTTTAATGTCTCCTCCCATTCTGTTGCTTGTCTTTTCTTCCTCTTAATGGGTTTTTTGATGAATAGAACTTCTTTTTTTTTTTTTGTAAACTCATTTTTTATTTCTAACATGAAAGTTGATAGAATTTACTACTCTGTGTTCTCACACAGTACTGAATGGTACAAAATAAAAAGCAAAACTGCAGTCTCTTGAATAGAACTTCTTAATGTAGTCTGATTTATCTTTTTTTTTTTTCTGCTGGATTTAGTGCTTTTTGTATACTGCTTAGGAAATCTTTGCCTACCTCAAAATCATGAAGACATTCTCCTGTGCTTTTCTGTAGAACAATGTTTCTCAACTTTTTTCCCCATCACTTGTGATGAGTAGACTGCAAGGTGTCCCCATAATTCCCACCTCCCAGTACTCATGCCCTTATAAAATCTCCTCCCCTTGAGTATGGGAGGGACCTGTGATTTACTTCTAGCCAATAGAAAACAGAAAAGGGGACAGGCTGTCACTTTTGATATTATGTTACCAAAGATTTCTAGGGAACTTTTCTTTGATGGTTTTGGATAAGCAAGCTTCCATATTGTAAGCTCTCTAGGAACTGAGAGTACCCACTAGATGATAGCCAGGAAGAAATTGAAGTCTTCAGGCCCAAAGCCTGTAGATAACTGAGTTCCACCAACAACCTTGTGAGCTTCAACATTGATCTTTCCCCTACATAAATTTTCAGATGAACAGTCTGGTTAGTGGTTTAACTGCAGACTTTAGGGGACTATCTAAGCCATCCCAGACTCCTGGCCCATAAAAACTGTGACCGATGCATGGCTTTAAGTCACTGAGTTTGTGATAATATTATCTTGTAGCAACTTGTTGTTCAGTTGCTCAGTTGTATCCGACACTTTGCAGCCCCATGGACTGAGGCATGACAGGCTCCCCTGTCCTTTACCATCACCTGGAACTTGCTCACACTCAGGTCCATTGAGTCTGTGATGCCATCCAACCATCTCATACTCTGACGTCCCCTTCTCCTCCTGCCTTCTATCTTTCCCTGCATCAGGGTCTTTTCCAATGTGTTGGCTCTTTGCGTCACGTGGTCAAAGTATTGGAGCTTCAGCTTCAGTGTCAGTCCTTCCAGTGAATATTCAGGACTGATTTCATTTAGGACTGACTGGTTTGATCTGTCCAAGGGACTCTCAAGAGTCTTCTTCAACACAACAGTTTGAAGGCATCAGGCTTTCGACCCTCAGCCTTTTTTATTATCCAGCTCTCATATCCATACACGACTACTGGAAAAACCATAGCTTTGACTATATGGGCCTTTGTAGGCAAAGTGACATCTCTGCTTTTTAACATGCTGCCTAGGTTTGTCAGAGCTTTCCTTCTATGGAGTAATCATCTTTTAATTTCATGGCTGCAGTCACTGTCTGTAGTAATTTTGGAGCCCAAGAAAATAAAGTCCATCACTGTTTCTATTTTTTCCCCATCTATTTGCCATAAAGTCATGGAACTGGATGCCATGATCTTTGTTTTTGAATGTTGAGTTTTTAAGCCAGCCTCTTCACTCTCCTTTTTCTCCTTCTTCAAGAGGCTCTTTAATTACTTTTTGCTTTCTGGCGTAAGGGTGTTGTCATCAGCATATCTGAGGTTATTGATATTTCTCCCACTAATCCTGATTCCAACTTGTGCTTCATCCAGCCTGGCATTTTGCATGATGTACTCTGCATATAAGTTAAATAAGCAGGGTGGTAATATACAGCCTTGATGTACTCCTCTCCCAATTTGGAACAAGTCCATTGTTCCATGTCTGGTTCTAACTGTTGCTTCTTGACCTTCATACAGGTTTTGCAGGAGGCAGGTAAGGTGGTCAAGTATTCCCATCTCTTGAAGAATTTTCCACAGTTTATTGTGATCTACAAAGTCAAAGGCTTTAGAGTAGTCAATGAAGCAGAAGTAGATGTTTTCCTGGAATTCTCTAGCTTTTTCTGTGATCCAGAGGATGTTGGCAATTTGATCTCTGGTTCCTCTGCCTTTTCTAAATGCAGCTTGTATATCTGGAAGTTATCAGTTCACATACTATTGAAGCCTAGCTTGAAGGATTTTGAGCATTAGTTTGCTAGCATGTGAAGTGAGTGAGATTGGGCAGTAGTTTGAACATTCTTTGGCGTTGCCTTTCTCTGGGATTGAAATGAAAACTGACATTTTCCAGTCTTATGGCCACTGTTGAGTTTTCCACATTTGCTGGCATACTGGGTGCAGCACTTTTACAGCATCATCTTTTAGGATTTGAAATAGTTTAGCTGCAGTTTCATCACCTCTACTAGCTTTGTTTGTAGTGATGTTTTCTAAGGCCCACTTGACTTCACATTCCAGGGTGTCTGGCTCTAAGTGGGTGATCACTTAGATCACCATCGTGGTTATCCAGGTCATTAAAATCTTTATTGTATAGTTCTTCTCCGTATTCTTGCCACCTCTTCTTAGTATCTTCTGCTTCTGCTTGAATAGATAACTAAAATATCACATCCCCGAAGGAGACCACTTTGACTTTTTTTTTCATAATCACTACAGCTCCTCCACTGTGCAACTTTAGTACTTGTTGTTGTTACTCGCTAAGTCGTGTCTAACTCCTTGCCCCCACGGACTACAGTATGCGGGCTTCTCTGTCCTCTGCTTTTTCCCAGAGTTTTCTCAGTTTCATGTCCACTGTTTCAGTGATGCTATCTAACCATCTCATCCTCTGCCATCCCTTCTCCTTTTGCCTTCAATCTTTCCCAGCATGAAGGTCTTTTCCAATGAATCAGATCTTCACATCAGGTGGCCAAAGTATTGGAGTTTCAGCTTCAGTCCTTCAGATGAATATTCAGGATTGATTTTCTTTACGATTGACTGATTTGATCTCCTTGCTGTCCAAGGGACTAGCAAGTCTTCTTCAGCACCACAATTTGAAAGCATCAATTCTTCAGCCCTCAGCCTTTTTATGGTCCAATTCTCACATCCATATATGACTAATGAAAAAACCATAGCTTTGACTATAAGGACCTTGGTCAGCAAAGTGATGTCTCTGCTTTCTAACCTGTTGTCTAGGTTTGTCATAGCTTTCCTTCCAACGTGCAAGCGTCTTTTAATTTCATGGCTGCAGTCACCATCCCTGTGATTTTGGAGACAAAGAAATTAAAATCTTTCACTGCTTCCACTTTTTCCCTTCTATTTGCCATGATGTGATGGGACCAGGTGCCATAATCTTAGTTTTTTGAATGTTGAGTTTTAAGCCACCTTTTCACTCTCCTCTTTCACCTTCATCAAGAGGTCCTTTAATTCCTCTTCACTTTCTACCATTAAAGTTTATCATCTGCGTTTATGAGGTTGTTGATATTTCTCTGTGCATTCTTTATTCTAGCCTGTGATTCATCCAACCCAGCATTTTTCATAATGTATTCTGCATAGACGTTAAATAAGCAGGGTGACAATTCGGAGCCTTGTACTCCTTCCCGAACTTGGAATCAGTCAGTTGTTCCACATCTGGTTCTAACTGCTGCTTCTTGACCCTCATACAGGTTTCTCAGGAGTCAGGTAAGGTGCTCTGGTACTCTCATCTCTTTGAGAAATTTCCACAGTCTGTTGTTATCCACAGAGTCAAAGGTTTTAGTGTAGTCAATGAAGCAGATGTTTTTCTGGAATTCCCTTGTTTTCTCCATGATGTGATAAATGTTGGCAATTTGATATCTGGTTCTCTTGCCTTTTCTAAATCCATCTTGTACATTTGGAAGTTCTCGGTTATTATACCCTTAAAGCCTAGCTTGAAGGATTTTGAGCATAACCTTGTTAGCATGTGAAATGAGCACAATTGTGTGATAGTTTGAACATTCTTTGGTGTTGCCCTTCTTTGGGATTGGAATGAAAACTGACCTTATCTATACCTGTGACCAGAATGGGTTTCTGAGTTTTCCAAATTTGGCCACATATTTAGTGCAGCCTATCTTTTAGGATTTTAAATAGCTCAGCTGGAATTCCATCACGTCCACTAGCTTTGCTCATAGTAATGCTTCTTAAGGCTCAGTGGACTTAACACTCCAGGATGTCTGGCTCTAGGTGAGTGACCCCACCATCATGGTTATCCAGGTCATTAAGACGTTTTTGTGTAATTCTTCTGTGTATTCTTGCCACCTCTCCTTAATATCTTCTGCTTCTGTTAGTTCCTTACCATTTCTGTCCTTTATCATGCCCATTCTTGCATTATATGTTCCCTTGATAACTCCAATTGTCCTGAAAAGATGTCTAGTCTTTCCTATTCTGTTGTTTCCCTCTATTTCTTTGCTTTGTTCATTTAAGAAGGCTTTCTTATATCTTCTTGCTATTCTCTCAAACTCTGCATTCAGTTGGCTCTATCTTTCCCTTTCTCCCTTGCCTTTCGCTTCTTTTCTTTCCTCAGCAATTTGTAAAGCCTCCTCAGGGAACAACTTTGCCTTCTTGCATTTCTTTTCTTTAGGATGGCTTTGGTCATTGTCTCTTGTAAAATGTTATGAACTTCTGTCTATTGTTTCAGACACTCTATCTATGAGATCTGATCTCTTTAATCTATTAATCACCAGCACAATATAATTATAAGGGGTTTGATTTAGATCATATACGAAAGGCCTAGCGGTTTTCCCTACTTTCTTCAATTTCAACCTGAATTTCGCAATAAGGAGCTTATGATCTGAGTCACAGATAGCTTCAGGTCTTGTTTTTGGAGACTCTATGGTTTCTCCATCTTTGGCAGCAATGAACATATCAATCTAATTCTGGTATTCACCATCTGGTGATGTCTATGTGTAGAGTCATCTCTTCAGTTGTTCAAATTCACATACATCTGTTTATGTACTATCAGTGCAGTTCAGTTCAGTTCAGTGGCTCAGTCGTGTCTGACTCTTTGTGACCCCATGGACTGCAACACGCCAGGCCTCCTTGTCCATCAGCAACTCCCAGAGTTTACCCAAACTCATGTCCGTTGAGTTCGTGATGCCATCCAACAATCTCATCTTCTGTCATCCCCTTCTCCTCCTGCCCTCAATCTTTCCCAGTATCAGGGTCTTTTCAAATGAGTCAGCCCTTCACATCAGGTGGCCAAAATATTGGAGTTTAAGCTTCAACATCAGTCCTTCCAATGAACACCCAGGACTGATCTCTTTTAGGATGGATTGGCTGGATCTCCTTGCAGTCCAAGGGACTCTCAAGAGTCTCCCCCAACACCACAGTTCAAAAGCATCAATTCTTTGGTGCTCAGCTTTCTTTACAATCCAACTCTCACATCCATACATGACTACTGGAAAAACCATAGCTTGACTAGACGGACATTTGTTGGCAAAGTAATATCTCTGCTTTTTAATATGCTGTCTAGGTTGGTCATAACTTTCCTTCCAAGGAGTAAACATCTTTTAATTTCATGGCTATAGTCACCATCTGCAGAGATTTTGGAGCTCCAAAAAATAAAGTCAGCCACTGTTTCCCAATCTATTTGCCATGAAGTGATGGGACCGGATGCCATGATCTTAGTTTTCTGAATGTTGAACTTTAAGCCAACTTTTTCACTCACCTCTTTAACTTTCATCAAGAGGCTCTTTAGTTCTTCTTCACTTTCTACCATAAGGGTGGTGTCATCTGCATATCTGAGGTTATTGATATTTCTCCTGGCAATCTTGATTCCAGCTTGTGCTTCCTCCATTCCAGCGTTTCTCATGATGTACTCTGCATAGAAGTTAAATAAGCAAGGTGACAATACAGCCTTGACGTACTCCTTTTCCTATTTGGAACCAGTCTGTTGTTCCATGTCCAGTTCTAACTGTTGCTTCCTGACCTGCATACAGGTTTCTCAAGAGGCAGGTCAGGTGGTCTGGTATTCCCATCTCTTTCAGAATTTTCCACAGTTTATTGTGATCCACACAGTCAAAGGCTTTGGCATAGTCAATAAAGCAGAAAGAGCTGTTTTTCTGGAACTCTCTTGCTTTTTTGATGGTCCAATGGATGTTGGCAATTTGCTGTCTGGTTCCTCTGCCTTTTCTAAAACCAGCTTGAACATCTGGAAGTTCATGGTTCATGTATTACTGAAGCCTGTCTTGGAGAATTTTGAGCATTACTTTACTAGCGTGTGAGATGA
Organism: Dama dama; assembly: GCF_033118175.1. Taxonomy (NCBI): domain Eukaryota; kingdom Metazoa; phylum Chordata; class Mammalia; order Artiodactyla; family Cervidae; genus Dama; species Dama dama. Next base: position 90,347,243 of record NC_083691.1, on the reverse strand, counting down.
GTACAATTGTGCGGTAGTTTGAGCATTCTTTGGGATTGCCTTTCTTTGGGATTGGAATGAAAACTGACTTTTTCTAGTCCTCTGGCCACTGTTGAGTTTTTCAAATTTGCTGGCATATTGAGTGCAGCACTTTCACAGCATCATCTTTCAGGCTTTGAAATAGCTTAACTGGAATTCCATCACCTCCACTAGCTTTGTTCATAGTGATGCTTCTTAAGGCCCACTCGACTTCACATTCCAGGATGTCTGGCCATAGGTAAGTGATCATACCATCATGATTATCTGGGTCATGAAGATCTTTTTTGTACAGTTCTTCTGTGTATTCTTGCCACCTCTTTTTAATATCTTCTGCTTCTGTTAGGACTATACCATTTCTGTCCTTTATAGAGCCCATCTTTGCATGAAATGTTCCCTTGGTATCTCTAATTTTCCTGAAGAGATCTCTAGTCTTTCCCATTCTATTATGTACTATATGTGTATCTTATTCTTTTAATGCTTTTTTTTTTTACTTCCAGAGAACTATTTTCAACCCCCTGAAGGGAATATTGCTATATTGCTTTTGTTGACAATGCATAAGTTGGCATTGGCAAATTAAAACCTACCACCAGTTTGGAAACACGTTTTATTGAACATAGCCATGCTTGTGCCTTAACATATTGACTATGCCTAGCTGATTTTGTGCTGCAGTAGGAGAGTTGAGTAGTTGCAACAAAAACCATATAGCCTGCAAAACATTAAGTATTTACCATCTAACTATAGAAAATATTTGCCACTGTTCTAGAAGTACACAGTCCACCTGAAATTTAATTTTTGCCAAAGATATTAGATGAAGGTCAAGATTCTTTATTTTCCATATGGATTCCCAACTTACTCAGCATTATTTACTGAAAAAACCATCTTGTCCCCACTGCAAGGTAGTGTCACCTTTATCTAAATCAATGACTGTGTATATGTGGGTCTCTGATGGGTACATAATTTGCAGACAATTGATATCTTTATAATATTGAGCTTTCTAATTGTTGACATGATATATACTTCCATTTATTTAAATCTTTTAATTTTTTCTCAGTGGTATTTTTACTTTTCTTGTAGAGGTCATGTATCTATTATACTAGATTAAGTCCTTGATATTTGATTTATTTGATCAATCATAAGTAGTACCATATAGTCATTTCTATTCTTTAATGGTATGTTGTTAGTATATGGAGGTACAGTTGATTTTCCTATATTAATTTTGTTTTTAATGTCTTTGGTAAATCCATTACTAATTGTAATAGTTTACCTGCACATTATTTCTGATTGTTTATGAGCACAGTCATGTCATTTGTGAATGACATCTTTATTTCTCCTTTTCTAATTTTCAAATCTTTGAATTTATTTTTATTTTCTTACCTTAACTCATCAACTAAAATTATTAAAAACATTAAATAGAAGTAATAGCAGATATCTTTGTCTTATTCTGGATCTCAGTTGGGAAAGCTTTCAATATTTCATCATTAAGTATGATGTTTGGTGTAAGTCTTTCATTGAAACTATTTATCAGATTAAGGATATTCTGCCCTACTCCTAGTTTCTAACAGTTTTTATTTTATTTTATCATGACTATGTATATTAACCTTTATAATTTTTCTACATCTATGAGATAATCACTTGATTCTTCCTATATATTGTAATTAATGCAGTAAATTACATTGCTTGAGTTTAACATCCAGTTAAACTAACCTTTCACCTTGAGTTCTTGGACTAAATCCACCTTGCTTTTTTATACACATCATTGGATTCACTTTTCTATAATTGGCTTATTTTTTACATCTATCTTCATAAAACAACTTGGGAAGTGCTTACTCTTTTTTTTTCATTCTTTGAAACAGCTTATAAAACATTGGTGTTAACCATATTAACAAATTGAAAGATAAAAACTGTATGATTATCTCAAAAGATGCAGAGAAAGCCTTTGACAAAATTCAACACTTATTTATGATAAAAACTCTCCAGAAAGCAGACACTGAAGGAACATAACTCAACATAATAAAAGCCATATATGACAAACCCACAGAATACATTATCCTTAATGGTGAAAAATTGAAAGAATTTCCTCTAAAATCAGGAAAAAGAAAAGGGTTTCCACTCTCACTGCTACTATTCAGCATAGTTTTGGAAGTCCTAGCCACATCAATCAGAGAAGAAAAAGAAATAAAAGGAATCCAGACTGGAAAAGAAGTAAAACTCACTGTTTGCAGTTGACATGATCCTCTACATAGAAAACCCTAAAGATACCACCCCAAAATTACTACAGCTAATCAATGAATATAGTCAGGTTACAGGATTTAAAACTAATATACAGAAATACCTTGTATTCCTATACATTAACAATGAAAAAACAGAAAGATGGTAAGGAAACCATCCCATTTACCACTGCAATGAAAAGAATAAAATATTTAGGAATAAATTTACCTAAAGAAAGAAAAGACCTATATATAGAAAACTATAAGACATTGATGAAAAAAATCAAAGATGACACAAATAGATGGAGAAATATACAATGTTTGTGGTTTGGAAGAATCAATATAGTGAAAACTAGTATACTACCCAAAGTAATCTATAGATTCAACATAATCCCTGTCAAACTACCAACAGTACTTTTCACAGAACTAGAACAAATAATTTTGCAACTTATATGGAAACACAAAAAGCTTCAAATAGCCAAAGAAATCTTGAGAAAGAAGAATGTGCCTGGAGGAATCAACCTTCCTGACTTCTGACTATACTACAAAGCTACAGTCATCAAGACAGTATGGTACTGGCACAAAGACAGAAATACAGATCAATGGAACAAAATAGAAAGTCCAGAGATAAATCTACACACCTATGGACACCTTAAGGAAGCAAAAATTGACAATGGAGACAAGACAGTCTCTTTAACAAGTGGTTCTGGGAATACTGGTCAACCACTTGTAAAAGAATGAAACTAGAACACTTTCTAACACCATACACAAAAATAAACTCAAAATGGATTAAAGATCTAAATGTAAGACCAGAAACTATAAAACTCTTAGTGGAAAACATAGGCAGGACACTCTCTGACATAAATCACAGCAGGATCCTCTATGACCCACCTCCCAGAGCAATGGAAATAAAAGCAAAAATAAACAAATGGGACCTAATTAAACTAAAATTTTTTGCACAATGAAGGAAATTATAAGCAAGGTGAAAAGACAGCCTTCAGAATGGGAGAAAATAATAGCAAATGAAACAACTGACAAAGAATTAATCTCAAAAATATTAAGCAGTGCATGCAGCCCAATACCAGAAAAACAAACAACCCAATCAAAAAGTAGGCAAAAGAACTAAACAGACATTTCTCCAAAGAAGACATACAGATGGCTAATAAACACATGAAAAATGCTCAACATTGCTCATTATCAGAGAAATGCAAATCAAAACCACAATGAGGTATCATCTCACACTGGTTAGAATGGTTATCATCAGAAAGTCTACAAACAATAAATTCTGGAGAGGGTGTGGAGAAAAGAGAACCCTCTTACATTATTGGTGGGAATTCAAACTGGTACAGCCACTATGGAGAATAGTTGAAGATTCCTTAAAAAACTGGGAATAGAACTTCCATACAACCCAGCAATCTCACTCCTGGGCATATACCCTGAGGAAACCAAAATTGAAAGAGACACATGTACCCAAATGTTCACTGCAGCACTGTTTACAACAGCTAGGACATGGAAGCAACTTAGATGTCCATCAGCAGATGAAGGAATAAGAAAGCTGTGGTACGTATACACAAGGGAATATTACTCAGCTATAAAAAGGAATGTATTTGAGTCAGTTCTAATAAGATAAATAAAATTGGAGCCTATTATACAAAGTGAAGTAAGGCAGAAAGAGAAACACAAATACTGTATATTAATGCATATATATGGAATTTAAAAAGACAGTGATGACGATCCTATATGCAAGGTAGCAAAAGAGACACAGATGTAAAGAACAGACTTTTGGACTCTGTGGGCAAAGGTGAGGGTGGGATGATTTGAGAGAATAGCATTGAAACATGTATATTACCATATATAAAATAGATGACCAGTGCAAATTTGAGGCATGAAGCAGGTACCCAAAGTCCATGCTCTGGGACAACCCAGAGGGCTGAGGTGGGGAGGGAGTTGGGGGAGGGCAACTCAGAATGGCGGGACACATGTGTACCCGTGGCTGATTCATGTCACTATATGGCAAAACCACCACAATATTGTAAAGCAATCAGCCTCCAGTTAAAGTAAATAAGTTAATTTTAAAAAAGAGTAGAGTCTTTTTTCCTGCAGCCTTCTGGCTCTCCCAAACATAAACCCTACTAGTTTTCAAAGCTAGATAATATTTTCCTGGTGCAGGAACACTGGGTTGGCAAGCCTAATATGGGGCTTGGACCCCTTGCTTCTTGGGAGAGAGTTTTGTGGTTGTGATATGTTTCTAATTTGTGATTAGCCAACCTGGATGGATGAGTCTTGACTAAACTATATCTTCACCTCTCCTCTTTACCTTGCTGTTGCTCCTTTATATCCTTTGTTGTGGAAACAAAGGATGGAAAATCTTTTGTGAAAAGTTGTGGAAAATTTTTTCTGCCAGTCTTCAGATTGCTCTTGTAGATAGTTACTCTGCACACAGATATAATTTTGGTGTGTCCATGAAAGGAGGCAAGTTCAGGGACTTCCTACTCCACTATTCTGCCCTTTGAGTTCACATTCTTTTCAAGTATGCATGTAATGTTCACCAAGATATGCCTATTCTGAGTCATATAATACGTCTTAACAAATGTCAAAGAATCGAGATCATATAAAGTATGTTGCCTGACAATAATGGAATGTACTAGAAATCAATATTATAAGGATAACAAGAAGACCTCTGAATTCATGGGCATTAAACATTATACTGCTAAATAATACTTGGGTCAAACAAAAAGTCTCGGGAATATTAGAAAATATTTTGAAATGAATAGAAATGAAAATATAGCATAGCAATTTGTAGAATGCAGCTAAATCAGTGTTGAGAGGGAAATTCATTGCATCAGATGCTTATATTACAAAAGAATAAAATCTTATATCAAAAATCTAACCTTATGAATTTAAGAAACCAAAACAAGTTATAACGAAATAAGCTTGATGTAAGCAGAAACAAAGACATGATAAAGAGAGGAGCAGAAACCAATGAAATTTACAAAAACAACAAAAACCAATTGACTCAAATCTGATCGTTTAAAAAATCAATAAAAATATCAGCAAGATTGACAAGGGAAAAAAGATAGAAGACAAATTACTGATGTGTGATGCAAACAGTACAACACTAGACTTAGTACACATGTATCTGATAAGGGTCTAGTTTCTGGAAAACACACCAAAAACACCTACAACTTAATAATAAAGGGACGAGTGGCCCAAATTAAAAATGGGCAAAGGATCTCTATAGACATTTCTCTAAGAAGATATACAAATAGCCAAATAAACACATGAAAAGCTGCTCAGCATCACATCACCAATTGTTAGGGAAACACAAATCAAAACCACAGTGACATTCCACTTCACATGTACTAGGATGGTTACAATCAAAAAGTTCTATAATTACAAGCGTTGGTGAGGATTTGGTGAAATTGGAATCCTCATTGACTGCTAGTGGAAATGTAACATGGTGCAGCCACTTTGCAAAACATTTTGGCAACTCCTCAGTAAGTTAAACATGAAGTTACCATGTGACCCTCTAATTCCACTGCTAAGTATATACTCAAGAGAAATGAAAACATATATACACAAATATTCATAGCAGCGTTATTCACAATAAATCAGAGGAGTTGTTGTTTAGCTGTGTCTGAATCTTTGTGACCCCTTGGACTGTAGCCTGCCAGGCTTCTCTGTCCATGGGATTTCCCAGGCAAGAATACTGGAGTGGGTTGCCATTTCCTTCTCCAGACCAAATGACGGAACAACCCAAATGTCCACCAACTGATCCAAACTGATGAATGGAAAAACAAAATGTGGTACTATACAGTGGAATATTCAGGTATCAGAAGGAAAGAAGTACTGATACACGCTCCAACACGGAGGGACCACGAACACTAAGTTTAAAAAAGTCAGTCATCAAGTATCACATATTACAATATTTCACATGTGAAAGTCCAGAACAGCAAAATCTATAGAGATGGAAAGTAGATCTGTGGTTGCTTAGGGCTGGGAGGATGAAGATAATAACTAAAAAATAGGGATTTCATTTTGATGTTATAAAAATGTTCTAAAATTGACTGTGGTGATGGTTGTCCCTATGTGTAACTATACTAAGACCATCGAATCGGACACTCAAAATGGGTGAATTTAAGTGATAAGGAAATTATATCTCAATAAAGTTGTTAAAAATGTATGTGAAAAACAAAAGAACCAGAGAATAGCCAGAACAAATTTGAAAAAGAAGAATAAGGTTGGAGGAATCACACTTCCTAATTTTAAGGTTTACTACAACATTTTTAAATTTACTGAAGCTATGGTAATCAATAATGTGTAATGAAGGAAGAGGTAGTTATAAAAATCAATGACACAATGAAGAGGTCAGAAATCACCCACCACAAATGTGGCCACTGCTATTCTTGTGTGTGGTAAAATATGGATAACATAAATTACCATTTAAATCATTTAAATGGCACAGTTTATGGGCAATTAATACATCCAAAGTGTTATGCAATCATCATTATTATCTAATTCAAGACCAATTTAATCACCTCAGACAGAAATGCTGTTCCCATTAAATTTTCTTCATTACCTCTGGCCCCAGACCCTGTCAACACTAATCCTATTTCTGTCTCTGGATTTGCCTATTCTGGATATTTCATATAAATGGAATCATACAATATATAGCTTTTTCTGTCTAACTTCTTTTACTTAACATAATGTTTCCAAGGTTTATCCATGTTGGAGCATGTATCAGTACTTCACTCCTTCTTTGGACCAAATAATGTATCATTGTATGGATATGCCACATTTTGTTTGTTCATTCATCAGTTAATGGACATTTCCACCTTTTGGTTTTTGTGAGTAGTGCTGCTATGAACCTTAGTGCACTAATGGTGTTTGAACATCTGCTTTCAAGTCTTTTGACTATATACCTAGAAATGGAATTGCTGGGTCACATGATTATTATATGTTTAATCTATTGAGGAACTGACTAACTGTTTTACATAGCTGTTATAACTTTGTATATCCCACCATCAGTCAATGAGGGTTCTAATTTCTGCACATCCTCACCAACAAATATGATTTTCTAGTTTTGCTTCATTTCTTTTTATGGGTACCCTAGTCTGAGACTTAAGTAGAATCTTATTGTGGTTCTGATTAGCTTTCCCATGAGATTAGTGATATTGAGCATCTTTCCGTGTGTTTATAGACCATTAATATATCTTCCTTAGAGAAATGTCTGTTCAGATGCTTAGACCATTTTAAAATTTGGTTGTCTTTTTATTTTTGAGCTATGAGAGTTTTTTTTAAATGTATTCTGGATACTAGATCCTTATCAGATATATAATTTATAAATACTTCCCTCCTATTCTGTGGGTTGCCTTTTCACTTTCTTGGTAGTGTTCTTTGATGCAAAGGTTTTAATTTTGTTGCAGTCCAATTTAGCTTTTGTTCTATTGGTTCTGTTGCATTGTCACATCTATGAACTATGGTTATAAAGACATACAGTCATCTTCTTCTAAGAATTCTGTAGTTTCAAGTCTTAAATTTATATATATTTGGGTATTTTGGTCCATTTCAAGTTAGTTTTTATGTAAGGGGTGAGGTTGGTTAATTGATTTTTGACAAAGGTGCAGAAGCACTTCTATGAAGAAAGGATAGTCTTTTCAACTAATGGTTTGTAAAAACTGGGTATTCAAATTCAAAACATTAACCTCAGCTTACACCTGTACCTTAAGAGAGAGAAATCCATCAATTAGCTCAAAGAGAAACTTAAGAGAAAACACCAGCATCCAAAGTTGTTTGAGGGTCAAATGGCAATCAATGGAAGAGGTTATTCTCTTCTTTTTAACATAAAACCCAGCAAAGCTTTGTTACCCCAAGGACTGGCCATTTCAATAGTGCATGGAATGTGTACCTTGGCATGGGGCTCATTCTGGACAACAGCAGTGACAATTTTACTGTTTTGGGGGATGGGATAATTTCATAGTGCACCATTCAAAGTGCTGGTCCAAAGCAGTCCTCTGAAAGTAAGCCCAGGAAAACACAAATTGGAGCTCTCATTAAGTGATAATGACAACCCACTGATATCCAAGAACTGGATGCGTTTACTAATCCAATCCATTTTCTTCAATCCTTGAAAAGCATCAAAACAGTCCAAAGTTTCAACAGTTCTTTTCTCCTGTTGCTCACCATGGGGATGCAGAGAGAAATAGGAATCCCACTGGGGAGTGTCAGTTTCTTTGAATCAAGGGAGTTGTAAAGAGGGTGTCTGGCAATGGCATGTGAGTCATAAATATTTGACTATGTGCATGATGTATCTTAGTCTTCCAAGGCCTATTTCTTTGACAGCATGAAGCTGAAGTTCTTACATTTCCTATTACTCATAAATCCCCAAAGCCAAAAGCTCCCGGCCATTCCTCAGAGCCACAGAATGAAGTTCAGTTGTAAACAGCAGTTGCTGTGATGACAAGATGTTATGGTTTATCTATTTGTTTCCCAAAGGCACACAGGTTCTAGAGAATATGAGGTGATTAAGATCTTTACATAAGCTTACCCTTGGCCCAGTTGGAAGTCTCTTCTCTGTTCACTCATCTTCAGGAGATTGACATGAAGGGAACCTGGGTTTTGGAGTCAGGTAGATACACCCTGTTTCAAACCTCAATCTAGTCAGGGTTTTAGCTGTGTGACTGTGACCAAACTTCTTAAGCTAACTGAACCTCAGTCTCCTCATGAGTAACAGTGTGGATAATAGCACCCATTTTGCAGAACTATTGAGAGGATTAAATGCAGTAATACAGGTGGAAAGATAGAGAAGGTGCTCAGAAAATGTTAATTTCTATTTGCTTTTCCTCCTTAAATGAATGATGGGAATTCTGATCTTTGATATCTGCAATAGTTTGAAACTAGCTTTGGGATAACACTCCAAATACAGTAGCTTAAATTTAAGAGAGAAGCTTCTGTCATTTCTATTGATGAAAGCTAAAACAAATAGGGATTTATTAACAGTGTGGAGTCTTTGTGCTGGATACCTATGTTCCCCTCTGAATCCACTCTTCATCTCCTTGCTGTGCTGAGGCCCAGGAGACTGACCTATAGGGGCCACATTGACAATTTCCTTGCCCTTGTTGCACTTGGGTTTGGCCAATAGAAAGCATCAGGAGGAGATTGAAGGGTTGTAGCAGGCTGAGACTGGGCATTTAGTTGCCCAAAAGCCTTCCTGCAAGGGTGTTACAGATAGTCTCTGTCCCTCCCCTGAGCCCACCTTTTCCATATGGGAGCTCATTCCATATGGTTGCTCCATATTTCCAGGTTCCCTTACAGATTGTCACCCTTGCCCCTTCCAGCCTAAGGAAGATAATGGTCCCCTGCCGTTTCTAGCCCTAGGATGCTATACTACCACTGTGGTTTTTCTACACAGAACCACACCTTGCATATAGTTTGTTAAACCTTCTTCAAATTACCCACTTAGAGTGGGCCATCTGTTCCCTTTAAGAACCCAGATGATGCTTAATGCCTCAAACACTACAATGTCAAAAGGCACAAGAAGAATCTATCAGAATTATAGAACAAGATTTATAAAAGCAAACTTTTTGAGTTATTTTTAACCAACCATTATCCATCTAAACGATTTAAGGAGTAATGTAAAATTTGCATCTTAGATAAAAAGAATATGTACTATTTTCAAAAGCCCAATTTAGATCATTGAACAATATGTTCAATAAATATGGAAAGAAGATAATGTTCTTAAATCACAGAGAACTTGGAAACAAAGTTATGAAAGGTTAATAAACACATTAAAAAATTTTGAACATGGCTGGTAATCAAAATATGCAAATTAAAGCATAAAGTATCTTCTTTAACCTATCAAAATAACAAAGACTGAAAAAAATAGTGCTTGCAAGAGTGTGATATGACACTGTTACAGCTGGTGAGAGTATGAACTGATAAAAATTTTCTAGAAAGAAATCTGTCCTCTATGTATCAAGGGCCTTATAAATATTTATAGTCTTTCAAACTGGTAATTACACTTCTAGAAATTTATTCTAAAGAAATAATAAATAGTACAGAAGTGTTTATGGAGGTTTAGCACACATATTTACAAGAGAAAAATGGAGATAGTCTAGATAATTGACAATAGTTGATGGCTACTTTGTTATATCCATGGAAAAATAAGGGCTTCCCAGGTAGCTTGATGGTAAAGACTGCACCTGCCAATGCAGGAGATGCAGGTTTGATCCACTCCAGTATTCTTGCCTAGGAAATCCTATGGACAGAGGAGCCTGGCAGACTACAGTCTATGAGGTCACAAAAAGAGTCGGATACAACTCAGCAACTAAACAACAACATGGAAAAATACAGAGACATTAAACTAGGGTTTTATAAAAAGTTAAATGAAATAGGACAATAATCCCCAAATAATATTTAACTTATCATAGTGAGACATAAAACTGTAGAAGTAGTTTGATTCTTAAGTTTAAAATATGCATAAAAATATTAATAGTATTCACACAAGTAGTGAATTACAGATAATTTTTACATCTCTCTCCCTTTTTCTGCATGTTCCAATTGCTCTACACTGAGTATTACTTTCATCACACTATGTAATTTTTCACTAAAAATAGTGAAAGGTCCAAGCTACCTTAGAAGTAAGTCATTTCCACAACACTATAATGTCCCAGGAGCCAAGTGATTCTGATGTACAACATACCCTTTCCACCTTCCTCACTCCACACACAGTACAGTCTTAGGAAGAAGCATTCTTCTCACCTGGGAAGAGATTTTGCACTGTCTTGGTCCAGCTCATGTTGAGCACATTATTTGCCAGGGTAAGTGAGTGGTCAGGGAAAAGGAAGGGGAAGGAAGACAATGGAAGAAGGACAGGAGGGTGTGGCTCAGAGAACTAGGGGGTAGCTTAAACAGCATAGCTGGGTGTGGGCCATGTGAAGCTGTAAAGATAATGCAGGCCAATAGCAGCTGTGTTGTTTAGAGCAACTCAGGTACACAGTGGTCAGAGGCCTGAACAGATTCACGCAAACATATATGATACCCATGGGTGGGTCTTAGGAGTGCCTGACAGGTGGGGCTGCTGCTGCAAAGACTGGGACTTTTTATATTAAAGTTACTATTCTCTTACAACTTTTCTTTAGAAATCAGTCTCTTTCTAAATTCTTTTTTATATGCAAACATCTTTTTTTTTCAGTTAACATGTTTACATTATTTTAGCTCTAAGAAATCCTTTAAATTTTAGTTTTAATGCCTGCTAGTACAAATTCATCCTATAGAACAAAGATATACCCAAAGATATATTCAGACAGAAATATGTAATCCTAAATATTTTCATTGATAACCAAGAAAAACTAAAAGTGAAAAATTTAAAGCTAAACATTCAAGAAGGTAAAAACTAATAATTGTTTTAAGATTTATTAAACAGTAACAGAAAATAAGACAGTATCATATTAGCATAATGGTAGACATGTAGATCAATGAAACAGATCAAAGAATTTAGCCAAAGACCCATACGTATTTGACCAACTGAGTTGCAACAAAGAGGACAAGCTAATTTACTATGGGGAAGGATAGTCTTTTCAACAAATGGCAATGGATCAATCAGATATTCATGTAGAAAAAATATTAACCTCAACCCTTACCTCACACCATACTAAAACATTCCTCAAAATGGGTCAGAAATCTAAAATATAAAAGCCAAAGTGATAAATCTTTTCAAAGAAATCATAGAAGACTTTTGGGTAAGCAAAAAGCATGAATGAACCATAGGAGGAAAAAATTGAAAATTTAATCATCAAAATGAAAAACTACTGCTTTTAAAAAATACCATTATGAAAGCCACAGAAATATTTGCAATACACATATCTGACAAAGTACTTATGTCAAGAATATACAAAGAACTCTTAGGCTCTAATTGTTAGAAGGAAAACAACCCAATAAAAACTTTAAAAATATAATATTTTTCCTTTGTTCCTTATCTGGTTCCCAAATATTTGAACAGAGTACTTTATAGTACATTCCCAATACTAGACAAATATATTATTTTTAACATTAATGGCTGAAAAGGAATACTGCTAGCAAAAAAACCAAACAATCAGACCACTTATTTACCACCAATGGGATGTAAAGTGCTACAACCTTCCTGAAAGATAGCTTTGGTTTTTAGAGATTTTTCTAAGAAGTTATATTTCTAGAATTTGTTGTAAGCTAAGGGTCATGTGCAAAAGATTTAGCTATAGAAAAATTATAAGAAGTTAGATGTTGCCTAAATGGCCCCAGGAGAGAATGTTAAATAAATGATGATACATACAGACAATAGAATTATATGTCAAAAAAAATATTGTCATAGAAATATAAGCATTGACATGAAAAGATGTTTACACTGTCATTAAGTGAAAGGCAAGTTATAAAAGAATAGGTAAAATAAGAATAAGTTTTTGCAAAAAATATAATTTTTTTAAAAAGTAGTATGAAATTTATTCACAATTTGTATGGAAATACAAAAAACCTCGAATAGCCAAAGCAATCTTGAGAAAGAATAATGGAACTGGAATAATCAACCTGCCTGACTTCAGGCTCTACTACAAAGCCACAGTCATCAAGACAGTACGGTACTGGCACAAAGACAGAAATATAGATCAATGGAACAGAATAGAAAGCCCAGAGATAAATCCACTTACCTATGGACTTATCTTCAACAAAGGAGGCAAGAATATACAATGGAAAAAAGACAGCCTCTTTAACAAGTGGTGCTGGGAAAACTGGTCAACCACTTGTAAAAGAATGAAACTAGAACACTTTCTAACACCATACACAAAAATAAACTCAAAATGGATTAAAGATCTAAATGTAAGACTGGAAACTATAAAACTCCTAGAGGAGAACATAGGCAAAACACTCTCCAACATAAATCACAGCAAGATACTCTTTGACCCACCTCCCAGAATACTGGAAATAAAAGCAAAAATAAACAAATGGGACCTAATGAAACTTAAAAGCTTTGGCACAACAAAGGAAACTATAAGCAAGGTGAAAAGACAGCCTTCAGAATGGGAGAAAATAATAGCAAATGAAGAAACAGACAAAGGATTAATCTCAAAAATATACAAGCAACTCCTGAAGCTCAATTCCAGAAAAATAAATGACCCAATCAAAAAATGGGCCAAAGATCCAAGCAGACGTTTCTCCAAAGAAGACATACAGATGGCTAACAAACACATGAAAAGATGCTCAGCATCACTCATTATCAGGGAAATGCAAATCAAAACCTCAATGAGGTACCATTTCACGCCAGTCAGGATGGCTGCTATCCAAAAGTCTACAAGCAATAAATGCTGCAGAGGGTGTGGAGAAAAGGGAACCCTCTTACACTGTTGGTGGGAATGCAAACTAGTACAGCCACTATGGAGAACAGTGTGGAGATTTCTTAAAAAACTGGAACTAGAACTGCCATATGACCCAGCAATCCCACTCCTGGGCATACACACCGAGGAAACCAGATCTGAAAGAGACGCGTGTACCCCAATGTTCATCGCAGTACTGTTTATAATAGTCAGGACATGGAAGCAACCTAGATGCCCATCAGCAGACGAATGGATAAGGAAGCTGTGGTACATACACACCATGGACTATTACTCAGCCATTAAAAAGAATTCATTTGAATCAGTTCTAATGAAATGGATGAAACTGGAGCCCATTATACAGAGTGAAGTAAGCCAGAAAGATAAACACCAATACAGTATACTGATGCATATATATGGAATTTAGAAAGATGGTAATGATAACCCTATATGCAAGATAGAAAAAGAGACACAGATGTATAGAATAGACTTTTGGACTCTATGGGAGAAGGTGAGGGTGGAATGATCTGAGAGAACAGCATCGAAACAGGTTTATTATCAAGTGTGAAACAGATCGCCAGTCCATGTTGGATGCATGAGACAAGTGCATGGGGCTGGTGCACTGGGATGACCCAGAGGGATGGGATGGGGAGGGAGGTGGGAGGGGGGTTCAGGATGGGGAACACATGTAAATCCATGGCTGATTAATGCCAATGTATGGCAAAAACCACTACAGTATTGTAAAGTAATTAGCCTCCAACTAATAAAAATAATTGGGAAAAAAATAAAAGTAATGTGAAATTTAATAGTATCACTGCTGACAACTGTGATAACAATTTATGTGGGTTTTTTTTTTTGCACCTTGATGTTTTCTCTATTTTCCTTGTCTATTAAGCTAGTAACCCTATTAAAGAATGAGCCATATTTCTATGGGCCTTAAGGATGACCACTTATTTCCTAGAGAACCTAGTCTAGATCTCTCTACCAGCTCCTCCCCTCTGTTCACCTAGCTCATCTGACCAATCATGGTTCCCTTTCTACGCCTTCCTGTCCTTGAGGAAAGAATGCTTTCTGGCTCTTCTGTAGGCAGAGAGTTTGGATTTAGCGTGACCTCAACTTCAAGACACAACTTGGCAACTGAGCAACAACAATTTCAAGTGGTGCTTGACACACTAATTATCTATTCTCTCTCCTCTTTTATCCTGCTCTGGGTTTTCCTGGTAACTCAGATGGTAAAGAATCCACCTGCAGTGCAGGAGACCTGGGTTCAATCCCTGGGTTGTCCCTGGGTTGGGAAGATCCCCCGGAGAAGGGAACGGCTATCCACTCCAATATTCTTGCCTGGAGAATCTTGTGAACGGAGGAGCCTGATGGGCTGCAGTCCATGGGGTCGAAAAGAATTGGACACAACTGAGAGACTAAGCTCACCTAACCTTTTCCTAATTTTCCCTCCCTCATATGTCATTCTTCGCAGACATCTTCTATGGTTCCCCAGACTCTCCACCTATAAATCACATGGTTTGTTCCCTGAGCCTTCCCTCTTTCATTCCTCTCATGTTGCTTATCCTGGATGCTCAGGCTTTCTGGTCTGTGTTCAAAGCTTTTTTTGAGAGTATCAGAGGAGCTCTTGATTCTTTCTCCCCAGCATTGCTCACCCCCATCCTTACTTCCAAATTTCCTGTGATGTCATAGTCATGCAATGTCATGTATACCATAGTGTTTTGGTTAGGTAATGGAATGTGATGCAAGTTGGTTAATCAAAGCCTCTTTCTGAGAACACCCTTTTCCTTCGTGGGCGAAAGCTATAACGAGGAGTCTGGAGTTCGCCTGTGGCCAGGTAGCCCATCCTGTGTGAAAATCAGGCTGAGAGAATCCAGTTCATACACAGAGAAAAGAGACACATGAAAGAAACAGTCCAGATGGTATTTGGTCCCTCAATCCAGTTCTCCCTGAAAGCCAGTTCCATTCCCAGCCTCACTATGAATTGATTACATGAATTTCCCCTTTAACACTTTGAATGAGTTTGAAATGAATTTCTGACACTCTCAACCCAGTTCTCTAATATAACTATTCCAGAGCTCTCAGAGTCCCCATGATTTAACATTACAATAGTCCTTTGCATACCTACCTCTGGAAGCTGTCTTATCGGCCTTCATATTCTCAGTACCCATCCCTCTGCAGGTACAGAAGTTCTGGACTCAGAATAGAGACCAGGATTCTACCACTGTCAGATAGAAAGAGCTCGCAAAACCTGTGTGAGCTTGAGGATAGCCTTGAATGTATGTGGGTCTCTATCCCCTCATCAATAAAGGGAAGAATTGAAATTCGATGAAGCCCCAAATTCTTTCCAGCTGTAACATTTTTAAATTTTATGATTCCAAATCCTATCTCTAGGCTGAATTAGTCAAAGCTCTGGCCCGAAACCTGCCTGCCTAGTGTTTGCAGTTTTACCTCCCAACATGATTCCAGGCTCAAAAACTCTGAAACCAGTCATCATTTGTCCCCAACAATATGGTATGTTTTGTTTCTGCCAATGTGAAGTGATCACCAATTAATACTATTTCTTCCTTTAAAAATTCTTGTAGTCATCCTGTGTTGGGTTCTTTGTGCTATGTGTTGAGATCAATCTAGATCTATCTATCTCAGTCTCTCATATGTAACTGCATCGATATTTGTGTCTGTATTTATGTCTACATCCACATCTACATTTATATCATCTGTATCCCCAATCTCTGCCTTAAGTTTCAGGCCCATATCTTCAAATATGTATTGAAATGTCTCCCTGGCTATCTCTCAGATGTCTCAAACTCATTATCCTCTCCTCAGATATCTACTTCTTCTTCTGTGTTAAATGTCTTGCATGGAATTGTCACCATGCACTGGATTTCCCAAGCTATAACCTTAGACATAACCTTAACTCCCCCTCTAATCCCATTGGTTTTATCTTAGAAATGGCTCTCAAACTCTTTGCTACTCTCTTGAACCTACACCCCCTCAAATTACGCTAGGTCAGACTTTCGTTATCTCTCACTGAAAAACTGCAACAGCCTCTTAACAAAACCCCTGCCAAAGTTCTCAGCCTATCCTATTCTCCACATTGATGTCAGAGAGTACTTTTCAGGACACTAAATCCGCAAAGTTCATCTACTGCTTTTAAGCAACTTTCAAGGCTCACCCTTTTCCTATAGGATTAAATCCAAATGTCTTAACATAGCCTGAAATGACAAAATGATAAGAATAGGGTGTTCTAAGATGAGTAGGAGGTGTCCAGAAATTATTTCAAATGACCAAGCTCCCAAAGGAATTCTTTCATGAACAGAGATAAAATAAGACATAAAC
This sequence comes from Dama dama, assembly GCF_033118175.1. NCBI lineage: Eukaryota > Metazoa > Chordata > Mammalia > Artiodactyla > Cervidae > Dama > Dama dama. The sequence continues at coordinate 90,330,340 of NC_083691.1, read as the reverse complement.
AAAGATGGAGACCAGTGCAGCCAAGGAAAACCAGATTTCAGAAAGGACTCAGGCTTGAAGAAAAGTGCAAAACACTAACTTAACTATTGATCTTCAGTGGAAGGACCAAGCTTTTATCTGATTTTTTCCCTCCTATAATGAGGATACTTAAGGTTTAAGACTGCTCTACAGGGCCAGAGGCATGGTCCTCTTTCTCTCCTGAATTCAGCATGATTTAACTTTCTCTCCTGAATTCAGGTGATTTAACTTTCACAGAAATGGCAAGTTGGGTAGATCTGGTGATGCTCCTACTGCTGGGTGGGCCTCCTGGATCACTGCTGATCTGGGTTCTAGGGCCAACATCTTCTTTACTGCACACCCTCCTCTTCTCCCTGGACAGACGTGCTCAGAATTGCCCTTCCTCACATGGCAACAGCTCCAGGATCTGAGACGGGGCTCACCTGGAGAGGAGCAGGTCCCAGGGTAGCCAAGGGACCCCTGGCTCTGCCGTGCACTAGGGTCTGGGACAAAGTCCCCACTGGAAACAAAGGGCTCCTTTGCCTGATTTTGTCTTCTTTGTGCTTATTTTCCCTTTGGGAGAGTCTGGGGAAAGCATATTGTTGAAAGCCAAATTAGGGAAGCCATACCTAGGCCACTTATGTCCCCATGTGCTTATCAGTATATCATTCTGATACAACTCAAAACTCTCATGATTACTTTGTGTCAGACAAAGCAAGAGGAATAAGGAAGGGATAGGAACATGTTTTCTGGCAGATGGTATCTGGGAACAGATGACAAAGAGAAGACAGGTCAGTCAATTCCTACTGAAAGGGAAAAATTGGCTTTCTCTGCCCAAGACAGAGATCTTCATTCTTGGAAGTGTAAAACAAAATGTGGTCAGAAAGGAATGTGGATGTAAAAATAGAAGCAGGTGGTAAGAGAGCAATTTATTGCTTTTGAAAAATATTTAATGGTAAAGTTTTTTGTTTTTTTTTTACTTTAAAGAGCAGTTTGAAATTGAAATGTAGGAAGGAGGAAAGTCACTGCTAACCCCCCAGCCAGAAATGAACTTTATTAACAATTATTGTCAAATTCCTCCCATACTCCACTTATTTTAACTGTACATACATTTTTATTCTTTTTATTTTTCAAATTGCAGTCTTAATAGACACAAGATTTTGTATTCTGCTTTTTTACTGGAATATTACAGAATAGTCATATTTATGCTCCATTGCACAGCATATACTCATCCAACACCTACAATGCCCAGGTATGGGCCAGTCACAGTGAGGCCTCTTCCCTCATGTCATTAACAGTCACGTGAAGCACTGAGGCATGAGGACATGAAGGCTGCAGGTGCCCATGTGAGCCAACGTCCAGGGAGGGAACATAGGCTCTGGGGGCGCCCGTACAAGGGGCACAGATGTCTGTGGGACGAGTGTCACAGAAGCTTCTTGGAGGAGGCGGTGGCTAAGCTGAGTCCTGCAGGGTGAGTAAGACTTGGCCAGGAAAAGAAGGTGAAGGAAAAAAAGAGTGTCCGGGGGTCTGGGAGAGAGTGAGAGCATGAGCAAGTGGAGGAAGTTTGCTGTATGGAGCATATGGAGCGCCGGGGTGTGAGCACAGATGGGGGCGGTCTTCATAAGAGGGAGGAGCAAGAGGGGGGCTCAGTGTGGGGGAGAGGGCACGACAGTCCCTGCCAGCCTTGCCCAGGAGTTTGCTCACTGACTGGAAGGCAATGGGGAGCAGGAAGGGCTTTAAGAAAGGGAGGGACAGGTTAGGGCTGCGTTGTGGAAAGATTGCCTGGGCTGTGCTGTAACTGGCACACTGGGGTGGGGGGTGAGAATAGTCAGGGAGAAGGCCCAGGACCCCCTGCAGTACTCCGGTGAAAGCCGGTGCATTTCTGACCTGTCTCCTCCCCTTCAGCTCCCCACCATGTGTAGAAGAAGCAGCCTTCCACAGGCTTCTCCATGGACTTTCCTTGGGACCTTCTCCTGGCTGGGCACACCTGAGTCAGGGGACTGTTTGGTGACTTTCTGATCTTCCAACTCCCCTTTTAGGACTGCTGCCCCCTAGATTTCCCCATGCCATTGTAGTGTCTTATTCCTATAGCATACCCCCATTTCTTAATGCTCACAGCACCTCTGCTTCCTGATTCATCCTCACGAATGCAGCCCCCAGTCACACTGTTGACTCTTATCCTGCATGGACTGGTCTTGTCTCCCCATATCAAGCGTGTCTCTGCCACACTGTGAAGCCCCCAAGTGCAGGGGCTTGATCTGTTTTTCTCCTGACAGCAGTTCCTGGTTCATGGTAGGTGTACAATCTGAGTGAGTGAGTAAGTGCATGAATGAGTGAGTGTGTAAGCTCAGGAGAGAGCTCTGGGCTGTGGATGAAGGTTCTAGTCACTGAGGCCATGGAAGTGAATGAGATCACCCTATGGAGAGTGGAGTGAAAAGGGAAAAGGAGGCGGGTCAAATCCAGAATTCTGAAAAGGGCCCACGATGGAGACACAGCCAGAGGTAAGAGCCAAATCAGGGGTGCTGTGCCAGAAAGATAGGGGTAGCAGCACAGTGAGCTGGAGAGGTTGGGGCCATATGCTGCTGAAATCAGATTTAGCAGCAAGAAAGCCTTTGATTGTTCAGAGAGAGAAGTTTCAGGAAAGTGGTGGGGACAGAAGCCACACTACTATGGACTAAGGAGAAAGTGAAGTCACAGAAGGAAAGCCAGCAAGAGTGTGTACTTCCAGGAAGTCAGCTGTAAAAGGGAGAAAGCAGGGAGGGTGGCAGCTGGCACCATGTCATTTTAGCATGGCAGATGCTTTAACATCATAAATGCTGATGGGAGGGGCCAAGTATTGTGCTGTGCTTAGTCGCTCAGTCATGTCTGATTCTTTGTGACCCCCTGGACTCTAGCCCGCCAGGCTCCTCTGTCCATGGGGATTCTCCAGGCAAAAACACTGAAGTGGGTTGCCATGCCCTCCTCCAGGGGATCTTCCCAACCCAGGGATCCAACCCAGGTCTCCAGCAATGCAGGTGGATTCTTTACCGTCTGAGCCATCAGGGAAGCCCAAGAGAGCAGAGATTAAATCAGGCAGGGGGGCTGGGGTGCTGATTGCAAGAGGGATGGCTCCGAGGAGGCAGAGAGGACACCTGTGTGACTCTCAGTGGGGATGGAGCCCTGAGGGAGCAGAGGCTTGGGCCAGACAGCTCCCCCATGTTAATGAGCAGAAGACCAAGGTCGTGATAGTCTGGGTGCAGGGAGCCCTGTGTGTCTGGGGACAGGAGCTCTGGGGAATTAACATTCCTCTGCTTCCCCTCCCGGGGAGGTGGGAGCCAAGGCCATCTGCTCTGAGAGCTGGGCAGCGGTGGGATGAGTGTTTTTGGCTCCTGTCCCACTAGTGCACTGAATTCTTCCTAAGCAGGGCACCTCCTGAGGCCAGAATGTCGCTGGTCCCTCAACTAGACCTTGAAAGTGTTAATTCCCATCCAGAGTCTTTGGCCAAGAGCAGTTTCCCCATTTTTAGGAAAAGACCATTTCTGAAGCTCTTCTGAGCCTCTTCCCATGCTTCCTCAGGGGATAGCCGAGGGCCTGGCCCGCCCTCCCACGGGGGGCAGTCCCCAGAGAAGCCGTTCTCACAGGTGGGCCCTGCTGTGAGGAGCCCCCTTGTGAGACGACTCTGGCTCTCTAAACCGGGGCCAATAAAAGAATTTGCCAAGAGGGTCTTTGAAGTAATGACCTCCCTAGTTAGTGCCTTGAAACATATTTTTACTTCTTGGAGGAGAGATTATGAGCTGGGGGGCCCAAGAGCAGTGGGAGGGTGAAAGACCCCTGAGGGTGACAGAGCTTGGCTCCTGTCCAGCGGCCCCACTGGGCGAGCTGTGGCTGCTGCTCCTGGAGGGCCCTGCGGCCTAGGGAAGCCAGCTTCACAGAAGTCGACGTGTCTAAGCCCCAGCTCCTGTGCAAAGCGAGGTCTGTCTGGATGAGATCTGTTTATTCTCCACAGGGCCAGCCCGGCGGGGCTCCATGTGGGGCCCAGGCCAGCTGAAGCTGTGTGGAGCAGCCCCTTTCCCTGTATCCCATGAGGATGAGCAAGGTGTGGGCAAGTGAGGAGTGAGGGCAGGAGTGTGGAGGTGATCTGGGGAGATGGGCCCAGAGGGAGGCTGACCCTTGTGGCAGTAAGGATCTTTAGCATGATTTAAAACATTATCTCATTTTCCCATTCATTCAGTCCCCAAATCTTTACTGAGCACCTATATATGGCACGCTCTTTGCAGAGCAAAATAGGTCTGGTCCTGGCCCCACAGAGCTTACATTCTGTGGGACAGACACACCATAAACAAACAGGTGTGCCAGTATGTAAGGGGGAGCCCTGAAAGAGCTACAGAGAGGGACAACTGTGGATCATGAGAGCCTATAACAGGGATCCTGAAGTGTGGAGAGTGCAGTGGTTGGGGCTCTGGGGAGCTGGGACCTGACGCCCAGGTGACTTTCACCAGGGCTGTGTAGGATTCGAAGCTGAGGGAACAGCACGTGGAAAGGTCCTCAGGAGCCAGAAGTGGGCTGTTCCAGGAAGCAGAGGGCCACCAGGGCAGCAGGACACAGAGACAGAGAGGGGTGGAAGAGGAGGAGACGGGGGAGGCTGGCAGGGGCCAACCACACAGGGCCTTGTGTGTGGCAGTAAAAAGTTTGGGTTTTATTCTGGGCGCAAATAGGAAGCTCTTGGCTGCCATGCCGTGAATGGCAGAGGTTTGTGTGTGGAGGCCTCCTCCTCGCAATGATAAGGTGACCTGTCTTGTCAGGAAGTGGAAACAGAAGTCCACCCCACCACTCCCAGCCTCCCTTTCCATTTGGTTTCTCTCCACCCAGGAATGCCTTCCAGGGAACAGCTGGAAACAGAAGGACCCCGGGATTCCTCCTGCTCTGGGCTCTCAGGCTCCCCTGCAGGATCACAGCATTGTCTGTAGGCAGATGCCAGGTGCGGCGAAGGGCTGTTCTCCTGTGGGTTTAGGGATGTACAGACTGACGTGGGAGGCAGGCGAGAGCTTTCAGCTCCCATGGGGTATTCGAGGTGCCAGAAATGCTTCACCCAGAGGCCTCAAGTGCCTCCCACCTGCGTCTTTGGTGAATCTTTACTGTGAGCAAAATGCTGTAGGAGGAAAAAAAGCAGACAAGATGTGTGTGTGTGTGTGTGTGTGTGTGTGTGTGTGTGTGTGAAAAGAGGCTCAGAAAATGTAATGCTATTTCTTTGGAGAGTCTCGAAGTCCTCTCAGCAAACAGACCCACGTCAATATGTTCTGGAATGCAGGATGAGTTGGCAGGGTGGAGAGATAGGAGGCGGGGCCAGCAGTGCTAAGGCTGCTGTGGTCTAGGAGGGAAACAGGTGTGATTATGGTGGAGGCAGGGAGGTTCGGGAGGAACAGAGGCTGGGGCACTGCTGGCAGAGGCCCCACTGAAACTTGTCAAGAGTTGAGCGGTGTGTATGTGCGTGTGTGCTGGTGCTTGTGTGAATCTTAAAGGATCCCAAGGCCCAGGACACTCTTAGATTGTGGAGTTTGGTCCATGTGTGGGTGAGAGGTGTGGGTCACTTTGACCAGGCCCAGGTGCTAATTGATTCATCTCAAGGAGCCAAGTGGAGAATTGGAAAGTTAAGCCTGGAACTCAAAAGGGAGGTGCTCTGGGGTTAACTAGCTTCCGGTATGAATTCATCACCAATTAACTTATTATCCTACAAGCAAAATGCCTCCTCTGTGAATTCCCACACTTCCCAGTCAAGCCCTGCCACCCCAGTTACTGAATTTTGACTTGTCATTCCTAAGCTCAGCCCCACCCTTGACTATCAGTAAGAACAACATTAGTTCATCCTTCATTCTCTACACGTCTACCTCCTGTTCCAGCTCTGGGTGGAAACATACAGGGAAACGCACCTCTCAAATCCCATCTGATTTATCTCCTGAGCTTCCCTAAGGCTCCCTTGCAACCCCAGGGAAAATCACATGGCCCAGTCCTTTAAGTTCTCACCCACATTTTTGTTCACATGTTTGGCCCATCATGGTGCTTCTGCTGGGATGTGCGCCCTTCTCCTGGCTTATCTCAGCTTCCCCAGGTGGGCAGCCGATAATTCTTGTAGGTTGAAAACCACAAGGCTATGCGAGCCCTGCCCATTTTCCAAGGCCCATCCCTAGTTTCACCTCCTCCAGAGGCTCTCCCATGATTATGCTTTAGCCAGCTCCCCCTGCAAGACCAAGAGGGTGCCCAACTCTGGATCACATGGATTGCTTGGGTTGCATATGGCATTTGCCCAGCAAGCTAGAACTTGGTCTTGTTCGGCCTGATTTTGCTGCTCCCCGTTCATTTTGTGCAGATGGGCTGTGCTAGTTTGACTAGCCTGGAAGACTGGGCTCCAGGGTAGCAAAACCTTCACCCTGAAATCTCAGTAGCTTCACATAATGCAAGTTTATTTCTTGCTGATGCTCAGTGTCTCCTGTGGGCTGCTGGGAGGTTCTGCTCCCTTTTCACTTGAGGACCTGGGCTGATAGTGACTGAAATCTTGGAGCTTCACCACCTGGGGTGGTGTTTTCTAGTAGAACTTTCTGCGAGGATGGAGATGTCCTGGATGTGCTGTGTGATGCCATCTCTGCACCTTGGTTTGCCACATGTAACTATCAAGAACTTGAAATGGGGCTAGTGTGACTAAGACACAGAATTTGAAATTCCATTTAATTATAAGTAATTTAAATTGTCACACATGGCTACCACGTTTGGCAGTGCAGAGCTGTTCTATGAGGTCTCCGTGTTTACCTTCAGGAGGAGAGAGTATGTGGAGGATTGTGCCTGCCTGTATGTGCTCTGCCAAGGAGTCATCATTGGTCAGAACTGGACACCAGGCCCAACCTAAGTGCAAGGCTTCTAGAAAAGGTTCGGGACCCCATGAATATTCAGAGAGCGAAAAATAGCTTCGCCACAGAACTCTTCTAAGTGCAGTCAAAACTTTCCGAGGCTAAGATGCTTGCAACTTTGCGGGGAGTGAAGATTGAGATACTCTGGGTGGAGAGGAAGGGTGGGGGTGGAATGAGATAGTGCAGAGGGATTGTACCCTAGAGATGCAGAGGCAGGCCCAGAGAGGGCAAGGAGTACACACAGCCAGGCTGGAGTCTCGAAGTGCTGGCTCAGGGAAGAAGGAAGGGGAAGGTGGATGCTCCATATGCCCTTGGGGAACAACAGCCCTGGCTGGGACACGTCTAGTCTTCCATTCTGCATCCCTGGGAAGGGAAGAGTTCAGAGCTGCCAAAGGTCTGCTCTTGAAGCCCTTGGATGGAAAGGGCCCCACAGGGCTTCAGTTTTCAAATGGCCTTGGCTCTCTCCCCCTGAGGTGAGTCACTGAGCTGCCTGCCGAGAGATGAACAGATGAATGGCAGAGCAAGAGCCCAGCATGAGGTCATCTGGGCCACACTTCCCGCCTGACCCTGGCCCTGGGGCCAAGTTCAGGGGGTTTCCAAGGCCAGCAAGGAAGGGGGTCATGCCCTGACTATTGTAGTGCTCCAGCCACTGCAAAGTGGGTGGAGGTGGGTGGGATATGTGCTGTTAGGGTCAGGGTCTAAGAGCCGTGGAGTGGATCTCAGCTGAGGCGGGGAACTGAGACCCAGAGAGAGGCCCCAGTATGCACTGGGGGTTGCAGTAGAAGGCCCTTTGCACCCCACATGCAGAACCTCTGAGGCAGTCTCGCCCAGATTTCATCCTCACCGTCTCCAGGTTGGTGCTTGCTCCAGCTGTTTCTATTTTTCCTAGAGACCCACATAACTCAGGCTCTGTCCACTTCTGATTTAAATCTTTGCTGCTGTTGGAAACCATTTCTTTCCCTCTCACCCCCACCCCAGGACAGACAGCAAAGCTCCAGATGGCAGAGAAAAACCCATGTGAGCAAAGGAACTGGAGCCAGGGAAGGTAGCCTCTGGTTCCCCTGACCAGGCGAACATGAATCTGTATAAAAAAAAAAAAAAAGAACCACAGCTGGAGAAATTCTTCACTTCACAAGCTACTCTTCATTTTACAGCAGACTTTACCATAGGAGTGCATTAAAGCAAGGAGTTCCTGGTGTATTTCATATGGAATTTGATTCACAAACCGTCTAATTTCATCAGCAAAATGCTATTAACAATTACCATCTGTAAGACACCAGAGTTTTTTAAAAATGTGGCATCTCATTAAAGCCAGGCCTGTCTGTGAGTTCTTCAAGCTTCAGGGAACCCCAAATCAATTTGGACGATGCCAGCCTCCAATCTGCCCAAATTGGGAGAATATAACCCCCATTTCATAAAGCAAAAACTGATGTTGGAGTAAAGAATTAGAGCCAAGACCAGACTCCACTGTGCAGGGAAGGGTGTGCTGGGGATCTGGTCCAGGCAAAGCTTCTCCTTGCCTGAATCCTCTCCTCTAGTCCCATGAGTCCTGTGGGCTAGGGCTCCCATTGTGTCAGAGGCCAGTGTGCATTCCAGAAACAAACTCTCTTGCCCTCTTTCTAAACGCTGCTCAGAAAGCCCAAACCACAGTCCAATCTGACCTGCCCTCTGCTGGTATCTGTGGCAGATGGTATTTTTCAGAGACTTCCAAATATCTCTGATCCACCTGTCCTACTCGATGACCATGCCACACCCCCATGGACTGTGGAATCTAATTCCCCTTCCCTTGTTTCTTATTTCCTCCCCTGCCCTTGATTGCTTGAACAATAGAGCACAGTGAAAGTGATGCTTCTGAGGCTGGGTCAGAGAAGGTGATGCAACTTCTGCCTATTTCCTGTAACTTAGGGGCTCATGGAAGAAAGCCAGACACCTTGAGGCCAGCCGCCACTCTAGGAGGAAGCCAAGCCACGTGGCAAGGCCACATGCAGGTGCTCTGGCCAATGGTCATGGCCCAAGTGCCAGACGTGTGACTGAGGAGCCATCAGCTGAGTCTAGTCCCCAGCCGTAGAGCCACTCCCAGCCTTGGGATCTGCCCAGATGAACCCCAGACAGCACAGAGCAGAGACTAGCCACCCCCACCAGGCCTTTCCAATTCCCAGCCCACAGAGACTGTGAGCATAACAAATGGTTGTCTGAAGCTACAAAGTTATGGGGTCATTTGCTCCACGGCCACAATGACCGCACGATACCTCATTCTCTTCCATAGCACGGGGTGCAATGGTAATTAATGACCCCACTATCAGATGATTTCTTAACTGTCTTTCCCATTTGACTCTGGGTTCCAGGAAGACAAGGGATGCTGTCAGGCACATCACTGCACTCCTCGGGAGTCAGCCAGGGAGACGCTCAGTGAATGTTTAATAGATGACTGATCTTAACACTGTCCCCGGATTGACCCCTAAACTTGACCTCAGAATGACTCTGGCCTTGAATTCAGACTGACTTTAACCTTGGCCACAGACCAACCCCTAATTCTGGCATCGAAGACCTAACCCTGGCCACAGCCTGAGCACAGCCTCTTGCTCTGGTGCCTGCTCACTAAGCCCAGCTTCAGACTGACCCTTAAACTTGACCTCAGAATGACCCCTGGCCTCGCCATAGCCCAGATGGACTGGCCCCAGCCTGCCTCTCCTGGCTTGCCTCTCCCCTTGTACCCCATCCCCCCATGTTCCTGCCTCATGAGCCTTCTTTCAGTCGCTTCAAGGAATAAAGCTCCTCCAGGAGTCAGAACCCCAGCAAATACTTGCCGTGCCAGGAACACTTTCCCTGCAAACTCTGCTCTTTCTTTCAATCTTTCCTTCAGGATCAGCTCATTTCAGTTAGACCCCTGTACCTAGAATTAAGTAGACTGCATGTGGCCCAATGGCCAGGGGTAGAGATGTGTGTGGTATTTGTTCCATTTATTAAATATTTATACATGAAAAAATAAAAAATAATGAGACCCCTTTATAAATGCTGTTAGCATTTTCACACTTTATAACTATATATGTGTTTGCTATTTGCTTGATGTCCTTCTTCCTAGAGGGACCCCCTTCAATGAGTACAGGAACCACATCTGCTTTGCTCGCCACTCCATACACAGTATGCCCAGCACAGGCTCTGGCACCTACACTGGGGCTCCTGATTAACTATGGGATGACCGAAGGAACCAACGACTGGTTTACATCTTCCAGGAGGCCATCTCTGTGACCCCTCCTGGCCCTGGTTGAGATCCTGGTCTTCCCTATTTCCCTTTCCTGGGCCCCGCAGACAACCCAATGGGAGCGCTCAACCAGGAGCTGGGTGATTTTCATGCCCTCCTGTCTCTCCCACCAGTGTGTGGACTCCTCCAGTCCTGAGCCCGGCCTCTCCCCTCAGCAGCTCCAGCACACACAGGCCTGGGCAGCTCAATAAATGTTGACTGAACTGTTGCACTAAACCAATTCCTTCTCTCCAGCCTCCTTTCTAGCCTCAGCTCTCGACTGGTTCATGTAAGGGGCCATCAGCAGCAGCGCTTCAAACAGAAGGAACAAACGAAGCAGCTGAGAAATCGGCAGGAGGAGACAGGCGGGGACATTCATCTCCTCCTGCCCTCTGTCCTCCTCGCCATCCCCTCGAGAGCTGCAGGCAGTCAAAAGTTCAGGCTCCACATTTTCTGGAAGAGGGAGGGAAATCTGTGTGTGGGGGATAAAAAAAAGTCCCCAAACTCAAATCACGCACACAGAACAACAAGCCATAAAACAGAACACCATTGGGAGAAGATGGGGTCACATGGTGGGAATCTGGATTGCAATGAGGGGGGGAGCGGGGTGGGGGCAGCACTTGAGAAAACGCAGCCTGCTCAATGGGAACCAGATGGGCTGCATGTTCTTAAATAGAATCCCAGACTTGCAGCACAGGCGGGAGCCGGGCTGGGGGCTCTCCCCTTGGCCCCTTCGTGGGCAGAGGGGACGTGGAGATGTAGGGAGATGGTGGCAGGCCCCCAGGCTGGGACAGGGTGGCAGGTAGACCCGGTCTCCTGGCTCTGGGTCAGCACTCCACTCGCCCTGCCACGCTGTCTCCCAGCCTTTTGCCAGGATCTCCAAATTAGAAGCATATCGAGAAGCAATACTGTCATTTCCCCCCTTTTTCTGTCCTTTCTTTGAATTCTTTCTCTTTGTAGTATAATTTTAGAGGTGCCAGGAAGTCCTCCTCTTCCAATATCCCCCACCCTGCACCCACCCCATCCACGGAACACACAACAACAATACCTGTGATGGACACTGCCGGGGTGGGGGGGCCTCTACAGCTCTTAAAGTCCTCCCAACACCTGTAAAGGGGGCGGTGTTGGTCTATTAGTTTACCATCTTGCAGGATGGAAGGGAGGATGGGGTCAGACATTGTCTTTTTGCCTTTTATTGACCACTTAAGATTTAGTATCTTAACCAGAGGTGTTTGTAGCAAAAAGAAAAAAGAAAAAAAACATAAAATAAAACTGTCCCTGCAGAAACCACTGTGTGAAGACATGAAAGTGGCCATGCATTCTCTTTCTTCCTGTCCCTCTCCTCCCAGGACAAAGGCATCATTGGTCTCTTTCCCAGCTCCCCGAAACAGACTCTAGCAATAACATCCATGGGGCGCTGAGAATGGCCCTGTATGCCCAGCAGCCCCAGGGCAACGTTCAGTGATGTGAGTGACACCCCGGCCCCTCACAAAGACTTCCTGCTGCCCGCACAGGCAGGAGGCGGGACCTCCTCCTCCTCAGGGCGAGGTGAGGAAGCCCTGTTCATCTAGGGACTCAGATGAGTCTGGGTCTCCTAACAGGAGGGGTAAAAAATTAGGCATCCACTTATATTTGAAAACTTTGTCCTCTGGATTGCCCTGGGGCTGAAAATCCTTCATTTTTAATCCCTCCAGAGTGTTCCTGAATTGTGGGTGAATAGGCTGCCAGATACAGAGTCTCAGGGTGGGTGTCCTGACAGAGGAAACGTCAGAGCAGAAAGGCCAGGGGGGAAAGGCTGGACTGCCTGGGGGTGGATGTGGCCCTGGCACAGGCAGCAGGAAGGGCGGCGGCAGGGGAACCAGGAGGTGTGAGGTTGGAGCGGGGACCCAGAAAGGCTCTGGAAGGCTGTGGCCAGGAGTCTGGACTCAATGTGAAGAGTGGTGGGGACACTTTGAAAGGCTCTAAGCTGGAAAGTGACGTGACTGACATTTTTGCAGCATCCCTCTGGCTGGAGTGGGTTGGGAGAAACAAGTGGAGCAGGGCATCATGAGAGGAGACTCTTTCGGGGCCCCAGGTGGGTGGAGAAGGTGGCCTGAACAAGGGCGCTGCCAGAGAGAAGTGGATGGATTTGAGGACATGCTGGAGAAAGACACCTGGACTTCCTGTGGGATTGAAGGTGGGTGTGCGGGGTGAGGAGGGTCCTAAGTTTGGGGCCTGGATAAGCAGGGTAGCTGAAGGGGCCCTTCCCTGGGACAGGAAGGTCATCTCCTTCCCTAAGCCCCATCTCTGCTGCAACCCGTGACTCCAGCAAGTGAGTAACACATGCTGTGGCCTCTCTCTGCTCCCTTCCTTGCAAAACAGATGGCAAAAGAAGGAAGAAGGCCAAGCCTCCGCCGCTGTGATTGTACTTTCCACTTTTAGCTCAGCAGTTGGGAGCCCGTGGCCTTGCCATTCCTTGCCTCCCACTCTTGGTTCTCCCAGCTCTACCCTAAATCAAACTTGCCTCAGAATTATTTACCGAGCACCTGCTGTGGCTCAGCCACATGAAGGCACTGTGGGCTAAACAGGAGAAGGAGCATGTGGGGTCCAGCCATTATGGCATGAGGACAGCTGGGGGCACGGGCAGAGAAGGACTGAGCAGCCAGGGAGACCTTCCTGGAGGAGGCAGGTATTTGGCTTGGCATGAGAGATGGGTGTGAGCCGAGCAGCAGAAAGACCAGGAGGGGAATCCCCATGAAATTACTTCCATGGAAGACAAAGAGAGTCCTAGAAAGCTGTGGACACTTATTTGAGGTCAAACAGTGGGAACTGGAGGAAGAGTCAGCAGTTCGGATGAGCCCCTGAGGCAGGGAAAAGCTAGTGCCAGTTCCATTATGTGCGCCCTCTCTCTCTCTCTCTCTCTCCCACTCACACACACACACATATACACATGCATGCACCCACATGCATGCACAAGCGTGCGTACTTCCAGGAGGCCACCCCTGATTTCTCACCTCAGCCATATGCCTCCCTGTTCCCCAGTGAGGTGGGAAGGAAGGAAGGAGATGGACTAGTCAGTTGTCCACTTGTCTGCCTCACCATCCCAGACTGCCCCCAGAGGGTCAGCTAAAAGATCTTTGAAGACAGCCCTTTGCTGACCTTCTGTTCTGAGCTTCCCCACATGGCAGGTCAGCTTGTCCGTGCCTCTAGAAAGCTCCAGTGATTCTCAAGGTGTGGACCCAGATCAGTTGATCAGCATCAACCTGTGATCTTGTTAGAAGCAAACGTTCTCGGACCCCCACCCCAGACCTGCTGAATCAGCCACTCTGAGGGTGGGGCCTTGGAATCTGTGTTTTCATACACCACCCCACGCCTCTGGGGGTGGGGAGCGGGGGTCCTGAGACAAAACTTCCCCAGAAAGGGGGGATGTTTCTCTTCTGCCACCGCCCCTGAGGGAAAGCTCGGGGCCTAACCCTGTTCCTCCCTAGCAGTCATTTCCGCCCATATGGACTCTGTAGCTCTTCAAGTTTACTGCCCACTCCCGCCCCACTCGAGGCTGTGGGAGTGAAAGCCAGGTGGCTGCATCTGCCGCCTTCTCCCCCCACCCACCCTACCCAGCCTGTCCTGCCACATCCATGCAGGGTCCGCAAAGAAGCCAGCTCTGTCCATGGAGAACATTCCAGGCAGCGGAATAAATGAGATGGCTTGTGAAAAGGGAAGTGGGGTACCCCGATGGCCCCATTCCAATTCAGTTTATCCAGCTCCCCCTTCTTCCCCAGAACCCTGCTCCTCGCCCTGGAGAGGGGCAACGCCAGGCCATTGGCATGGTGCTGGGTTCCTGTAGGGGAGAGGTGAATGGCTGGTGTGCATCACAGACAAAATCAGTTGTCTGCTGGCTGCTTCCTGGGATGGGACAGCTTCATTGCCCCTAGGGAGCACATATGACAATGTTAACTCCAACCAGGATCCCTGTTTTCTTTAAAACCACAAGCAATATTTGCCCACTGAAGGGCCACTCCTTCCTGGAGCCCCTATTTGGCTGAGCCCTACAGGAGGCACTGGGTGGGGGTGGGGGATTTGGTGCTATACTGGGCAGGGCTGAGCAGACAGAGAAGGCTGTGTGGGCAAGCACACAAGTGTCCCACCAGCCCCTGTTGGCAGAAGAAGGAACCAGGGGTTATAGCCCAAGCTCCATTGCCAAAAGATTGAGTGGCTCTGGGAGAGTCAGCCTCTTTGGGTCTCAGTTTACTTGACAGACAAATGGGAACAATACTAGCTCTGTCTCCCCCTCAGGATTATCATGACATCCAAATGAGCTCATGTCTAGAATGGCCTTGAAAATACTGATGGCTACATAAAGCAAGACAATGTATTCACAACAAGGTCATTGCCTCTTCCTTGCAGGCAAAGACTGGTTTTCCCATGTTTTATATTCCCTAGGGCGCCTGGTACCACCCATAGCAGGTGGTCAATCAGTACTTGTTGAATGGATGAAATAGAAGACATGGTCCCTGTCTCCATAGAATTTAAGATCTGGCTGGTGGACGGCAGTGGGGATGAGAAACACATAATGGAAGAAACTTAAGAAGAGTATAGAGGCTCTTGTTCACTCAGACACCTCTAATTTAGAATTTGTGATGCTTTCTCAGGGCCAGAGAGGAATTGGACCCTGCTGATTGGAATGTGTGCTGAACAAACTCCTAGTGGGAACGAGATAATAATAACAGGAGCTCCCAGCCTCCGAGCTCGGGTTGTGTTCCAGATGGCAGAGAGAGCACCGTGCCCTTCGGCAACACCTGATTGAAAGGGAACAGTTAGCATGCCAATCACAAGTGAACTCTGACCTCATTTCTGAAGCAGCCAGCACCTTTCCTTGACCATGTTTTGTTAATGGCCGTTCCGGGTGACTTCATGTATTTAAGGAACATAAAATTTTATTTTGCTAAGACTAGACCATTACTGGCCTCCCTCTGCCTCCTCCTAAGCATCTCAGATCCATTCACAGTTTTCAAATAGATTTGGTGACAGGAAGCCTGCAATCCACTCTATCTTATCTTCCCTGGAGGAGCGGACATGTGTTCCCTTGACAGCAACTGGGGGTTTGTGGGCCTGGCAGAGAGCTCTTGTCTGTTGGGATTTGAGCCAGCCACTGGCCCTTCTGGGCTACAGTTGCCCCAATAAAAAGAGGAGGTTGGGTCAAATGAACCTCAAGGTAGGTGCCCGCCACATTGGACTCCCCTGTCCAGTGTGAGAGGATGATAGTCCCTCTGCTGGCTCCTGCCTCCTCCTGCCTCCTCCTGCCCTGTTCTCTGGCCGGGAGGCGAGGGAGGCCCCGCAAGCTAGAGACAGAGATGGCTCAGGTAGTTTTGTCCATCCTTCCTGGTCCCAGATGCTTGGGCCAGGCTCCCAGTGGGACTGGGCTCAGGTGGAAGGACTGCCCAGTTAAGTCATGCCAGCAGGAGTGTTGGAGAGCATGGATAAATGCATGAACATTGGTGTGGCAGCGGGAAGGCGAGAGCTCAGGTCCCTGATGGAGAGAGGGGGTGGTGGGCAGTGTGGAGATATAGTAATGGGACGGGATGTGAAAGTTCCAGCTTCAGGGAGAGGGGCTCAGTCTTAACTGGTGAGAGGGATTCATTACCTATTGTGAGCAAGGAGGGCCTGTGATCGAGGTTCGGCACGATGGTCTGCAGCCAGCTGCTCCAGTGAGTCAAGCTGGAGCCCGAGGCGCTGGGTGTGAGACCTGGGGGCTGGCTGGCTGCAGAGGTTCAGCCCCGCTGCAGGGCAGACAGTAGACATGCAGAGCTGGAAATCCTTCTAAGGTCAGAATTGCTAACTAGTGGCAGCAAGAGGGGCCCTGGAGAGACCCCTCTGCCCAGAAATATCTCACACAACTGAGACTCAGTAACCCCCAAGCCCACAGGCATCTACATCTCATTTCCCTATTGAACCCTCACACAGCCCAACAACACACCATCATTATCACCATCTCACGAGTGAAAACACCCAAACCGGAAGAGCTAGCAACATAACTAGAGGTCACAGGCTGGGAAGGGTCTGAGGCAGGTTTTGAACCCCTGCCTGACCCTAGAGCCCCTGCTCTTTCCATCACACTCCCCACTCACCATGCCTAGAACAGCCCTCATCTCCAGGCCCAGAGCTGGCATGGGGATTGGACTTCTAGGGAGGCTCTGGCACCCGCTGGGCAGAGGGTCTTGTCCCACACCCCAGCCCTGGAGGTAAGCTGGACCCTACCAGAGGAGAGGCTGGGTCTGGTCCTGGTGGACACCACTGTGCAGTCTCCGGGTCTGAGAGGCAGAAGAGAATTGAGTGACACCCTGAAGCAAACACACCCTGCGCTTTCTGCCCTTCACGCCCTTACTCAATGCTTTCTTCTGCCAGCTCTGCCACTTTCTGACCGAGCTTCCACACAAGTGTCCTCACATTTCGTCACCCCTCTGTTTTCTCATCAATAAACGGGGGCTAATAATAGTGTATCATGGTCGTGAGAGAATCAGTGGAGTAATATACACTGAAGTGCATATTGTAGGTGGACTGGCTTTGTACAGGGAGCCTTATCTGCAGGCTTCTCCCCATTTCCCCTTGTCCACCTGTTGCACATTCCACTCATCTTTTAAAGCCCAGTGTAAATGCCTCTCATCCCTCTTGGCAGAATCTGTTTCCCTGATTTCTGTCCTGCTAGAAGCTTGGTAACAGCTTTATTGCATGATTTATCTAGGTCTGGGTGTAATCAGTTGAGGATATGTCTGTCCTACCAGACAGCACGCCCCCGGGGGCAGGGCCTCTACTCACCTCGTTTGTTTTCTCCGCCTTGGCTCAGGAGGGAACAGCTGTCGGGACAGCTCCCAGCAGTCTCCAGACACGTGCCCTCTGGCCATGCCCACCCGGGCTCCCTCCTTTCAAAGGAAAGGCCTTTAGTCTCAACCCTCTGCTTCCTTAAGGCCTCCTCAGCCCCGCAACAGCCTGCTTCCTGTCTCTCAGGCCACCTGTGACCCTAATAGCTATTCTTTATTTGGCTCACTCTTTCAATGCCTGATAATGCAGACCACTCCCTATTTCTAGAAATAAGTTTTTCCTTTTGTCTGTGTCACTATTTTCCTAGATTTTTTCCCTTGCTCTGGCCACTCCTTTTCTTCACCCTTCATAACAGAGATGGAAATTCATAGCACTTCAAGGTGATTCCAACTCAAGGCAGTTCTGAGAAAGGTCCCCCTTTGTGGACCTTCCACATGGCTGTCCTTCTACCATGCCTGCATGTTCTGCTTTCCTGTTGTCACATACAATTACTCCAATTGCGCTGAGCCATCAACATAGAGTGAAAGATAAAGTCGGTGTGTTTATATTCAGAATGGCAGAGATGGTAATATGTTCTCCAGACCTCACTCCCTCTGCCTCCTGGACCAGGCATCTCCCACCCCCTTGTAGAGACTAAATTCTGACTGATGTGATATGAGCAGACATGATGGAGGGCACTTTTCTCAGTCCTGGCCCTGAGAACCTCCCTGACAATATCCCATCCTGGCTGGATATGGAGAATCCAGCAGAGAACTCTGGAACTCTGGAGTTGGCAGATTCCAGGTCCCTGAATCACAATAGAAGGAGAGTCACCCAATCAGCAATGCTTGCATTGGATTGGATTGCTATAGTAGAGAGAAAGAAACTCTAATTTCTGTTAAACCACGTTCAGTAAGGTGATCCTTCGCTGATTACTACAACCCTAAGAGTACTTACACAGTATACACACACATGCACACACACACACACACACACACACACAAACACATGCATACATATGTGTGCTTCCAACCTGGAATCACCTGGGTTTCCCAGGCAGTGCTGGTCATAAAGAACCTTCCTGCCAATGCAGGAGATGGAAGAGAGGCTAGTTCGATCCCTTGGTCAGAAAGATCCCCTGGAGGAGGGCATGGCAACCTACTCTAGTATTCTTTCCTGGGGAATCGCCACAAAGGAGAGGAGCCTGGTGGGTTACAGTCCATAGATTTGCACAGATTCATACATGACTGAAGTGACTTTTAGCATGCATGCCAAGGATAAAAATATAAACAGTTAAGGAAATCAAGATGGGGCAAAACAGACTAGAGAGATAAGATGATGTCAAGAGTAAAAGAAAGTCAACAAGTCTTGCTAATCTTACAGAAAAAGAATAATATTCCAATAGAATAATGAGACAAAGGCTCTGAGCAGATAGCTTCCAAGTGAGTTAACTCTAAGGCCAGTGCATACATGAAAAAACACATGAAAAAGATGCCCCTGAGTAATTAGAGAAATGCAGTTTAAATAAAGAATGAGATAACCACTCCTTCGAGGAAATGCCAAATTATTCATCTTGGCAAAAACTAGACATTGTGACACTAGTGTTGGTGAAAAGAGAGAGAAACAGGAACTCTGGGTCTCTTGATGGGAGGGTTAATAGCTTCAACCTCCTTGGACAACAATTTGACAATATCTAATAAAACTGAAGATGAGCACCCAGTTGCTCTATAGAAACTCTCACACATGCACAACTGATACAGGAGGGATGCTAATCTGGCTCTGAGCTTCCTACTTGCCAACGCAAGAGGAGCAGACGATTAACTACAAGATTCTCAATGCCCATATAATAATAAAAGGCTCTGGCTTTTGGCCATGAGGTTGAAGAAAATGTTCTCCTCTGAATTGCTCCTGGGAGCAATGTCCACTTTAATAGAAAAGATCTTATGCAACCTTCCCATAATAAATAGTAAATTGGATACCACTAAGTTTCAAAGCACATATGCAGTCATGTGAAACTTACTATCGATTATAAGAATGAAATTCAAGCAGAGGCTCAAAAGGCAATTCAGTATCAGCAATTATGAGAGAGAGTTCAAAGTCATGTGGTCCATGTATGAGCTCTCCGGTGGCTTAAGATAGCCTGGCTTAACTCAGGAATAAGATTTTTAGTATTACCAGGAACCTCACTCCCTGCCCCCATGATGACCATTTCTTCAAAGCAAGCTTCTGAATAGAGCTAAATAGCAGAGAGTTCAGGTTATAATATCAGGCAAGCAACCAGAGTGAAGATATCCTCTACTATTGATTTAAGGCATTAACCATGAGCTGTGTTAATGACATAAGCAAGAAAATGGCTGTCTTTTCATAAAAATGAAGGAGTCCTCAAGGGAACAGTGTCTGGATAGCTAGCCCCAAATCCAAAGGTGTGTGTTGTTGTTGTTTAGTCGCCCAGTGGTGTCCAACCCTTTGCAACCCCATAGACTGCAGCTCACCAGGCCTCCCTGTCCCTTGTTATCTCCCAGAGTTTGCCCAAGTTCATGTTCATTGCATTGGTGATGCCATACAGCCACTCATCCTCTGATGCCCTCTTCTGTTTCCACCCTCAATCTTTCCCAGCACGAGGGACTTTTCCAGTGTGTTGTCTGTTCACATAAGATGACCAAAATATTGGAGCTTCAACTTCAGCATCAGTCCTTCCAGTGAATATTCAGGGTTGATCTCCCTTAAGATTGACTGGTTTAATCTCCTTGCTGTCCAAGGGACTTTCAGGTGTCTTCTCCAGCACCACAGCTCAAAGGCATCGGTTCTTTGGCATTCTGCCTTCTTTACAGTCCAGCTCTCACAACTATACATGACCACTGGGAAGACCATAGCCTTGACTATACAGACCTTTATTGGCAGAATAATGTCTCTGCTTTTCAACACACTGTCTAGATTTGTCATTGCTTTCCTGCCGAGAAGCAATTGTCTTCTGATTTCATGGCTGCAGTCACCATCTGCAGTGATTTTAGAGCCCAAGAAGAGGAAATCAGTCACTACTTCCACCTTTTCCCCTTCTATTTGCCATGCAGTAATGGGGTCAGATGCCATAATCTTAGTTTTTTTAATATTCAGTTTTAAGCCAACTCTTTCACTCTCCCCCTTCACCTTCATCAAGAGGCTCTTTAATTCCTCTTCGCTTCCTGCCATTAGACTGGTATTATCCACATATCTGAGATTGTTGATGTGTCTCCCACCTATCTTGATTCCAGTTTGTAACAGATCCAGCGTGGCATTTCTCATGATTGTGCTCAGCGTGTAGGTTAAGCAAACAGGGCAACAGCAGACAGCCCTGTCGTACTCCTTTCTTGACCCTTGCCAATCAGTTGTTCCATACAGGGTTCTAACTGTGGCTTCTTGGCCTGCATACAGGTTTCTCAGGAGACAGGTAAAATGGTCTGGTATTCCCACCTCTCTTAGAGCTTTCCACAGTTTGTCATGATCCACAGAGTCAAAGGCTTTAGCATAGTTGATGAAACAGAGATAGATGTTTTTCTGAAATTCCCTTGCTTTCTCTATAATCCAGTGAGTGTTGACAATTTGATCTCTAGTTCCTCTTCCTTTTCTAAACCCAGCTTGGACACAAGGAAGTTCTTGGTTCACATAATCCTGAAGCCTAGTATGCAAGATTTTAAGCATGACCTTACTAGCATGGGAGAGGAGTGCAATTGTCCAATGGTTAGCACATTCTTTGGTACTACCCTTCTTGGGAACTAGGATGAGGACTGAACTCTTCCAGTTTTGTGGCCACTGCTGGGTCTTCCAGATTTGCTGACACAATGAATGTAGCATTTTGATGGCATCATCTTTGGGGATTTGAATAGTTCTGCTGGAATTTCATCACATCCATTAGTTTTATTAACAGCAGTTCTTCTTAAGGCCCACCTGACTTCACAATCCAGAATCTGGCTCTGGGTGACTAACCACATCATTGTAGTAATCCACATCCTTTTTTTTTTTTTCTTCCCCTTGTTGGCATTATTTTATCAACAACTGGAAAGCTACATGCTCTTTGTAAGAAGCACCCAGATCTTTTTTATACTGTTCTGCCATATATTCTCTCCATCTCTTCTTGATCTGTTCAGCATCTATTAGGTCTCTACCATTTTTATCCTTTATTATGCCCAACTTTAGGCGGAATGCTCCCTTGATATTTTTAATTTTCCTGAAGAGACCTCTAGTCTTTCCTCTTTTTATTGTTTTCTTCTATTAGTAAGCACTGTTAATTGAGGAAGGCCTTCTTGTCTGTTCTAGCTATTTTTTGAAACTCTGTGTTTAATTGAATGTACTTTTCTCTCTCTCCATTGCTTTTCACTTCTCTTCATTCTTCCGCTATTTGTAAAGCCTCCTCAGATAACCACTTCACCTTCTTGTTTTTCTTTGGGGTGGTTTTGTTTGCCACCTCCTGTAAAATATTTCAGACCTCTGTCCACAGGTCTTCAGGAACACTGTTAACTAGGTCTAATCTCTTGAATCTATTCGTTATCACTACTGTGAATTCATACGGGATTTGAGTTAAGTCATTCTTGGCTGGACTATTGTTTTTCCTAGCTTTCTTTAGTTTAAGCCTGAGTTTTGCTATGTATAAAAGGCCAAAATAAAAGGCCAGAGGTGTGTAGAGGGGATAAAAGTAAATAAGGGAAAGCTATGTCAAGAAATCACATAACTGCAAGCTATGGCTTGCAGTTCCTAATCACAAACTTTTGATAGAAGCTTCCTTACAGCCTAAGGGAAAATGGACAATGACCACATGCAGTGCTGTATTACATTACTTCTCCACAGGAGCTCACTGACATTTGTTCTGCAAGATCTAGGTCATGGTCCAAGTGCCCAGATTGGTGGTTCGTGAGCAAGGCTAGGAGCCCCTAGAGGAATGAGTACTTGCTTTGTTCTTCTAGTTCAGTCTTTTTAATGGTCAAGACAAAAGCTGTAACCAAATACTTGGTTCAGGGCAAGGAGGTGCCTCAAAATCAGTCTTCCTTTATTGCATTTCAAAAAGGGACACTCTCTGTCAGATGGTTACTCCTAGGACTCCCAGTGTAGTAGGATGGTCAGAGAGGTTCTCAGGACATACCTGAGCCATGCTAAAATGACATAATTGGCCCCAAAGTGGTTCCTGCCTAGGAGTTAAAGACAGAGACAGTGGGACCCAGACTAGGAAGAGGATGCCCTGTTTTTAGCTGTTGCCCATGTTGGGTGGAAGAGGGTGATGGGCATCAGCGAGAGGGTGTTGCCATCCCAGATTTGGAGCTGACAGAAGAGGACTGTCCACCTCCTGCTAAGCTTGAAAGCAGCGTGAAAGCTTGAAAAATCTGTTAGTTCTGATACATAGAGAAGAGCTGTCCCTTCCTTTGGTAACATGAGAACCTGCTTTTGGCTCAGCCTTTGTTACTCACCCAGGACACAGAATAGACAGTTTGCAGGAATTTGACCCCACAGTTTAGGGCAGAAGTTCAAGAGCTCTGAAAGCACAGAGGTCCTTCTGTGGCATTCCTCAGCTCCAGGAAGCAATCTTTAATCGATGACGTCACCAGGTGAAAAGGATGACTTGGGGCTCCACCCACGTGCCCTTTGCCCGTTCTTTGTGCCCGTCTCCTAGCTCTCATGAGCTTCACTTCTAAGAGTTGGTGCCTTTGAAGGCTACCAGTGGGTCAACTAGAGCCACATCACCAGGACTCCTAGAGACCTGGATATGCTGAGTTTCTATTTCCCCTGGAGCAGACTGAAGCTACTGCCTAACTGCTTGAGGAATATGGCAGCCTGGTTTCCTTATCTCTGTGAGGAGAAGCTCTGTGATGTAATTTATGCCCCAGAGCTCCCTGCAGGATCAGGCAGAGGCTGGGACTTACCTGAAATTACACTGTTACTGAACATCTCTCTGACCTTCATGAATCACTCGTACGTGAATCTCCATCTCAGGTTCTGCTCCTGGGAGACAGCAGGTCCACGAAGGGGCCTTTCTGGGGCCTGATGTAGAATGAAGAAGGAGACCTAGGCTTGCACTGACTTGTCCCCCCACACCTCATTCCTCTCACTCTGCCTGGGTCAAGGGCAGCAGCGTCCTGGGGTCTCTATGAATTGCCAGTCTTTCACGATGCAGCCAAGAACCTCCTCTAAGACCTGTGACAACTGGCTGGGTGTCGAGGCTTTTGAGAAATGCGTTGCTTATCAAGTAACTGAGATGTAGCGCATTCTGGCTTCCTCCACTGGGTTCCTCTGGGGCTGCCCTGGTAGGCTTGCCAGGGGACTTCTGGCTTCCCAGAGAACCTCGTAAAACAAGAATTTTATAGCCAGAGTCTGCTGCCCAGATCAGGGAAGTCAGACAGACAATCAAGCAGCCCCACTGGTGCTGCGTGGCCACAGGGAAAGCACCACAGCGAGGCCCAGCAGTGAGCACGCATAGACCCCTCAGATGCTGGGTGGTCCCAACCTCCCCAGGAAACTTCATGACCACCTGACTGGGCCTGTCCAGGTCACCCAGAATTGATCCAAGTCCACCCATGTGCAGAAGGAGTTTGTGAGAAGATGGGCTCCTTTTTTGGAAGCCTCTAGAATGCCCATGTCAGAGATGTGGCAATTGCACCATCAAAGACACCAGCCCTTTGGCTGACCTGTGAGCCCATTTCCCATCAACGTGTGTGATGGGCTGTGTTGAGCAATAATGTGTCAGTTGGATCAGACGGCCCCCTTCAGTCACGATGACTTTCTCAGAGGTGTGGCCCATAGGGAGAAGGTCTTTGCAGGCAGCTTGCCCAAAGATGGGGTTCAACCTGGGCCTTTTAGCCAGTATTCCTCACACCCAGATCACTTTCAATTAGCATGGCAATCAGGAGGGAGCTGGATGGGGAAACTGGGACTGTGCACCTGAGGAGCCTCCCTTGAATGGCAACAAAGGAACACAGACCCTGAAACTGGTCTTTTCCGGCTCAATCAGGTACCTGATGTCCTCCAGGGGCAGGGCAGCTGGCTGGCCAGCTGGTCACCTTGTCAGTCACTGGCTGGCAAAAGCAGAAAATCCAGGGTTCTTACAAAGAACATCAGCTTGGAAAGAAGGGCCCGGGACTCCCCACACATTCTAACCGCACCCACTCCCTGCCCTTCCACCAGCTGGGCACAGCCCTCCTCCTCCAGTTCAGAAGCACCTTCCTTCCCATTTCAGAGGAAAAATTGTCTAGCGTGTTCTCCAAGGCTGCAGGGGCCTTCTGCTCTGAGAACCAGCCCTCTGGGGTCTTCTCTGAGACCTTGTCCCTGCACTTGGTTTTGTGATCCCACGTCAGCCTGTGATGTTAATCTCATTCCCAGAGTGACACGTAGGACCAGTCTGTTCCGCCCACCACTGAGGTCTGGCCTCTGCCCTGTCCATTCACACCGCAAAGGCCCTTGGTGCCCTCTGCCACCGGGGAGGGAGGCATCTCAGCTGCCAGTGCCTTGTCCTATCTCAGTCTTGGACGCTGTTGGACATGTCCCCCGTCTTGACACCACCTTCCCTGTCCCCACCACCTCCTGGCCATGCCTTCTTGTCTTTTGCAGGCCCTTTGTCCTCAGCTCTTGGCCTGGGCCCCTCTTGCCTCACTGTTCTCACTCTCCCGGGACATGAAGGACTGGGCTGTGACCTGACGCCAGTCACCTTCTCTGTGACTCCAGCTCCCTGTGCTTACTCCTGACAGCGTCCCTACCGGGAATCTGGCAAAGTCTTGGCCAGCTCACCTGCCCTGAACGAATCCCATCTTATCCCCACTTTCCCCCAAACCCACTCTTCCTCATTAAGCCCATTATATTTTGTACCCACCTGGCTCCTTCTCCCCCAGCATCCCCATCACAGCTAACAGCATCACTGACTGTACAGGTGTTCACGGCAGAAACCAGGACACTGCCCCCATCCCTTGCCCTTTCACTCGTTGCCCCTGCACTGAACCCTGTTGGGTTTCCCTACACATGACCTGTCACTTCTGTCCTTAGCCTCTGTGGCCAGGGCCTGGGCTCTATGCAGGCCCCATCTTCCCCTTCCAACCCCTCTCAGAGAGCTTTTGCCCCTGATGCCCAGAGCAGGGTGCCTGCTCCTTGAGAGAGAACAAGGGCAGGGCTGGGAGTGGGCCACAAGCCTAGCTCCTTGCTAATGGAACCCAAAGAAATCCTGCTGGTCCCAGGTTAAGATCCCGCAGTCTCTCCAGAGTGACGCGAGCCTTCCTGTGTTGACTGCATGTGTGCAGAAGCCTGGCACCCAGGCAGACTCAATCCTGGGGGTGTCTTCACTCCATGGCCATGCAAGGGGCTTGTCTGGTGGGTGGAGGAGTGGGGTCCCCAGCTGTGGCCTCACACGGATGCACACTGCCTTCACTGAGCTCGTGCCTCTCCACGGCGTGGAGAGTTCTGCTCTGCCCACGCCAGCATAGCAGCCCCTCAGCGACACAGGCCCCACCCCAGATCACTATCCCCTAGCCCAGCCACTCCTGAGTCTCCAAATTGATTGTTTTAAAAATCCTGAACCATCCCTGGCCCAACCACCAAACAGCCAACTTCTTGGGAAAAAAGCCTCTTCTGCACCGTCACTCCTGATTGAACAATGCTGGGGCCTCGGGAGCGTCATGAGACCCCTGGTCTTTCAGAGGAGCTGCCTGTGGTGGTTTATCTTGGAGAATCTATCTTGCTCCCCTCCAAACCCTCTGGTGAGGCACAGAGCTCCTAGGAATTCCTCATTTCTCTGGGGCAAATGCCCTTGCGGGCCAAGTCCCATAGGTTTATCGACAGCCATGACTGACCCTGCAGAGAAAATGGACTGTTGCCCAAAGGGGGTGTGTGTGTGTGTCAAGAGGAGGCATGGAAAGGCAGGGAACACCCCAGAGACCTGTGGGCTGGGGGGGGGGGGTGCCGTGTGGACACGTCAGGGCCCCTGGGAAGTGGGGGAGCTGGGAGAATCCCTGGGCCAGGCCGGCTTTGGGAACCCGTCGTGGGGACCTGGGGGAGGGGGAGGAGGAGGAGGCCGGTGGGAGAGAGGCTTTCAGACTTTCAGGGAACGTAAATTTTACCCCCGGCTACTTTCTCTGGGATTTATTTCTCGGTGAACTTGAGACTTTGCCTAATTACGTTTGGGTCTCTTTCAAAGCACATAAATTGCATCCAGTTCTTCTGCCTCCTTCTTAGGAATAAATTGTCCCTGTGTAAGGAGGGGTCTGGGGGAGAGAGTGAGACTTTATTAATTCGACACAGAACTCTGTTCCCCTGCCCTCCCCTCTGCCCCCTGTTGAATAATAAAATAATGAAGATTTGACTTGGACCAGGATGTGTGGATAAATATATTGGTGACATGAATGGAAATGGATTTATTACATAAACAGGAGACTTCATCAATTTAAACCTGGCCTCCTTTCAATGGGCATAAATTACATTTTCTTTTCCTACCAGTTGCTGTTTTTTTGTTTTTTTTTTTTTTTAAGAAACTGGATTTATCGGAATTGAGATTTCACTAATTTATTTCATGGAGCCTCATGCTTCCTCTTTCTGCCCAACTCATTAAAGACAGGTTTTCTTCCAGCCACTCTACTCAGGTCTCCTCCTCTTCAGCCCCAGAGCAGCTCTATGGCCTGCTGGGAGGTCGGGGTCATGCCTTTACTCACTCTGGAACTATCCAGTCCACCTTAGGAAGGATGCTGGAACAGGGTGGCCAGCCCAGAAGCAGAAGATGACCCCTTTCGAGGCCCCGTGGAAAGCCAAGGATGAGCTAGGCTGGTCCCAGGATGGGTCAGCAGGCAGTGGCAAAGCGGTTCTGCCAACAGGATTGCAGGAAGAACTTTGGTGTGCTTGGCCAGGAGTCCCAGGTGAGGTGGGGTGGGAGGAGTGCAGAGAGTGCTAGAAGGTTCCATCAAAGACTGACGGCAGAATGCTCACGGCACAAGAGTTGATTTCTTACAAGTTCCAGGTCCAGTTTATATAGACTCCCTTCATTCCCCTCTTCCCCCTTCTCCTGCTGCTTTCTTTTAGCAAAATGAGGATTCAGAGCAGCATCAGCCAAAATGTTTGGTTGGAGCAGGGAATATAACTAGAACCTGCCTTATTGCAGACAGTGTGGCCTTTGGCAGCTGACTTGGTTTTTCTGTATCTTTGCCGGCACGTCAAGGTTACTGACATGGGAATTCCATGTATGGAGCCTCCCACCTTCCTCACCCCAGATATCTCCACTCCAACTTAGTGCCGAAAGTCTTGAATATTCTCATTGACTTAAAGTGGTAAGGCACTCACTATGTTGACACTTCTGGGAAGTATGGATGATAAAGAAGTGTGGCTACCATCTTACTTAGAGAACCTCAAGAGGGCAGTGACTAACTCAGGGGATGACTTATGGTGGGGGGCAGGGTTGGTCACCGCAAGAACCAGCTGACAAGAGATTCCTGTTCACTGAGCCTTCCTGACACCCGACTGCCATGTGACAACAGGAAGGGTGCTGCCTTGGCAACGCTGGCCCCATGGGGGCTTAGGGAGGAGGGGAGAGGGATGGAAGACACAACCCCCACCGAAATCCTTACCCCGATCTCCCGTACCACCCTTTTCGCCAGCCCCAGGATGGGTAGGGGGGTGGGCAGTGGCAGCTCTGCAAGCTGTCATTCACCAGGCCCGCCGTCTGGCACAGGTGTTTCTAATAAGGGCTCCTTCAGGCTTGCTTCATCCAGGAGGATGTTTACAAGAAGGTCTGATGAGAAATTGTCTCCAAATGCTGTCTTGTAAGCAAGACGTTAAGAAGGGGGCGGGGGTAGTGCCTCGGGCTGTAAGCAGGCAGGGCTCCTGGAATGGGGCCTGGCCAGTGCGCCCTCCACCCCCAGTCCTCTTGGCCAGGCCTGGCAGGCTGGGGCCTGGGCAGGTCTGGGCCCACTGCCAAGGGTGCTGAGTGCCATGGGGGTTGGGTTTCAATAAACAAAAGCAATAAGGTTGGAAGAGTCTCTACACTAAACAGAGACTGGGGCAT
The DNA here is from genome assembly GCF_033118175.1 of Dama dama. Taxonomy (NCBI): domain Eukaryota; kingdom Metazoa; phylum Chordata; class Mammalia; order Artiodactyla; family Cervidae; genus Dama; species Dama dama. The sequence goes on along the minus strand of NC_083691.1, from coordinate 90,302,454 downwards.
CCCAATATTGCTCCCAAGCCCTGAGGCTTTTTCTCTGACCCTGTGATCTTTCTTCAGCCCCTCCTCCACAGGTTGGGGGCAGGCAATCACAGGTTTTACTATCAACATAATGAACAATCCACACATTATTTAGGAGCATCTTTTTGAGAAGCGCAGAACAGGAGGGGAGGTCTCCTGCACTCACACACAGAATTCTCCAGTGTGATTAGACCCTCTGGGAGAAAGGTAGAGGTTGTGCATCAGAGGTGGCGCACTTTTTCTGCAAGGGCAGATCGTAAATCTTTTTGACTTTGAGCCCCATATTGTTTCTGTTGCCACAACTCAAGTCTGCGGCTGTTGGGGGAAGGCAGCCATGGCCAACAGGTACCTGAGAGGGAAGCATGGCTGGGTCTGCTCCAACTGCAGTAGTTTGCTGACCCCTGAAGTATAGGCAGGCTTTCCTGGTGGCTCAGACAGTAAAGAATCTGCCTGCAGTGTGAGAGACCCAGGTTCAATCCCTGGGTCGGGAAGATCCCCTGGAGAAGGGAATGGCATCATGTGAGTCCCAGGGAGATGAAGTGATCAGCTGAGACCACACAGCCTGTGGGCAAGTGAGCAGGATGGTTGTCCAGGTTCCTGACCCCTCACCCAGGGGTGGCTGTGACCCAGCTCGGTGCAATGCCTGAGATGGCTCCCTGGAGACGTGGACTCAGCATCAGGAAATTGTAGCCCAAAGAAGAGGTCAGTATGCTCAAAGCTGGAGAGAAATTTGAGACTTGGTCTAGTTAGAATTAGAAATAATAGGAGGAATGTAGCCGGCGGTCTCAGTGTTGCTGAGTAAGAACTTCTGGTGCCTTCCCTGGGTCATGGAGCTGGGCCATAAGAAGAACATCAAGGCCCTAGGTCTAGGCATTGCTGCCCACAGGAGTCTGGAGAGAAGCCCTAAGTATCATCCCTGTGTGTACTGGCTTGTGTGGGGTCACAGAATCCATGGGGCCAGGTTGTATTGGAAAATAGGGTACAGTTGAACTTGGGTGGTCTCTGTGAAGATGGAATCTCAGGCCCCTTCAGGTGTGAGTGAGGTTGAAGGGCACAGAGTGAGGCTGGGCTGGCAGTGTTTTGTGGTGGGTTGGTGTGTGGACAGGATTTGAAGGCCCCATGTAGCTGGGGGTTCAGTGTGGTTGGGGGAACCAGTGAACAGTGTGTGAACTTACAGTGCTATCAGAGTGTCCTTTCTCTCTGGAGGAGCAGTGAGGTTTGGAATGGTGTGTTCAGCTTGTAATGAGGTTAGGGCTTCAGTCTAGTTCAGTTGCTCAGTTGTGTCCAACTGTTTGTGACCCCATGGACTGCAGCACGCCAAGCCTCCCTGTCCATCACCAACTCCCAGAATTTACTCAAACTCATGTCCATTGAGTCAGTGATGCCTCCAACCATCTGATTCTCTGTCGTCACTTTCTTCTCCCACCTTCAATCTTTCCCGACATCAGGGTCTTTTCAAATGAGTCAGTTCTTCGCATCAGGTAGCCAAAGTATTGCAGTTTCAGCTTCAGCATCAGTCCAGGTTGGGGGTTAGGGTGGTGTTTAGCTCTGGGGTCAGCAAGTCTTTGCTGGCTTGTGCTGGGGTTAAGAGCATGGAGGGAGAGTGGGGGTCAGTGTATGCTTGGGACATGGTCACTTTGAGGTTAAGTTTGGTGGATCAAACTTTGTTGAGCTGAGAGTGAGATGAAGTTCTGCACTTGAAGATAAAGCCTGGGTTGGAATGGCTGGTTTGAGGTAGCTAGGATTGAGGTCTTTGTTTGGTTGATGTTCCTGGCTGGAATTCAAGTCATTGGTTGAAGGTCATGAGCTCAATGAATATTCAGGTTGGGGTGTCTATGCCAGTGGCTCTAACCAGGTGGTGGGCATCCATGGGGGGCTTGAGGTAGGAGTGACAGGCAGTGACTGGGATGGGGGTCAGCTTGTGGTTGGAAAGCTGGCAGTCAGCCCTCTTTGGGCTTTAGTGGATCAGTGTCATGTTGCATTGAGAGGGTTAGTGTATGTGCTGTTTGAAAGTGAAAGTCTCTTGGTCGTGTCTGACTCTTTGCCAGCCCATGGACTATACAGTCCATGGAATTCTCCAGGTCAGAATACTGGAGTGGATAGCCTTTCCCTTCTTCAGGGAATCTTCCCAACCCAGGAATCGGGCCCAGGTCTCCCACATTGCAGGTGGATTCTTTACCAGTTGAGTCACCAGCGAAGCCCTAGAATACTGGAGTGGGTAGCCTATCCCTTCTCCAGGGGATCTTCCTGACCCAGGAATCAACCCAGGGTCTCCTGAGTTACGTGTGGATTCTTTACCAACTGAGCTATCAGGGAAGCCATGTTCTGTTTGGTACTGGGAAACTGATGTGTGTCTTGATGATCCTGCCAACCACGCCAGCTGTCTTGCTGTATCTCACTGTTCGCTGAACACAGGGTAGGCAAGGCACAAGCAGGGAAGCTCGAAGGAAATGTGAGGAGCTGTAAGAAGTGCAGACATGTTTATTCTCTCCTGACTGGCACAGCCGCTGTGACAGCAGACATGCTGTCTTCTCTCATGGTTGAGCAAGTGGATGCAGCCACAAGGGCTTTTCAGGTGGTGATTACATAGGACCACACCATGATGGGCGTGCGCAGTGCCACAAATGATCTCAGCTGTTGCATAATCATTATCTACCAAACGGGAGGCAAAAGCGAGAGGCCATGGGGCGAAAGAGCCTGACCACTGCCATCTTGGCTAATTTGCTCTTTCCCTACGGTGTGTATCAGGGGTTGGGGTACCATGTGTGTGACTGTGACCAGAGATAAATGTGTGGCTGGACTAGGTATTCCACTGTGGTTGTGTCTGTGGGTCAGTGTAGCCAGGGATGGCACTGATGCATTCATGTGTGGTTGGTGTTGGGGGAATCAGTGTGGTTTCGGGTCATTCATGGTTGAGAATTCAACACACAGTGGGTCTTGCAGTGTGTGGGTCTTTGCAAGTTGTGTTATTAGGTTGGAAGAACAAGGTGCAGGCAGGTTTGGGTGGTCAGTGTGGGTTGGGGATCAGTTGGTCATTTTGAGTTCCAGTGGCAGTAGTTAGGATATGGAGGAAGTTGGGATGGGGATGGATGAATGGTCTCCCGGGAAGGCTTCCAGAGGAAGGGAGAACTGTAAGCAGAGATTCCAAGGCTGTGTCAGCATCAGTTTGTGATTTTGGCAGTAGGTTCCACACACAGTGGGGTTTACAGGTCAGCTGGTCAGCATGTGACTATGAGGGCAAGAAAGGGTCCTAGGAGTTGGTAGAAAGAGTGTATTTGGAGAGTCAGTGCCTTGTTTGGGGTGGAGAGTTCTGGGTGTGATCTTTTCAAACTGAGCTTCATAGAGCATGCAGAAACCAGGGAATATATAGGAGTCAAGTTTACTTGAATATTTGGGTAAAAATACTGTAATAAATTATACCATTGCCCTGCCCATACCCTCTGGTACTCACCATTCCTTATACACTGATGGCTTTTGCACTGCAGCTCTGCCTGGGCATGTGGTCTAGCTGTGGGGGCAGGTTCTTTTCTCAGCAGGCAGGTGCCCTCAGTGACAGCCCAGCACTCATAATGGGCAGGAGTTGAGAGAGAAATACCCCAGCTTCAGGTCCTCAGCAGGACTGAGCCACTTTCCCAAGAAGCCCCTCGCTCATGACGCACCCTGTGTGGCCTTCCTTCCCCGTCCTGGCTCACATCTGATGTCCCCACTCTCCCATCGTGCTTCCCAGGATCACATAAACACCTGGCCCTCATATCCTTGTCTTGGGTTTACTGCTGGGGAACTCAACATAAGAGAAACATTTTTTATAATAAAGCTAACAAAGATACATAATGGAGCTTGAATTTCACATGACTTTTCAAGGTAACGCAAAAACTAGGATAGAGGGTTGGGCATGTTCCTGGCGGCTCACCAAAGTGAAAAGTGTTATTCACTCAGTGGTTCCAACTCTTTTTCAACCCCGTGAACTGTAGCCCACCAGACTCCTCAGTCCATGGGATTCTCCAGGCAAGAACCGTGGAGTGGGTAGCCATTCCCTTCTCCAGGGGATCTTCCAGACCCGGGGATCAAACCCAGGTCTCCTGCATTGCAGGCAGACCTTTTATCATCTGAGCAAATGGGGAAGCCCTCACCTCACCAAAAGGAACTCTAATTTGAGAATCTGGTTGTAAGTCAGAGGGCAAGGGGGGCCACAATGCAGTCCCTAGAGGTCAGCTTCCTGAGCACAGACAGCACAGAGAAGGATGGGGCAGGAATTGGCAGCAGGGGAGGGGGACTGGAAGATTCTGAGCACCGCTGTGCACTTGAGCCTGTGGGTCGGCATGTGGCTGGGGTACAGCGTGTGACAGTGAGATCTCCTCTTCTCTCTCTTCTATTGTAGAGTCAGTTGGGGACTGAGGAGGCTCGGCTTAGAGAACAGTCACATATGGGGGGGGGGGTGGTCTGTGTCCTGGTGGCTTTGTGGGAATCGATGTGCAGTTGCTATGGGATGACCAGTTTTGGTCATTGTATGGTGAGTGGACAATTGCAGCACACTTAGGACTGAGGGGATCAGCAAGTTTCTGATGTCAGGACTTGATTGTCATGAATTTTGCCGGTGGAAGGGCTATGAAATTTGGGAGTACAGTGAGTCACTGGATTTGGGAGTCAGTATTTGAAGCAGTTAAGATAGAGATCTGGATTTACCCAAGGGATCTGTGAGCATGGCTGCCAATCACACAGCACCTTTATGTGGGTTCTAGAAATGCCCCGCTCTGGGCAGATGTCCCCCTGCCCAAGGGGACGGGTGCAGTGAACAGAACGTGGGTGGACTTGAGCCCTCACTTCTGTTAGTGTGGGTGCCTTCAGGCAGTGACCAATGTGTATGTCAGCCCTGGGGTCTCTGAGCTGGGACCCCCACTGACGCGGCATTGTCCACCCCTCCCCCTGCTGTCCTGACCTTCCAGAGGAGGCTGGGTAGGTTTCTGCAGTGTGAGCCCCTGCACCCTGTGAGGCTTGGGAGCTGGCTTCCTGGAGTGAGGGTCAGGGTCAGAGTTCGAGTCCTGGCCACGTCGTATATGTGTCAGAATGAGCAATGCCTTTTTAGGTCACATATACTTTGGACTTCAACACTGCTTTATGTAGGCCGTAAAATTAATAGGTGGGAACGGGATTTATGGGCCCCACTGGGCTGTTCTTTGCTTGTTAGGTTAAACACACTGATTTCCTGGTACAAAAGTGCTTGTTAAAATAATCTCCCCCAGCATGTTCAGAGGGGACATATCTGTCTTGTTTGTGGGGTGGGGAGAAGACCAAGGCGTCCCATCCTCACCTCCCTGGCTGGCCCACCTGTCATGGCCTCCCCCAGCCCCAGCTGTGTGTGTGATGGAATGAATAATGATGTTTCTGGGTGCGGGGGCGGGCTAGGGAAGGAATGTGCCTCTGTGCAGATAACTCTAGAGCCAGACATGCGCTCCCATCACCCCCACCCACCCTGAAGAGCCGCTCACCTTTGTTCTTGCCATATCTTGAGAAGGAAGGCTAGAAGCATGGGGCATGTGTGGGAGAGTCATGTCGGAGCGGATGGGAGGATGTCCACTTCTGAATATTTGCAAGTCAAAAATGGAAGCAGAGGGAAGGAGTGGCAGGCCCTGCTGTCTGAGCAGGGCCTCTTCTTCCAGCTCAGGTGGCAGCCTCAGGGGGCACCATGTTCGCAGGTACATAGGGCTTGACTCTGCCTCTCTGCCCACGGTCCCTCACCTCCCACCATGCTCAGGGGAAGGCATCCTCTTTCCCACTCCCTGGGATGGCGGAGGCATTCAGAGGATGCCCGCCCCTGAGCGTTGTGGCAGGTGAAGGACCGTGGGCAGAGAGGCAGAGTCAAGCCCTATGCCATCCCAGGGAGTGGAAACTGTCTTGTCATCTCCTGCCCTGGTGGATGCCCCTCTCCTCCTGCAGGTGTGACGGTGGAGTGGATTGTACAGAGCATGTAGAGAACTTCTGACAGGTCCAGGTTACTCACAGATGTGAGGGGCAGAGATGGGAGATGGGCCTGGATGCAAATGATGGCAAAACAGTGCTGTGGACATCTGTTAGGACACATCTATAATACAGAAGAAAGACCCAGGCTGAGCCAACACAAGACTGGTATCTGGCCCTTACGAGGCCCACAAAACGCTTGTTAAACCATGGTCTGCTGACTGGGGCACTCCAAGCCCTCCACTTCCTTGTTAGAGTCTGACTCGCTGTGAGACCCTCTGAAGATCACATTTCCCAGCCCTGGCTTCGTGGGACAGAAGGGCACCCCCTGGGATTCTCATCTGCCTGTCAGTCACCTGCCCTGGGAAACTCATCTCATGGCCCCCACTGTGGACCCTCTGTGCCTTTCATGTGTGATATTTGTGGTCGTTTCAGTAAAGCACACAGCCTACTCCATGCCTGATTCTTCTCCCACTTGACCCTATGAGGTGGATATTTTACCTAATTATAGCCAGATTAAAAAGCTGAAGGCCTGAGACATCTGTCAGTCACCAAGGCCACCCCACAGTGAGCAGAGGAACCAGACTTGAGCCAGGTCTGAGGACCCAGTCAGTGCCCAGCCTCTTAGCTGCTGCCCACCACCATCATCCCAGAGAATCAGAGTCTGAGCGGGAAGCTGTCTAGAGCACTCTGGCGTCTCTAACCCCCAGCACAACACTTAATCCATGATGAAAATTCAGCATATGCTGTGGACTGAGGCATGATGTTACATCTGTATAGAGTTTAGGTCTGGACCTGGAGTTGGCTGCCTGGGTAAGAATCTGAGTTCCAGTACTTCCTGGCTCTGCGGCTTTGAACAAGTTACTAAACCCTTCTCATGTGTAAAATGAGGCTAATAATAGTATGGTCCGCACTGAATTGTTGTGAAGGTTCAGTGAGACGCTCTGTATGAAACATTTATGGCAATACCTGGCACATAGTAAGAGCTCAGTAATTCCTCTTTCTGCCATGGTCCTAACTTGTCACCTTCTTGTTCTGAAATACTGCCACCTGCTGGTAGGTTTCTGATGCAACCGCCCTGCACCGTCAGTGTCCAGAGCCTCTGAGCGCCCCACTGGCAGGGTCCTCGATTCATCCGTTTGGACCATCCCGCTCCCCTCCACAGTAAGCCCTCCTCCTCTCCTCCTTTCAGGGCCTGCATAACAGCACCTCCTTCTGGGAGCTTCCTTGTTTATCAACCCTGCACAACAGGAGCCCAGAGCCATCTCTAGCTTCCCCGCTCTATCTACCCATCCTGTTTCTTTGGTTGCATGGGTTTTAGAGTCAGAAAGATGCAGACTTTGAGCCTGGTGTCAAAACCTAGTAGCTGGTGACATGGAGTAAATGACTGAACCTTTCTGAGCTTCCTGATTAAAGGACCTCCCCATAAAAGGTCACTAGTGGCGTCTGTCTTCTGGCCCCTTGGCTCATTCAGTCCCTGATGGCCCCCCCCTCAGGTCCCCACAGGGCACTACTTGCCTCCTGCCAGTACCAAAGGGGGAAGGGAGCGGCATGCACACACAGAAGGGGGTTACTGCATCAGTTGTAACGGATGTCATCGTGATGGAGACACAAACGGATGTCGTGGTGATGGTGACACAGACTCGGCTTCCACTCTCTTGGTTCCATTCTCGCTGCTGTGTGTTTCATTGTAGGCGTTGCTCGGAAGGAGCCAAGCCTTCCTGGTGTCTTCTGACCACACCCTGTGCTCTGCCAAAGCAGCAAGTGAATGGAGCGAGGAGCTTGGCTTACTGAAAATCCTTCTGGAGGAGGATCTCATGGGAATTGATCTACAAACATGGGGGCTGAACCGCAAAGTTCTCGGAAGTCTTTCTTAGCTCTGGCGTGCTTTGCATCTGAGACAACCATTTTTGGCTGAATGACTCCCAAGTGTCTGCTTGGGAGAACTTGGTCCGCATAGTTGACCCTGAGCACCACCCACATTGACTCAAGAAAACCTTCTGGGCCTGGTGATGGTGAGTAGGTGCTTCTTGGTGAAAGATGATCTCTTTATTCAAATCCAATGCAAGCTGGTATGAGGCTGAGAAGTGATGGGAGAGACAGACGTGGGCAACAAGACACCCTCCTTCCTCTCATCACTTCCTCTGAGATGGGTGCAGGTCCACTGTGATGGACACCCCACACAGGGTACTTTGCCCCCAAATGTGATTTCTCTGCCTGGAACCTCACTGTTAAATGTTCTTCTTTCGAGTTTTCCTCTACAAGCTCATCTCAAACCCAGCCTTACTCCAGGAAGGATGGCACGTTTGGGGCTCCGCCCCATGCCGTGTGAGTTTCCCAGACCCTCGCAGGCAGCCTGAGCTCCCAAAGAAATGGAAGGCAGTGGGGAAGGGCTCCAGGGGGGCCAGTCCAGGAAGTGCGGTTCAGACAGCCCTCGTCATAGGGCAGAGCCTGCGCACAGGCCTGGTGGATTAGAAGGGATGTTTGGTGAGCCCACAACCAGCCCGCAGCAGCGGGAGCTCTGCTCAGACTTTGTAGACCATCCAATGGTCTCTTTCAAAACAGGGTTTTGATGAGTTAAATGTAAATGAATCAGAAACACATGGGTTGGATTTCCCTCCAAATGCAATGGGGTTTGAACACAGCTCCGGGAGGGTAGGGTGGGGGGAAGAAGGGGAGCTTGGGGGAAGAAAGACATGTCTTTCTTTCTTTCTTCTTTCATGTCTAATCAAACAGGTCTTCTTTTTTTCATTTAACATTTGCCACCCGTGCCCCGGGGCTCCTTGCCCTCCACCATCTCCCCCACCCCAGCTCCAGGGGTGGGAGGCTGGGGTCTGTGCTGCCCGTGCTCAGTGGTGGACCCGGGGCCAGGCCTGCCGGCGTCAGGCTCAAAAAGATCTGGATGCTCCCAGCCTCCCTCCAGGCGGCCGTCCAGGATGACTGGCAGAAGCAGCTGGAAGGCTTTTCTCTGGAGACTGTGTTTCTCAGCTCATCCTAGACTTCTGAGGTGGGTGACCCCAGGTCGGAGGGCAGAGCCAGGGAGTGTGCAAGGCCCTTATAGGATAGCTCCCAGGGACACACAGGGACTAGACACCCTCTTAGAATGTGGTGTCTCATGAGGAGGCAATTTTTCCAGGCAAGACCAGGTCTTCACCTATTTAAATGTCATATATTATTTTACTTCTTTTTATAAACATTTTTCTTTCTTTTGGTGTAAATCTTAAAAGCATAGAAAAGTAAAGGTTCTCTGTAACCCCACCGAAATGTGAGTGTGTTAGCATTTTGGTACAGCTGCTTCCAGGCCCATGTTGTATGTTTTTAAAAAAATACACATTCAGAGTCATGAAGGATGCAGACAATAAAGCGTACTGGTTAGAACTGGGGTCCAGGACTAGACAACCTCGATTCAGATCCAAGCTCTACCACTTGCTGTATGTTAGATCACTTTCCCTAAACTTCAGGTCCTGGATCTCAAGTTGATAACAACAACAATGACAATAATAAAATGGTTGTTGCTGGAACTGAATGGGATAGCATTTATAGAGCACTTAGAGGAGTCCCAGCATATAGCAACTACACAACAGTTGTTAGCTTTTAGTGTTCCTATTGTGTATCCTGTCTTTTCCTCCTATATGTATGACATTATTTCCATATATTATTAATATTCTCTAGAACATGATTGAATGGCTGTATTCTTATCATACATTATTTGACCAACGTTTTCCTTTAAGCATCTCTTATAAATAGTGCAGTGATGAACATCCTTCTGCATTCTAAAAGGGCACAAACTTGAGTCTGATTTGTTGTCACACAAGTTTATTTTTGTATAAGTTAATTTGCCTGAAGAAAATTAACTTGGAGAATATCTATGCTTATGAACTTAGAGGATATATTAGAGATTTCTAATCCCCATAGTTTTACCTTTCCTAGAATGTCAAATAAATGGAATCATATTATACACATTGTTTTGTGTCTGGCTTCTTTCACTTTGCATAATACTTTTAAGATTCATTCATATCATATCAATACTGCATTTCTTTCTATTGCCATGTAATATTCCATTATATGGATGTAACATAATTCACTTATCCATTTACTAGTTGATAAACCTTTGTATTATTTCTAATTTGGGCCTATTATTTTTTAAATTTTATTAAAATATAGTATACAACATTGTGTTAATTTCTTCTGTACAGCAAAATGACTCAGTCATGCATACATATATTCTCCTTCATATTCTTTTCTATTATGGTTTCTCACAGGATATTGAAAGTAGATATTGAATGCTGTATAGTAAGACTGTGTTGTTTATCTATCCTATATATATTAGTTTGCATCTGCTAATCCCAAACTCCCATCCACCCTCCTTGGCAGCCATAAGTTTGTTCTCTATATCTGTGAGCCTGTTTTTGTTTTGTAGATATGTTGATTTGCGTCGTATTTTAGACTCCACATGTAAGTGACTATTGTATGGTATTTGTCTTTTTCTGATTTACTTCGCTTAGTATGATAATCTCTAGGTCCATCCATGTTGCTGCAAATGGCATTTTATTTCATTCTTTTTGATGGCTGAGTAATATTCCATTACTCATACACACATACACACACACACACACACACACCATCTTCTTTATCCATTCATCTTTTGATGGGCATTTAGGTTGCTTACATGTCTTGGCTATTGTAAATGGCATTGCTATGAACATAGGGGTGTATGTATCTTCTCAAATTATAGTTTTTTCCTGGGTATATGCCCAGGAGTCGGATTGCTGGATCATATGGCAACTGTATTTTTAGTTTTCTGAGGAACCACCATACTGTTTTCCATAGTGGCTGCACCAATTTATATTCCCACAAACAGTGTAAGACGGTTCCAATTTGGGCCTATTATAAATAAAGCTCCTAAAAATTTACATTCCAGTCATTGAGTAGTCATATGTTTTCATTCTTCTTGAGTAAATTCCTAGGAATAGAATTTCTGGGTCACATATAAGAGTAAATGTATCTTTTAACTTTATAAGAAACTGCCAAACATTTTCCTTAGAGGCTGTATTATTTTGCATTTCCACCAAAAAATGTTTTAGACTTCTGATTAATCATATTCCTCAGCAGCACTTGGTATTATCAGTTTTTAAAACTTTAGCCATTCTAATAGAAATGTAGTGGTACCATATTGTGCTTTTAATTTACTTTCTCTTAACCATTAATGATGTTGAGCCTCTTCTTATGTGCTTATTTGCTATCCATACATGTTCTTTGGTTAAGTGCTTAAAAATCATTTGTACATTTTTTTATTGGGTTAATTATTTTCCTATTATTAAGTTATAAGTATTCTTTGTATATTCGGGATGCAAATTCTTTATTGTATATATATTTTGCAAGTATTTCTTTACAATCTGTATCCTGGCTTTTCATTTTCTAAACTGTGCCTTTTGAAGAGCAGAATATTTTAATTAGATAAAGTCTAATTTATTGATTTTTTTCTTTTATGAATTGTGTTTTTTAGGTTATAGCTAAAAAACCTTACTCAGCCCAAACTCACAAATATTTCCTCTAAATTTTTTTTCTAGAAGTTTTATAGTTTTAGAATTTATATTTAGGTTTGTGATACATTTTGAGTTAATTTTCATATGGAGTGAAGTATGGATTGAAGTAAATTATTTTGCATATAGATGCCTAATTATTTCAGCACCATTTGTTGAAAAAGCTATCCTTTATCTAATGAATCATTTTTAATCCTTCACCAAAAATCAGTTAACCATATTTGTGAGGCTGTATCTTTATTTTGTTCTGTTGATCATAGTTTCTGTCTTTTCACCAACATCACTATCTTAATTACTACAGCTTTATATGAATCTTGAAATCAGACAGTGTGAGTCTTTCAACTTTCTTTTTCAAAATTATTTAGGCTATTTTAGTTCATTTGCTTTTCCATATGTAGGCGTACCTCAGAGATATTACAGGTTTGATTCCAGATCACCACAATAAAGCGAATATCTCAGTAAAGCAAGTCACATGAATTTTTTTGGTTTCTCAGCATACATAAAGCTATATTTACACTATACTATAGCCTAGGTTATGTGTGTGCAATTCTTACATTGGTAAGAAGAAACTCCCCATCCATGAAAAGTTTTATTATGAAATTACAGAAATTCAGCCCCAGCTTCAGTCTCCACTTCTAATTCTACTTTGCTTGTAGAATGTACAGTTGCTTGTAGAATGTACAGTCCATCACATGTACAGTTGCTTCCTTCATGGAAATCTTGAGTCCCTCAAAGTCACCTGTGAGGGTTGGCATCAACTTCTTCCAAACTCCTGTTAATGTTGATATTTTACATCTTTCCATGAATCACAGATGTTCTTAATGACATCTAGAATGGTGAAGCACTTCCAGAAGACTTACAATTTACTTGGCTCGGATCCATCCAAGGGATCACTATCTATGGCAGCTAGAGTCTTACGAAATGTATTTCTTAAATAATAAAACTTGAAAATTAAAATTACTCCTTGATCCATGAACTGCAAAATGGATGCTGTGGTAGCTGGAATAAAAAGATTAATCTATTGTATATTCAGTGAGATCTCTTGGGTGGCCAGGTATATTATCAGTGAACAATACCATTTTGAAAGGGATATTTTTTTCTGACCAGTAGGTCTCAACAGCGGGCTTAAAATATCCAATAAAACATATTGTAAACAGATTTTCTGTCACCCAGGCTTTGTTGTTTTATTTCTAGAGCACAGACAGAGTAGATTAGCAAAATTCTTAAGGGTCCTGGGATTTTCCATTTGGTAAGTGAGCATTGGCTTCAACTTAAAGTCACCAGCTTCATTAACCCCCAACAAGAGTGTCAGCCTGTCCTTTGAAACTTCAAAGCCAGGCATTCACATCTCTGTAGCTATGAAAGTCCTACATGGTTGCAAAGATGTTTCATCTACATTGAAAATCTGTTATTTAGTGGATGTTAACTACAATTAACCTTTGTTAATTGTATTAGCTGGATTTTCTGGAAAACTTGTTGCAGCTTCTGCATCAGTACTTGCAGCTTCCTCTTGCAATTTTATGTTATTAAGATGGTTTCTTTTCTTAAATTTCAGGAACTAACCTCTGCTAGCTTCAAACTTTTCTTCTACAGCCTCCTCTCCTCTCTGTCTTCACAGTATTGAAGAGAGTTAGAGTCTTACTCAGGATTAGACTGTGGCTCAGGGGAATGTGGTGACTGGTTTGAACTTCTATCCAAGCCACTAAAACTTTATCCATCAGCAATAAAACTGTATCACTTTCTTATTATTCATGTGTTCACTGCAGTGGCACTTTTAGCTTCCCTCAAGAACTTCTTCTCCTTTGCGTTCATAAGTTAACTTGATAACTTGTGCAAGAGGCCTAGCTTTTGGCCTATCTCAACCTTGACATGCCTTCCTCACTAAGCTTAATCATTTCTAGCTTTTGATTTAAGGTGAGAGACACAAGATTCTTCCTTTCACTGGAACAGTTAGACGCCATTGTAGGGGTATCAGTTGACCTAATCTCAATATTGTTGTGTCTCAGGGGATAGGAGAGGCTCAAGAAGAGGGAAAGAGATAGAGGAACAGCCAGTTGGTGCAGCAGTAAGAACACATACAACATATATCAGTTAAGTTTACTGTCTTAAATGGGCATGGATTGTGGTGCCCAAAATACTTCTAATAGTGACATCAAAAATCACTGATTACAGATCACCATAACAAATACAGTCATAATGAAAATATCTGAAATATTGCAAGAATCACCAAAATGTAACAGAGACATGAAGTGAGCAAATGTTGTTGGGAAAATGGCACTGTTGCGCCTGCTCAGTGCAGGGTTGCCACAAACCTTCAATTTATTTAAAAAAATAATACAATATCTGCAAGGCACAATAAAGCAAAGCACAACTGAACATGGCATGCCAGTAAATTTTAGGGCTATCTTGCCAATTTCTACCAAAAACGTGCTAGGATTTCTGTTGGGATTTCTTTTTAATATTTTTTCTCTAAGTTTCTTGACTCTGTGGTTTGTTGTCCTTCAGTAATTTGGAAAAGTTCTCAGCCACTACCTCTTCAAATATGTCTTCTTGTAAGTTCATTCTCTCTTCTTTTGTAACTCAATTTGATATTATCCTAAAGCTTTAGAGTATTCTTTATGTTCTCTCTGTACCTCAGTTTGGAAAACAGCTATTGACCTACCTTTAAGTTGTGATTCTTTTCTATATCTAGTCTACTGATAAACCTATCAAAGAAATTCTTCTGCATCTCTGATATAATCATGTCTTCCCCACCCCAGTATTTCTGCCTGATTTTTTAAACAGTTTTCATCTCTATGTTTAAATTCCCCATCTATTTAAGCATGCTTTTCCTACTAGATCCTTTAATGAATTAATCAGTTATTTTAAGGTGATCATTCCAACATCTGGGTCATCTCTTGGTCTGGTCCTATGGATTGCTTTATCTCTTCACAATTTTTTATAGCTTTTAAAAATGCATCTTGTAATTTTTGTTGAATGTTGGACATGGTGTGAAGAAAATAGCACAGACCGAGACAAATAGTTCTTCTGCCTGAGATGGACATGACTTTTTCTGTGAGACCATTAGTATGTGTGTGTGTGTGTGTGTGTGTGTGTGTGTGCGCGCGCGCGCGTAAGTTGTTGAGTTAATCTAATTTCTGTTTGAACTGGATTTGAGTATTTCTTGCTATAGCTGTCTTCACAATATCACATCTTGCAAATTCCTCTAGCCTTGGACCACTGCTGCTTGTGCAACTGCCCCTTTCTTCTGCCCTCTGCCAAAAGAAAATAGTTTGCATATTCTGTTTCTCCTCAAATGAGCTTTTCATTCTTTGATATCTAGTTCATGTTTCACCTATGACATCAGTTCACTGATGGGTTCAGGTAGACTGATAATCTTATAATTTATCTGGCTTTTCCTAAACCATTTTTTATGAGGGGAAGCAGTGTTCCCTTGTCATTTTCTGCATCCCAAGAGAAAGCAGATTTTTCTTGCCTTTTCAGATCTATCATAGGGTTTTCTCCTTTTGCTTAAGGATGCAGTAAATTTTATTAATGTATTGTGTGTGTGTTAATTGCTCAGCCATATCCGACTTTGCATGTGACCCCATGGACTGTAGCCCTCCAGGCTCCTCTGTCCATGGAGTTCTTCAGGCAAGAATACTGGAGTGGGTAGCCACTTCCTTCTCTAGGAGATCTTCCCGACTCAGGGATTGAACCGATGTCTCCTGCTCTGCAGGCGGATGGATTCCTTACCATCTGAGCCACCAGGAAAGTCCATATTAATGTATTATTTCCTATTAAATCATATTTTCTTATTTGAGTAATGCCCATTGTCTCATATTATTCCTTTACTATAGTATATTGGACTTGATTTTATAGTGCTATTAAGTAATTTAGGTTTGTTACTGTATTTATTGTGTTTTTGTATTATAATTATCTACATTGATAGAATAAACTGTGATCTTTTGCATCTTTTTCTTTTTTCTCTCAAAGTTTATGTGGCATATAAATCCTCCATTCCATGAACTGGTAAAGCGTTCAGGTCATTGCACCATTTTTGGAAGTAGTTCTACATCAATCTTCTCCACCTGTT
Source organism: Dama dama (assembly GCF_033118175.1). Taxonomy (NCBI): domain Eukaryota; kingdom Metazoa; phylum Chordata; class Mammalia; order Artiodactyla; family Cervidae; genus Dama; species Dama dama. Next base: position 90,286,863 of record NC_083691.1, on the reverse strand, counting down.
CCTTAATTATTGGTCTTTTAAGGCTTTATATTGCTTTAATTCCTGGTGGCAATTTGTATTTCCCAAGAAAATAATTTGTCTTATTGAGTGCTTTAACTTGTCGACTTGACTGAGTTTGTAACCCTTGGCTCAGCATGAGAAGGAAAGAGAGCTGAGACAGAGGCTGAAGGAACATCAGTATTCAAGATCAGAGGAGGAAGAAGTATTGGAAAGGACTGTGAAAACGAACATCCTGAGAAATATGGAACATCAGGAGGTCTGGGACCAAAGGAAGAAGAATTTCTCAATATTGACAGTAATCAAGCTGGGCTCATATTTCTTTGCCATGTTAGAGAGCAGAAGAAACTAAAAGTAATCTATCCAGAATTTTTAAAGGAAAGTTGAGATTCAAGAATTCTATATAAAAGGTAAGATGCCATTGCATATGAAGGCAGTCAAAATAAATTCTCAGTTACATACGTATTCAGGAAAAATACCACATCTATGTTTTCTGGAAAATTACTTATTTAAAAATATAAACCAGCTAACAAGTAGATAAAACAAGAATTCACAAATGGGGAAGTCATGATATAAAAGAAACTGTGGTGATTGTTGAAGTAATGTGGACACAGAACCGTCTAAATTATTGTCACTATTGTTTTGAAGCAAACTCCTTTCTTAGTTGATTTTAAAAAGATAACAATGTAAAAACAATAATGACTTGACAATGATAAAATTGAGGCAGAATTACCAAATCCTTTTGACAAATATTAAGAAGAGGAATTTAGGGGAAATCTGAAGTAAATGTGTACCAGTTCTTTATCATTCATAGGGATATCTTAATAGACATTATTTTTAAAGATAGTTTTCATTGGGGTATAATTTATTATGATAAAACACACACATTTTAAGTATATGGGCCAATGAGTTTTGTCAAATGTATAAAGCAATATGACCACCGCCATAGACAAGGTGTAAGGCATTTTACTTGCCTAGAAGGTTTCCTTGTAGCCTTTCCCAGTTAATCACTACCTTCTACCCCTCCCTGACCTCAGGAAACCATTAATTTGTTATCTATCTCTCTAGATTAGTTTTTCTAGAGTTTAATATAAATGGAATCATGTAGTATATACTCTTTTGCACCTGGCTTCTTTTCTTCACTATAATTAGTAAGATTTGACATCAAATATTATAAGTTCTCCAACTTTGTTCTTTTTTTTTTTTAGCAAAATCATTTTATCTATCCTAGTTCCTTTATTTATTCATGTAACTTTTAGAATCAACTTGTCAATTCTATTTTTAAAACCTACTAGAATTTTGGTTGAATTTCCTGTTGAATCTATAAATTGATTTAGGCAGAAAATGCATCTTAACATCCTGAGTCTTCCAATACATGAATATGACCTCTTTTTTATCCACTTACTTAAATTTTCTTTAATTTTTCTCAGCAGTGTTCTATATGTTTTAATTTTATGTCTAAATATTTCATATTTTAATGGTGATATAAATGATATTTTTAAAAGTTTAATTCCTAGTAATCCACTGCTAACATATGAAAATACAATGTATATTTGTTTATTGACGTTTTATTCTGAAACATTTCTAATTTGCTTATTCACTTCAGTAGGATTTTTGTAGATTGATTCCTTATTTTATGAACCTAACTATGTCATCCATAAATAGAGCTTAACTAATACTTATCAAAACTGTATCCCTTTTGTTTCTTTTTATTGCCTTATTGTACTTGCTAGGAGAAGAGGGCAACAGAGGATGAAATCGTTGGATGGCATCTCCGATTCAATGGACATGAATTTGGGCAAACTCTGGGAGGTAGTGAGGACAGGGAAGCCCAGCATGCTGCCGTCCATGGGGTTGCGAAGAGTCAGATATGACTTGGTGACTGAACAACAACAAACTTACTAGGATTTCTAACCAAGTGCTAAACATAAGAGGTGAAAGTGAATATCATTGCATTGTTTCCCATGTTAGGGGGTAAGAATCGTCATTCTTATTAATAAGTATTATATAAGGTATAGGTTTTTTTGGATTCATGTTCACAGCAAAATTAAGAGAAGCATGAAGAAATGTCCTATACTGACTACCTCTCTCACACGTGAGTTACTCCATTACTAACATCTCCTACCAGAATGCTACTTTTGTTACAACTGATGAACCTACATTGACGCATAATTACCTAAAGTCCATAGTTTACGTTAGGATTCACTCTTGGCTGTTTATAACTACATGCTTGAACAAAAGTATAATAACACATATTTATCATTGTACTATCATTCAGAACATTTTCACTGCCCTAAAATTCCTCTATGCTGTACCTATGCATCTCCTCAATCCATAGCAATCACTGATTCTTTTTAACTGTCTCCATAGTTTTGCTTTTTCTGTAGTATTATATAATTGGAATCATACACTCTGTTGCCTTTTCAGATTAGCTTCTTTCATTTAGTAGCATGCATTTAAGGTTTCTCCAGGTCTTTTCTTGGCTTGATAGCTTATTTACTTAGTTCTGTACATTGTTCCATTGTCTAGATGTTCCAGTTTGCTTATCCATTCACCTACTGAAAGACATTGGAAAGACTGATGCTGAAGCTGAAACTCCAATACTTTGGCCACCTGATGCGAAGAGTTGACTCATTGGAAAAGACCCTGATGCTGGGAGGGATTGGGGGCAGGAGGAGAAGGGGACGACAGAGGATGAGATGATTGGATGGCATCACCGACTCAATGGGCATGAGTTTGAGTAAACTCCGGGAGTTGGTGATGGACAGGGAGGCCTGGTGTGCTGTGATTCATGGGGTCGCAAAGAGTCGGACACGACTGAGCAACTGAACTGACTGACTGACTGAAAGACATATTGGTTACCTCCAAGTTTTGGCAATTATTAATAACACTTCTATAAACATTCATGTGTAGGTTTTTGTGTGGACACAAGGTTTCAACTAACTGGGGTAAATGCAATTAGTGAGCTCTATGATGAGAGTATATTTAATTTTGTAAGAAACTGCTAAGCTATCTTCCGAAGCAGAAGTACCATTTTGCATTCCCATCATAAATAAATAAGAGTTCCTATTGTTCCACATCCTTGCCAGCATTCAATATCAGTGTTCTGACTTTTGGCTTTTAAAATAGGTATATAGTGATATCTTATTGTTTTAATTTGCAATTATGTAATGACATATGATATGGAGCATTTTGTCATATGCTGATTTTCTATCTGTGTATCTTCTTTGGTGAGATGTTAAGGTATTTGGCATATTTTTAAATCAGGTTGTTTCTTTTCTTATTGTTTTACAAATTCTTCATGTATTTTAGATAATAGTTCTTTACGAGATGCATCTTTTACAAGTAATTTCTCTCAGTCTATGGCTTGTCTTTTTATTCTCTTGACAGTGATTTTCACAAAGCAGACATTTTTAATTTTAATGAAGCTCTGGTTGTCAGTTATTTATTTTGTGAGTTCTGCCTTTGATGTTACATGTAAAGAGCAAGTGCCATACCCAATGTCACCTAGGTTTTCTCTCTTGTTATTTTCTAGGAGTTGCATTGTTTTGTTTTATGCTTATCTTTATGATACATTTTGGATTAATTTTTGTGAAGGATTTAAGGTCTGTGTCTAGATTATTTTTTTTATGTGAACATCCAGTTGTATGTACCATCACCATTTGTTGAAAAGATTATCTTTAACTCATTGCATTGCCTTTTCTTCTGTGTCAAAGCTCAACTCACAATGTCAACAGGGGTCTATTTCTAGACCCTATTCCTAGACCCTAAAACTCTATTCTGTTTTATTCATCTGTGCTTCTGCCAATACCACATGTCTTGATTACTGTAGCTTTATAAGTCTTCTTGCAGTAGCATCAGTCTTCCAGTTTTGTTCTCCAATACCGTGTTGGGTGCTCTGGGTCTTTTGTCTCTCCATATAAACTTTAGAATTAACCTGTTCATATCCACAAAATAACTTGCTGTGATTTTTACTGGGATTGCATTAAATATATAGATCAAGCTGGAAAGAACTAACATCTTGACAATATTGAGTTTTCCTATCCATGAACACTGAATATCTTTCTATTTAGTTTTAAAATTTTCTTCTCCAGAGTTTTGTAGTTTTCCTCATACAAATCTTGTACATATTTGCTAGATTATACCCAAGCATTTAAGTTTTGGGGGTGCTAATGTAAATGGCATTAAGTTTTTAATTTCAAATTTTGCTTGTCTATTGCTGATATATAGGAAAGCAATGGACTTTTGTATTGATATATTCATCTTCTATCTTACAGCCTTGCTATAATCATTTACAAATTCCAGGATTTTTTGCTGTTGATTCCTTCAGATTATCTACATAGACTGTCATGTCATCTGTGAACAGTTATAATTTTTCCTTCTCAATCTGTATGTTCTTCCCCACCCTTTTCTCATCTTTAGCTAGTACTTTCAGTATAATGTTGAAAAGGAGTGGGGAGTGGGGCAGTCTTGCCTTATTCTTGATCCTAATGGGAAAGCTTACACTTTCTTACCGTTAAGTGTGATGTTAAGTGTAGGGTTTTGGGGTAGATATTCTTTGTCAAATTGAGGGATTTCCCCTATACTCCTAGTTTACTGAGAGTTTTTATGATGAATGGGTGCTGAATTTTGTCAAATGCTTATTCTGCATTTATTAACATGATCATGTGATTTTTCTTTTTAAATCTATTGATGTGATGGATTACATAATTGATTTTTGAATGCTGAACTAGCCTTGCATATCTAGATAAATTCCACTTGATCAAGGTGTACAATTTTCTTTATACAGTGTTGAATTTTATTTGCTAAGATATTGTTGAGAATTTTTACACTATGCTCTTGAGATATACTGGCATGTAATTTTCTTTCTTTTTTGTAATGTTTTTGTCTGGGTTTTGGTGATATAGAATTCTATTATTTTCTGTTGATCAATCATATGATGGTGTTAAGTGAGTAATAGTTACATAATCACAATAGTAGATGCTTATCAGTTTTCACAATCAGTAGCCTGACAAAAAATAAAAGAGAATCACAATTGCAAATCATAATGGGAACATGATTAACCTAACAATATAAAATAATTACATACAATTTGGGGGGTCAAGCAGACTGGTGGTAAGTGGAAGTGCATACGTGTACATGCTTTCATCTGCCCAGCCGGTCTGTGTCTTTTGGTTGGTGCATTTAATCTATTTACCTTTAAGGTAGTTATCAACATGCATGACCCTATTACCATTTTCTTAATTGTTTTGGGCTTATTTTCTGTAGGTCTTTTCCTTCTCTTATGTTTCCTGCCTAGAGAAGTTCCCTTAACATTTGTTGTAAAGCTGGTTTGGTGGTGCTGAGCTCCCTTAACCTTTGCCTGTCTGGAAAGCTTTTGATTTCTCCGACAAATCTGAATGAGTCTTGCTGGGTAGAGTTTCTTGGTTGCAGGTTCTTCTCTTTCATCACTTTAAATATATCATGCCATTCCCTTCTGGCTTGTAGAGTTTCTGTTGAGAAATCAGCTGATAACCTGATGGGATTCCCTTGTATGTGATTTGTCACTTTTCACTTGTTGCTTTTAATATTTTATCTTTGTCTTTAATTTTTGTTAGTTTAATTACTGTGTGTCTTGGACTGTTCCTCCTTGGTTTACCCTGCCTGGGACTCTCTGCACTTTTTGGGCTTGGTTGACTATATCCTTTCCCATGTTATGGATGTATTCAGCTATTATCTCTTTAGATATTTTCCCAGGTCCTTTCTCTCTCTCTTCTCCTTCTGGGACCCATATAATGTGAATGTTGGTGCATTTAATGTCGTCTCAAAGGTCTCTTAGGCTATCTTGATTTTTTTTCCATTCTTTTTTCTATATTCTACTTTGTCAAGTGATTTCTACCATTCTGTCCTCCAAGCCACTTATCCCTTCTTCTGTCTTAGTGATTCTGCTATTATTCGTTCTAGTGTATTGTTCATCTCGGTCTGCTTGTTTTTAGTTCTTCTCGGTCTCTGGTAAACATTTCTTGCATCTTCTCCATTCTATTTCCTTGATCCTGGATCATCTTCACTATCATTATTCTGAATTCTTTTCTGAAAGATTGCCTATCTCCACTTCGTTTTGTTGTTTTCCTGCGGTTTTGTCTTGCTCCTTCATCTGGAACACAACTCTGCTTTTTCATCCTGATTAACTTTCTGTAATGTGGTTTTTGTTCTAGCCACTGTGGTATTGTGGTTTTTCTGGCTTCTTCTGTGTACCCTCTGGTGGATGAGGCTAAGAAGTTTCTATAAGCTTCTTGATGGGAGGGACAGGATGGGAAAAAACTAAATCTTGCTCTGGTAGGCAGGGCCTTGCCCAGTAAAGCTTTTAATCCAATTATCTGCTGATGGGTGAGATCTTCCCTCTCTGTTAGTTGGTCCGCCTGAGGTGACCCAGCCCTGGAGTCTACAGGCTCTATGGTAGGGTTAATGGTGACCTCCGAGAGGGTTTACACCAAGGGGGATCTTCCAGGAGTGCTGCTACCAGTACCCCTGTCCCTGAGATGAGCCCCTGCCTACACATGCCTCCATAGGAGACCCTCCAACACTAGCAGGTAGTTTAAGTTCAGTCTTCTATGGGGTCACTGCTCCTTTCCTCTGGGTGTTGGTGAGAACAAAATTTTCTTTGTACCCTCTAAGACTGGAGTCTCTATTTCCTCCAGTCCTGTGGAAGTCCTGTAATCAAATCCCATTGGCCTTCAAGGCCAGATTCCCTGGAATTCCCAGTCCATTTTTGGATCCCCAGGCTAGGAAGCCTGACATGGGGCTCAAAACCTTCACAACAGTGGGAGAGTTTCTTTGGTAATACTGTTCCCCAGTTTGTGGGTCGTCTACCCAATGGGTATGGGATTTGACTTTTTCCAGCAGACTCCTGTCAATGGTTGTTCAACAGCTAGTTGTGATTTTGGTGCTCTTGCAAAAGGCAATGAGCACACTCCTTCTACTCCACCATCTTGAACCTGAAGACTTTTTCTGCTTGCTTTTGATTTAGTTTGTTCTTCTTTCTTCTATTTTGCTAAGGTGGAAACTTAGATGATCCATTTTAGATCTTTCTTCTTTCCTAATATATATTTAATGACATAAGTATCCTTCTAAGTACTGCTTTCACTGTATTCCACAAAACTTGATAACTAGCATTTTCATTTTCATTTAGTTTAAAATATTTTTAAATTTCACTTGAGATTTCTTCTTTGACCCATGTGTTATTTAGAAGTATGTCATTTAATCTCCATGTATTTTGGGGTTCTCCAATTGTCTTTCTTTCATTAATTGCTAGTTTAATTTCACTGTCATCCAAGAGCAGACATTGTATAATTTTTATTCTTTTATATATGTTAAGGTGTGTCTTATGGCCAAGAATGTGGCCTATCTTGGTTAACATTCCATAAACTCTTTTAAAAAATGCTTATTCTGCATTGATGTATGTTTCACTATAACTTCAATTAGGTCATGTTGTTCAGTAGTGTTATTCAGCTTTTCTATATACTTTCTGACTTCCTGCCTACTTGGTTTTTTTAAACTCAGGAAAGATTGACAAGAATAATTTCATGTATTTAAAATGTATGATGTGATGATTTGATACACACATGTATTGTGAAATGTTACTAGTATCAAATTAATTAACACTACATCATCTCACTTTTGTTTATGTAATGAAAATAATTAAGATCTACTCTCAGCAACTTTCAAGTATACAGTACTGTGTTATTAACTATAGTCACCATGATATACATGAGATATCTAGAACTTATTCTTCTTATAATTAAAAATGTGGGCCCTTTAATTTACCCACTTTATTTCTCCCTACCTCAGATTCTGGTAACAACCTTTCTATTCTGTTTCTATAAAGTTGACTTTAAAAAATACCACATATAAGTGATATCATACAATATTTGCTTTTTTTTTTTTTGTCTGATTATTTCACTTGACATAATGCCCTCCACATTAATCCACATTGTTACAAATGGGATTACCCTGCTCTTTTATGGCTGAATTATATATTGCTTCCATATCTTGACTATAGTGTATAATGCTGCAGTGAACATGGGTGTGTAGATATCTCTTTGAGATGCTAGTTTCAATTCCCTTGGATATATATACCAAGGAGTAGGATTGCTGGACCATATAGTAGTCAATTTTCTTTGAGGAACTGCCATACTGTTTTCCATAATGATTGTACCAATTTATATTCCCACCAACAGTGTATAAGTGTTCTCTTTTCTCCAATTCTTGCCAACATTTATTATTTCTTCTCTTTTAGAAAATAGTCATTTTAACAGGTATAAGATGATATCTTATTGTGATTTTTATTTTTGCATTTCTCTCATGATTAGTTGAGGAGGGCATGGCAACCCACTGAAGTATTCTTGCCTGGAGAATCCCATGGACAAGGGAGCCTGGTGGGCTATCATTCATGGGGTCACACAGAGTCAGACGTGACTGAAGCAAGTTAGCACACACACATGCATAACTAATTATGTTGAACAGACTTTCACATATCTATTGGCCATTCATATGTCTTCTTTGGAAAAATGTCTATTTAGCTTATTTTCCCATTTTTAAATTGGATTATTTGCTTTTTTGCTATTGTGTTATATGTTGTTGTTCAGTCGTAAAGTTATGCCCAACAATTTGTGACCCCATGGATTGCAGCACAGCAAGCTCCCCTGTCCTTCACTATCACCCAGAGCTTGCTCAAATTCACGTCCATTGAGTCAGTGATGCTATCTAACCTTCTCATCCTCTGCTGTCCCCTTCTTTTGCCTTCAATCCTTTCCAGCATCAGGGTCTTTTCCAATGAGTTGACTCTGCATCAAGTGGCCAAACTATTGAAGCTTCAACTTTAGCATCAGTCCTTCAATTGAATATTCAGTATTGATTTTTTTAGGGTTGACTGGTTGGATTTCCTTGCAGTCCAAGGGACTCTCAAGAGTCGTCTCCCACACCACAATTCAAAAGCATCAATTCTTCAGTGCTCAGCCTTGTTTATGGTCCAACTCTCACATTCATGCATGACTGCTGGAAAAACCGTAGTTTTGACTATGCAGACCTTTGTCGGCAAAATTATGTCTGCTTTTTAATATGCTGTCTAGTTTTGTCATAGCTTTCCTTCCAAGGAGCAAGTGCCTTTTAATTTCATGGCTGCAGTCACTGTCTGCAGTGATTTCGGAGCCCAAGAAAATGAAATCTGTCACTGCATCCACTTTTCCCCTTTCTATTTGCCTTGAAGCAATGGAACCATATGCCATAATCTTAGCCCTTTTTAATGTTGAGTTTTAAGCCAGCCTTTTCTCTCTCTTATTTCTTCAGTCTCCTTTTTGTGTTGTATGAGTTATTTATATATTTTAGATATTAACCACTTACAGATATGTGATTTGGGAATATTTTCTCTCTGTATTTTCAATTTATAGATTGTTTCCTTTGCTGTGCAGAAGCTCTGGAGTTTGATGTAGTTCCACTTGTTTGTTCTTGTTTATGTTGCTTGTGTTTATAGTGTTTTATGAAAAAATCATTACTGAATCTAAACGCCAAGGATATTTGCCCCTATGTTTTCTTCTCAGGGTTTTATGGTTTCAGGCCTTACATTGAAGTTTTTTATTCAAGTTAATTTTTTTGAGTGGTGTAAGATAGGTGTCCATTTATAGTTTTTTGCCTTTGGATATCCAACTTTCTCAGCACCATTTATTGAAGACACTTCATTTTCCTGTATGTGTTCTTAATGCTCATGCCAAAAATTGAGTGTACGTAAGTGGGCTTATAACTGGGCTCTCTACTCTGTTCCACTGGTCTATGTGCCAACTTTTATGCCAGTACCATACTGTTTTGATAACTAGCTTTGTGATGTAGTTTGAAATCAAGAAGTATGATACTTCCAGCTTTGTTATTCTTTCTCAGAATTGCCTCAGATATATGGGGTCTTTTGTAGTTCCATACCAATTTTAGGATAGTTTTTAACTATTTCTGTGAAAAAAATGTCATTGAAATTTTGATAGATATTGTATTGAATCCGTATCTTGCTTTTAGTAGTATGGATATTGTCACAGTATTAATTATTCCAATCCAAGAACACAGGATACTGTTCCATTTGTTTTGTGTTGTTTTCAGTCTTTCATCAATGTTGTATAGTTTTCAGTGTATTTCTTGATTAAATTTATTCTTAAAGGTTTTATTGGTTTTGGTACTATTGTAAGTGAGATTGCTTTATTAATTTCTCTTTCAAATAGTTTGTTGTTGGTGTATAGAAACACAGCTGATTCCTATATGTTGATTTTGTATTCTGCAAATTTGCCAATTTTATTAATTGAATATATTAGATCTAACAGTTTTTGGTGGTATCTTTAGGATTTTCAGTATATAAGGACTTGTCACCTGAAAGCAGAGATGATTTTACTTATTCCTTTCCAATATGGATGCCTATTATTCTTTATTCTTGCCTAATTGCTCTGGCTAGAACTTCTAGCACTGTTGACTAGAAATCAGAGTGGGTATTCTTGAATGGTACCTAATCTTAGAGACGTGATTTTTAATCTTTCACTATTGAGTATGATGTTAGCTGTGGCCTTGATGTGGCCTTTATTATGTTGAGGACCATCCCTTATATACCTAATTTGTTGAGAGTTTTTAATCACAAAAAGATGTTGAATTTTGTCAAGAGCATTTCCTGCATCTATTGAAATGATTACACTATATTAATTTTTCATTCTGTTAATGTAATGTATCATACTTATTGCTTGCATTAAGTTAAACCATTCTTGCATAGTAGGGATGACTCCCACTTGATCATAGTGCACGATCCTTTTACTAGGCTCTTGAACTTGGTTTGCTAACATTTTGTTGAGAATTTTGTATCTCAGTTCATCAGAGATATTGGTCTGTAATTTTATTTTCTTGTATTATTCTTCTGGCTTTAGTATCGGTGTAGTGCTGACCTCACAAAATGAATTTGCGAGTATTCCTTTCTCTTCAATTTTTTGGAAGTTTGAGAAGGATTGGTAGTAATTATTCTTTAAATATTTGGTAGAACTCACCAGTGAAGTCATCTCATCCTGAGCTTTTATTTGTTGGGAGATTTTTCATTACAAGTTCAATCTCATTGTACATTATTGATCTGATTGGTTTTTCTATTACTTCAAGCTTCTGTCTTGGTAAACTGTATTTTTCTAGGAATGTATTCATTTTTTCTAAGTTTTCTCATTTGTTGGCATATAATTATTCTTACTAGTTTCTTATGGTTCTTTGTATTTCTGTGGTGTCAGTTGTAATGTTATTAACTTGAATCATCCTTTTTTTCTTAGTCTGGCTAAAGGTTTGTCAATTTTGTTTTTCTTTTCAAAAACACAGCTCTTAGTTTTTGTTGGTCTTTTCCATTGTCACTCTAGTCTCTAATTTATTAATTTCTGCTCTAATCTTTACTTTACTCTGCTAACTTTGGGTTTAGCTTTTTCTTCCTTTTTTAGTTTCTTGGGATGTAAGTTTAACTTTTCTATTTATGATCTTACCTTTTCTTAATTAAATATTTGTTGTTGCAAACTTCCCACTTGGGACTACTTTTGCTGCATCTCCAAAGTTTATTATGTTGTGTTTCCATTTTTGTTTTTCCTCAAGATATTTTTGAATTTCTCTTTTGATTTCTTTTTTGACCCATTAGTTATTCATTTAATTTCCACATATTTGTGAATTTTCCAGCTTTCCTGCTGCTATTGATTTCTAGTTTTATACCATTGTGTTCAGAAAAGATACTTGATATGATTTCAATATATTAAAATTTATTGAACCTTGTTTTGTGACCTATAGTATGATTTATCCTGGGATATGTTTCAGGTGGGTTTGAAAAGAGTATATTTGCCTGCTGTTGGTTGGAATGCTCTATATACATCCATTTGGAATAAAGTTTAGTTTAAATACTTTATTTTTATATTGATTTTCTGTCTAGATGATCTATTTGTTGTTGAAAGTGCAGTAACAAAGTTCCCTACTATTATTTCACTGCTGTCTACCTTTTTCTTCAGATGTGTTAATAATTTTTAAATAATTTCCTGGGAAAGTCTTTTCCTCTCTTTCATTTCTGAAGGACAACTTTGCTGAGTAAAGTATACTTGGTTGACAGATTTTTCTCTTGGTCGCTTTGAATATCCCATTCTCTCCTGGACTGCAAGATTTCTGCTTAGAAATTTGCTGATAGCCTTTTTGGGATTTCCTTGTTTGTGATGAGTCTTTCTCCTTTTTCTGCTTTCAAAATTCTCTTTGTCTTTGATTTTGAGACCTTGATTCACGGTGTCCCAGTGAAGATCTCTTTGGGTTGAAACTCTTTGAGTATTGAGCTTCATGTCTCCAGTTAGCCACATCTCCTCCCATATTTACAAAGTTTTTAGCCATTATTTTTTTTAAAAGTTTTCTGTCTCTCTCTTATCCTTCTGAGACTCCCAGAAGCATCTATTGTTTTATTTGATGGTGCCTCATAATTTATGTAAATTTTCTTTACTCTTTTTAATTCTAAATGCTTTTTTCTCTGACTGGATAGTATCAACAGATCTGTCTTCAAGATTACAAATTCTTTCTTTTGCCTGATTGAGCTTGTTGTTGATGCTCTCTATTGCATTCTTCATTTTGTTAATTGCATTTTTCAGCATCAGAATTTATTTGATTCTTTTCATGATTTATATCTCATTGTTGAACTTCTCATTTTATTCATGCTCAGAGCAGCAGTGACTGGGGTAGTAATGGTGGGACAAAGCATGGGCCGGGGTGGGAAAGGGGGGCACAGAGCAAAAGCAGCTTCATTTCCGTATATGGTGAGGTGTTACAGTATCCTGATCCTGGAGAGGCAGGCACAGGGGCAACTGGGCCCCTGAGGGCAGGTATCACTTCAGCAACAGTTCCGGTCCCTGGGAAGAGATGCAGTGGCAGGAACTTTGGGCGGCATCAACAACTAGTATCAGTGTTGGTAAAGAATGTAGAGTGCTCAGAATCAAAGGCTGCAAGTGCCCACAGGTGAGATTTGCTGGGATTTGCCTCTCTTCTTTGTCTTATAGGGTAAAATGCCTCTAAGGGGATCCTTCTTGGCTATGAGATGCTCTGAAATAGGAGAGGGGGTAATGCAGGTATAATGAGTGCTATACTTTTCTATGTGTCTATCCTCAATTTTTGAGCTCTACCGGATTTTTGTTGATGGTTCTTTGTAGTCCTGAGGTATATTCATAAGTTTGAAGTTGTTTCTTTATTGGTTTCATGGGAGAAGATGAGCATTGGAACCTCTTTACCCTCCAACTTGGTAATGTCACCCTTCTTGTTCTTTCAGTTACTGAGAAACATGTGTTCAAAATTCTAATTAGTAATGGATTTCTCTATTTTTCCATTCATTTCTGTTAGTTTTGGCCTCATTTATTTTGATGCTGTGTTGGTGGGCACCAGAACATTTAGGATTGTCATAACTTTTTTATGCATTACCTTTTCATCATTATGAAATGCCCGTCTTTGTGCCTGATAATGTTACTTCTTATTAAGTTAAACTTGTTACTAAAATAACTAACCCAGCTTTCTTGTGATTCATGTTTGTATGGCATATATCTTTTCATGCATATATGGCATATATCTTTTCACTTTTCTGCAACTGGTGTGTTAGTTGCAGAAAACTAACTCTTTGCAACCCAATGGACTATATAGCCCATCCAGGGAATTCTCCAGGCAAGAATACCAAAGTGGGTTGCCATTTCCTCCTCCAGGGAATTTTCCTGACCCATAGATTGAACCTGGACTCCTGCATTGCAGGCAGATTCTTTACCATCTGAACCACCAGGTAAGCCCTGTGGAATTTGTATTTTAAATAGTTAGATCATAATGTTGGAATTTGATTTCTCATCTAGACTGAAATTTTCTGTCTTTTGTTGGAATTGTCAGCAAATTGGAATTGTTGGAATTAGAAATCAGCAGATTACATCCTGACAATTGTAATCATTCATTCATTTACATATTGTCTACACTACTTTTATGCATTGACCACCTGTGACATTGATTGTCTGACCCACAAAAGCCTAAAATATTTACTGTCTGGCCCTTTAAATAAAATGTTTACACATTCTGGTTTTGACTATTTACACTGAATATGATTATCAATTCAGTTGTATATAAATCTACCATCTTAGCATTTTTCTTTTTGTCCCATTTATACTTTTTCATCTTCCTGTAAGTTAATTATTTTTAAAAATTCTGCTTTGGCTATGGTTCACTAGCTATGCTTCTTTGTTTTTAAAGATTGCTGTAGTGTTTTTTTTTTATATGTATCTTTAACTAATCACAGCCTTCCTTCAGATACCATGTGTGATCAGTTGCTCAGTTGTGTCCAACCCTTTGTGACTCTATGGACTATAGCCTGCCAGGCTTCTCTGTCCATGGAATTCTCCAGGCAAGAACCCTGGAGTGGGTTGCCGTTTCCTCCTCCAGGGGGTTTTCCCATCCCAGGGATCAAACCCATATCTTCTCTGTTTCCTGCATTGGCAGGGAGATTGTTTACCACTCAGCCACCTGGGAAGCCCTAAGATACCATTACACTGTTTTATGTATTACATAAAACCTTACAAAACACTTCCTATTTCCCTATTCATTGTGTTGTTGTTGGTATGCCTTTTACCACCTTGTCGTTGTTCAGTAGCTCAGTCGTGTCTGACTTTTTGTGACCCCATGGGCCACAGAACTCCGGGCTTCCCAGTTCTTCACTGTTTCCCAGAGGTTGCTTAAACTCATGTCCATTGAGTCAGTGGTGCCACCTAATGAGTTTTGCCACCTGATGAGTTATAAACCCCACATTACATTCTTATTGTTTTCAACCCATCAATTATATTTTAAAGAAATTTATTTTTTCCTTCCAGTTTTATTGAGATATAATTGATATACAGTACTGTATACAGTTGGGCTTCCTGGGTGGTGCTAGTGGTAAAGAACCCTCCTACCAATACAGGAGATGTAAGACTCAGGTTTGATCCCTGGATTGCAAAGATACTCTCGAGGAGGATAGGGCAACCCACTCCAGTATTCTTGCTTGAAGAATCCCATTGACAGAGGAGGCTGGCAGGTGGGCCTTTGGAAGCATTATTACGAACAAAGTTAGTGGAGGTGATAGGAATCCAGCTGAGCTATTTCAAATCCTAAAAGATAATGCTGTTAAAGTGCTGCACTCAATATGTAAGCAAATTAGGAAAACTCAGCAGTGGCCATGGGACTGGAAAAGGTCAGTTTTCATTCCAATCCCAAAGAAGGGCAATGGCAAAGAATGTTCAAACTATCATACAGTTGTGCTTATTTCACATGCTAGCAAGGTTATGCTCAAAATCCTTCAAGCTAGGCTTCAATAGTACATGAACTGAGAACGTCCAGATATACAAGGTGGATTCTGAAGAGACAGAGGAACCAGAGATCAAATTGCCAACATTTGTCGGGCCATGGAGAAACCAAGGGAATTTCAGAAATACGTCAACTTCAGCTTCATTGACTATGCTAAGGCCTTTGTGTGGATCGAAACACACTGCAGAAAACTCTTAATGAGATGAGAGTATCAGACCACCTTACCTGCCTCCTGAGAAACCTATATGTGGACCAAGAACCAGCAGTTAGAACCAGACATGGAACAACTGTCTGGCTCCACATTGGGAAGGGAGTTACAAAAACGCTATATGTTATCACCCTGCTTATTTAACTTCTATGCAGAGTAATTCATGCAAAATGCCAGGCTGGATAAATCACAAGCTGGAAACAAGATGGCCAGGAGAAACATCAACAGTGTTAGATATGCAGATGATACCACTCTAATGGCAGAAAGTTAAGAGGAACTAAAGAGCTTCTTGATGAGGGTGAAACAGGAGAGTGGAAAAACTGGCTTAAAACTCAACATTCAAAACCTAAGATCTTGGCATCCAGTCCCATTGTGAATGTGTACTCTGTCCCATCACTTTATGGCAAACAGAAGAAGAAAAAGTGAAAGCAGTGACAGATTTTATTTTCCTGGGCTCAAAAATCACTGCAGATGGTGACTGCAGTCATAAAATTAAAAGATGCTTCGCTCCTTGGAAGGAAACCTATGACAAAACTAGACGGTGTATTAAAAAGGAGAAACATCACTTTGCTGACAAAGGTCCATATAGTCAAAGCTGTGGTTTTTCCAGTAGGCATGTAGGGATGTGAGAGTTGGACAATAAAGAAGGCTAACTGAGGAACTAATGCTTTCAAATTGTGGTGCTGGAGAAGAGTCTTGAGAATCCCTTGGACAGCAAGGAGATCAAATCAGTCAATCCTAAAGGAAATCAACTCTGAATATCCTTTAGAAGTACTGATGCTGAAGCTCCAATAGTTTGGCCTCCTGATGCAAAGAGCCAACTCATTGGAAAAGACCCTGATGCTGGGAAAGATTGAGGGCAAGAGGAGAAGGGGACGACAGAGGATGAGATGGTTAGATATGATCCTGGGGCTCATGCCTGCTCACTGGTAGATGAAACTGGTCTTGCAGCTTGTGCCAGCCAGCTGCTGTGTAGGAGTCAGGTCCCAGGGTCTCTGGCTGCAGGACCCCAGGGATTCCAGGGCTAGTGCCCATGCATTGGTGTGGGGGGCCAGGTCTTGGGCCTTCAAGTGGGTAGTGCTAGGTCGCAGGGCTTCTATTCACTCAGGCATCTTAAGCATTCAGTCTGCCTGTGAGTAGGGCTGTGTCCCCACCTGGCTAGCTGCTTGATCTGAGGTATCCCAGTCCTGGTGAATGGGACTAGGTCCAGACACTAATAAGCTAGAGGGAGATTCCAAAATGGTGTTTGCCAGCACCAATGTCCTCACAGTAGAATGAGCTCACAAAAATGACTGCCTCCAGCGCCTGTGTCCCCAGGCTGGGCTCAAGTTGCCTCCTGCCTCTCCTCCTCCCTCTGCTTCCACCCAACCCAGGTCTTTTCAAATTATTGTCTCTGCCCTGGGTCCCAGAGTGTGTTAGATTTTGTATGTGCCCTGTAAGAGTGTAGTCTCTACAGATTCCCACGGCTCTCTGGCTCTCCCAAAAGTTAGCCCCACTGGCTTTCAAAGCCAAACTTTCTAAGGGCTCATCTTTCCAGTGCAGGACATCTCCCAGTTTAGAGAGCCTGGTGTAAGGTTCAGACTCCTCACTCCTTGGGGAGAACCGCCACATTTGTAATTATCTTTCTATTTGTGTGTCACCCACCTAGGAGAATGAGGTTTCACTGTATCATACCTCTGACCCTCCTACAAGCCCCACTGTTGACCCTTCTTTACATCTTTAGTTGTAGAAGATCTTTTCTGCTAGTCTTCTGGTTTTCCCCATTAATAGTTGTTCTGTAAATAGTTGTAGAAAGGGACGACAGAGGACGAGACGGTTGGATGGCATCACTGACTTGATGGACAGGAGTTTGAGCAAGCTCTGGGAGTTGGTGATGGACAGAGAAGCCCGGCATGCTGCAGACCATGGGGTCACAAGGGGTCGGACATGATTGAGAGGCTGAACAACAGATCGCAGTCCAGGTTGGATGCAGGAGACAAGTGCTCAGGGCTGGTGCACTGGGAAGACCCAGAGGGATGGGATGGGGAGGGAGGCGGGAGAGGGGATCGGGATGGGGAACACATGTAAATCCATGGCTGATTCATGTCAAAAACCACTACAATATTGTAAAGTAATTAGCCTCCAACTAATAAAAATAAATGAAAAAAAAAAACCAGTTGTAATTTTTGTATGCCAATGGTAGGAGGTAAACTCGGGGTTTTCCTACTCTGAAATCTTGGCCACTCCCCCTAAGGAAATTTAAAATAAGAAAAATAATTTATGTTTATAGCCTTTTCACTGTTCTTCATTCCTACATATAGATTACAATTTCCATCTGGTATCATTTTACTTCCACTTGAACTACTTCCTTTAACACTTCCTGTAGTGAAGTATATAAATAATGAATTATCTCAGCTTTTGTCTAAAAAGATTTAGTTGTACTTACAGTTTTAAAATAAATATTCACTGAATTTAGAATTCTAGTTTTACACTTTGTCTTAGCACTTTAGAAATCTCATTTCATTGTTTTCTGGCTTGAAAATTCTTTGATAAGAGATCTGTGATTATATGCTTAGCTTTGTCTGTATATAATGTATCTTTTTTCACTTGATATATTTAAGATTTTCTCTTTAACATCACTTTTTAGAAATTTTATAGATTTTTGCTTTGTATTAATCTTTTGTGGAGTCTGTTAAATTGTGGGGAAGGGCTGTGGGTTTATAGTTTTCATCAAATTTTTGACATTTTTAAATTATAATATCATCAAATACTTTTCCACCCCCTCTTTCTTCCTTGAGATTCTATTAGCATATGGGTATGTTATGCTCTTGATCCCTCAATATTACCTCACACAGCACTAAGGCTCTATACCCTGTCCCCTATCTTTTTTCTCTCTCTGCTTCATTTGTAGCTTCCAATCTTCAAGTTTGCTAATTTTTCTTTTGTTGTTTCTAACACACTATTAATCTCATTCAGGAAAAATTTTATTTCAAATATTCCATTTGATAGAAATATATTATCTGTTTATTCCATTTTATTTAAATTCTTGAACATATTAATAATATCTCCTTAAGCATCCATCATCTATACCATCTGAATCTCTTTCTATTGAGTGTTTTGTTTTTTTCCCCAGCATGGATCACATTTTATACTGGAGGCTGGATGTTTGTCTTCCTTTAAAGAGCACTGCGCTTTGTTGCAGCAACCTGTGAAATCCCTAGTGTCTTAGCTCATCCTCTCAAGACTTATTTTTAAGCATTTTTCTACTGAGCCTTTGATCTAAGTTTAGTCCTACTATTAATGTGTGAGTCTTCTTAGGTTCTCTGTTAAATGTCCTACGTGCTCAACAAGGACTCTTCCTGTCCTGTATGATATCTTAAAACTGTTCAGTGTATGACTTCCTGATTATTCTTTTCCCATGCTCATGGAACTTTACAGATAACCATCTTAGTATTCATCAAAAACACAAAGGGCCCTACATATGCAAATTTCTCAAGTTCTTTCCTAGATTGCTTACTCCATCTGGGAATTCTTCTCAGCTACCTCAGACTCCCTTAATTCAAATTTCTGTTTTCTCTTCCTAGTGAGACTGCCATACACAGCTTGGGATGCCCCTCCCTCTTCTGTAGTGCAGAATGCACCTCCAAGCAGAAGCCCCTGCAATCATACCGGTCTCCTTATTTGTTCCCTGCCTCCCTGGGGCCACAGTCTTGAGCTGCCTGTTGTTCAAAATCTGAAAGTGGTTGTTTCATATATTTTTCTAGTTTCTAGCTGTTTAAGGTAGGAGGGTAAGCCCTATCCCTGTTAATCTATCATCACTGAAAGCAGAAGAGTAGATACTCTTTTCCTTCTTGACTTGGATAGTTATAGAACTATAGAGTTAAGTAAGTTGCAGAAATTCTCTGTTGATTTCTTGTGTATTTACTATAAATATTACCAAAATACAGAAGTTATGACAAACATAATAACCACTGTTAATATTTTGATGTGTTTCTTTACAACTATTTTCTATATTTGGTGACACTCATAGATATGGGTTTATAACTTTAACTTTGTAGTATAGTGTACAAGCCTTAGTACTTAAATAAAAGAAAAATAAGTAGTATAAATCTTGGAATGGAGCTGGAAATGTTATAATTATGTACAGATAATATGATTGATTGCCTATATAAAAAACTCAAGAAAATAAACTAAAAATGACTGGAGATGGCATGATTTTGCAAAAAGAAGATTTCTATATGTCAATGTTAAGTAATTAGAAAATATAATGGGATAAATATCTTGATTATAATAGCAACAAATATATGTAATGACACACACACATATGTATATGTAAAACTCAAAGTTCATTTGAATGTTTAATTAATGAGGGAGAACATTATGTTCTAATTTTGGAACATTTAGTAGTGGAAAGCTGTCTATTTCCCATGAATTAAGCTACAAATTGTTTGAAATCCTCACCAAAATCTATATGGGATTTTTTAAGAAAGAGACAAAATGATTCTAAAAACCACCGAGAAAATAGTTTGAGAAGATCCAGAGGGGATTTGAAGGAGAGTTAATGATATGGGAGTTTCCCTACCAGATATTAAAATGTATAATAATAAAGTTATAATAATCACAATCATTTGAAACCAGTGCAGGAATACAAAACAGATCACTGGAGCAAACAACAGAGCCCTGAAAAAGTCCAAAAGTATTCAAGAAAGTATTGCAAGTTAAAAGCAGCATTTTAAGTCAGAGGAGAAAGGATGAATTTATTTAATAAACAAATTTGAATTTACTATCTAAAGTATTTTGGGACAGGGAATATGTAAGGAGTTAATGCATAATTTATGTCAGAATAAATTCAGGTAGATTAAAGGCTTAAATGTAAAATATTAAGCTTAAAGGGGGTGGAAAACAGGCACTCTCATATATTTTTAGTGAAGAGCAATTTGTATAACTGTTTGGAGGACAATTTGGCAATACCCAACAATTCCTCTTCTGTTAATTCATCTGGTACTTTCTATAGATATACTGGTCCATATACACAAATAAATATTCTCAGGCAAGAATACTAGTGACAGCATTATTTATGATAGTGTAACATAATATTAGAACAGAACTCTTCTTGGCTCAGAACACCAAACTGAATGTGCCATACACTCTGCCCTCTCCATAAATTGACAAAGAAATTTGGCCAAGAATCTGTTCAATGGTTCTTCAGCTACTCAGCCACATCAAGGATGAAAACAAGCTCTGAGACTATAAGGGTGGGGCATTTCAGGAGGGCATTTTTTAGAGAGAAATGTTGCCTTTTGGGGTCCTCACTGACATTTGGGGGACCAGTGAGGAAGGCTAATGTCAAGACTGGGAAGGGGTTTTAAGAAACCTCTTGGAGAGCTTCCAGAGGCTATGCCAGCAGTGGGAGACACAGAAGACCGATGTCTGGCCCAGGATTGGGGATGTTAATGTGGCCTGGGGCCAGGGGCTGACTTTCCCAAGAAATTCAGAAGTCAAGGAAGGCCTTCGTTATGGGGGCAAAGCCCTACAACTGCCACTGTGTTGGGATCAGAGATTTTTAGGACAAGGGATACACAAATGATTCAAGGGCGTTATGGGTCATGTGCTAAAGAGAGGGCCAGCATGGGGTTCCCCTGGGTCTGGTTTAGTAAAGCTGCCCAGAAGACCAAGGTAGAATAAGGGTGGCAATACCTCCATATGCTCACACCAAGGAACGAGGCCCAAGGGACCATTAGGGACAGGCCAGGAAAACTTCAGGGAAGAGGGGCTTTCTAGGGGGCCTTCAATGACACCCCAAAAGCTCCCCAAGAGAAAGAGGCAGTATGAGCCATCTGCTAGGGGCACAGAACTCAAAATCACCCCCGCCAAATGATAACAACCATCTCATTCCTTTACTTTTCCTTGTTCATTTTCCCCCTACTTTCATTTTGACTCTTACGGGGAATAAAGCAGCAACTAGTGGAGCGATGATGAAGAGAAGCAGATGGACCAAAGCCCCTACTCCACTGCAGGCTTCCTTTTGGAAGCTGGCCAGTGTCTGGGGGAGGGAACAAGATATAATATTAAATCAAGTTCAGAGGGTTGGTTTATTATGTGGGAATAGATATTATAATTTCTGAATTGGGGCTGTGTTTGACCAAAAAATGAAAACCTACAAGAACTTCCAGTGTTTTCAAATATACACAGGAAATATTAATCTAAAGAAATACTTTTAAAGGGATAATGGAAGAAAAAATAAAATTTTATTTTTATTATGTCATGAGGAATGTTTGTTCAACATACCAGTTACAGCAGTAAAACACTGGGAAAACTTAAAAGTCCACCAAAAAGGGCTGGATAAATACACTTATGTGTCCAAATAGTAAGATATTATGCTATTGTTAAAAATAATGAGGAAGGCTTTTTATGCTCTGATAAGGAATGATCTCCAAATAAAACATTCAGTGGGGACAAAAGCAAAAAATAGAACACTTTATGGAGTGTGCTACCATAAGTAGGGAAAAAAGGGTTGAGGGAACATTAAGTATATATTTCCGAGAAGGCAATGGCAACCCACTCCAGTGTTCTTGCCTGGAGAATCCCAGGGACAGTGGAGCCTGGTGGACTGCTGTCTATGGGGTCGCACAGAGTTGGACACGACTGAAGAGACTTAGCAGCAGCAGCAGACTATCTCTGGAAAGTTACCTAAGAAACTGGTCACACGATTTGCTTCTGAAGAATACAAATTGGATACTGGGGAACAGGTATGAAAGAGAAATCTACTTTCTACCATGTGCATTTATAAATAAATTATGGAATTGCGAAAGTACTAGAAAAGACAGGTGATTATTTATCCAAATAAAACCTGGGTAATTTCATAGTTCAATCTTAACACAGATTAACAGTTAAATAGAACCTTTGTAGAAAATAGAATTAAAAAGAATTTAGACCTTACTCTTGGGTAAATACCAGCGGGCTGTAGTGATAGTGTGTGCCTGTGTGAAAGAAGCACATATTTAATGAACCACAAAACATTAAAAAAAATTCTCTCCCATCTCTGCCATTTTCTGTGTTCTCCACATGTACAACTGCTGCTGCTGCTGCTGCTGCTAAGTCGCTTCAGTCGTGTCCGACTCTGTGCGACCTCACAGACGGCAGCCCACCAGGCTCCCCCGTCCCTGGGATTCTCCAGCCAAGAACACTGGAGTGGGTTGCCATTTCCTCCTCCAATGGATAAAAGTGAAAAGTGAAAGTGAAGTCGCTCAGTCGTGTCCAACTCGTAGTGACCCCATGGACTGCAGCCTACCAGGCTCCTCCGTCCATGGGATTTTCCAGGCCAGAGTACTGGAGTGGGGTGCCATTGCCTTCTCCAGTATAACAGCTGGTAACTACAAAATTTAGTATTTGTTCCACTCAGTCAAAATTCATTTTGAAACTGAGAATGCATGGCTCATTTCTTCCACTCCTTCTTTTCTATGGATATATATTTTTCTTCTGCTAGAATTCTCTTTCCTACATAAACATATCCAACCACTCTTCTACATCCTTCTGATTCTGCAGCTCTTTCTATGAAGCGTTTGTAAACACACACACATGAAAAAAAATCAGGAATATAAACAGACAGAATAATCTTTGGTATGGAGGAACGTAGGGAAGCTATCAGATATTTAAACATTATTCCTCTGACATTTTTGTGATCTTGGCATGGGCATGCTTTCACAAATATAAGACTAAATATAAGGGGGAAAATATTATACTTAACTGTACTTCAAAACAACTTTTGAAAAAAATTGATACAGGGACTCTTTTGACCGTGTATAAAGATATTATAAAGGTATAATTAATATATTGTGTTGTAGCTGAAGGATTGACAAGGAGACCAATGCAATATAATAGCACAGAAACAGACTCAGTCAAATACAGAAAGTTAATATGACAAAAGGGAAATAACAAACCAGTGGCAAAATGAATGACTTAACAAATGGTGCCGGAATACTAGGTTATCCATATGGAAAAAAGAACATTAGATCCCTACCTCACACCACAGTCAAAAAAAAAAAAAAAAAAACTCAAAACTCTGGGTAGATCAAATATAAAAAACAAAGCTTTTTAACTTTTACAAGAAAATGTATGACACTAGATTTATGATCTTTGGAAAGGGAAAGCCAAAATTAAAACACACACACAGCCCATACCCTGAAGAGGAAGACTGATAGTAAGATTACATTAAAGTTGAAGATTTTTCTCAGAAAACACACTATACAAATTTACTAAGCCAACCACCAGTTGTAAAACAATCTGCAACAAGGAGCAGAATACTGCAATTGAACTAGAAAAATAAATAGAAGAATGGCAAAATACATGAGGATTTACACAAAAGGGAAGTTTAATGTACAAAAAATGTGCGCAAGGATAGACAAATTGACTCGGGATTAGGCAAATACAAAAATAAACATTGAGATAACAGTTTTACCCATAATATTAGCAAGAACAAAAAGTCAGATAATACTGTGAGCTGGAGTAGGGAAACAATATGGAGGTGAGGATACAATGGCAGCACTGCTTTGGCGAGCTCTTTGGCACCACCCAGGGAATCTGAAGGGCTTCCATGGCAGCTCAGGGGTAAAGAATCCGCCTGCAATGCAGGAGACCCCAGTTTGATTCCTGGGTCTCCAGTATTCTTGAGCTTCCCTGGTGGCTCAGATGGTAAAGAATCTGTCCACAGTGAGGGAGACCTGGGTTCGATCCCTGGGTTGGGAAGATCCCCTAAAGGAGGGCATGGCCACCCACTCCAGTATTCTTGCCTGCAGAATCCAATGGACAGAGAAGCCTGGAGGGCTACAGTCCATGGGGTCACAAAGAGTCGGACACCACTGAGTGACTAAGCACACACACACAGGGAATCTGAAACGGTTTCCCTGGTGGCTCAGCAGTAAAGAATCTGCCTGCAAAGCAGGAGACCTGGGTTCAATTCCTGGGTTGGGAAAATCCCCTGGAGGAGGACATGGCAGCCCCCTCCAGTATTCTTGCCTGGAGAATCCCATGGACAGAAGAGCCTGGAAGGCTACAGTTCATGGGGTCGAAAGAGTTGGACAAGGCTGAAGCGACAGCACGCACACATGCACGCAGGGAATTTGAAAACGTGCACACCAGCTACCCAGACAGTCCACATCTTGTCATGTACTCGGAGAAGTACATGCAAGTCCACATCTTGCACATGCACACAAGAGCCACATGCAATAATATTCAATGAAATGTTCTTATAATGAAAATTTAGAAGGAAAAACCCTAAGAGCCCAGCAATAATTTGTGATGTATTTATAAAATAGAACAGTATGCCTCCATTTAAATGAATGAAATACAGCTGTATATTTCAATACAAATATATTTCTAAAACACAGTGTTGACCAGAAGCAAATTATAGGACACCTAAATTTCAATTTTGTTCATGTAAAGTTTCAAAACATTAAGTGTGGAAAACAATGTCACATTTATCATTTATGAACATACACTGCAGCATTGCTGTTAAAACATACATGACAACTGGTAAAGGATTAATCTCCAAAATATGCAAACAGTTCACACAGCTCGATACCAGAAAAACAACCCAATCAAAAAGTGAGCAGAAGACCTAAACAGACATTTCTCCAAAGAAGACATACAGATGGCCAATAAACACATGAAAAGATGCTCAACATTGCTTATAATTAGAGAAATGCAAATCAAAACTACAATGAGGTATCACCTCACACTGGTCAGAATGGCCATCATCAAAAAGTCTACAGACAGTAATTGCTGGAGAGGGTGTGGCAAAAAGGAAACCTTCTTGCATTGTTGGTGGGAATGCAAATGGATACAGTCACTATGGAAAACAGTTTGGAGATTCTTTAAAAAACTAGGAATAAAACTACCACATAACCTAACAATCCCACTAATGGGCATATACCCTGAGGAAACCATAATTGCAAAAGACATGTACCCCAATGTTCATTGCAGCACTATTTACAACAGCTAGGACATGGAAGTATCTAGATGCTCATCGAGAGATGAATGGATAAAGAAGCTGTGATATATATATATACACGATGGAATATTACTTAGCCACAAAAAGGTATGTATTTGAGTCAGTTCTAATGAGATGGTTGAACCTATAGGTTCTGCAGAAACCCACAGAATATGTGGCACCAAGGGCTGTACCTGCCTTGTGAGGTCCTGGTCAAGTGAGCATCTCTTTCACATGAGTCCTTGCTCAGTCTCTTACCGTCTACATGACCTTGGGTGAGTCACTTTCCTCTCTGTGCTTCAGTTTCTACATTAGACAAATGTGGAGATAATAATAGTAATACCTATTTCATAGAGTTATTGTGAGAATGCAATGGGCTTATGAATATGACATACTTAAAACAGTTCCTGGCACATGCTGCATCCAAAAATGTTAATTAATATTTGAAATGTAATTAAACAGAATTAAAATTTAATTCTGTTTTATTTAAAATAGAATTTGAATTTCTACTTTACGCTTCACTCACTGAAAAGCTATTCCTGAGAAAAGACACAAAAGTACGATCCCGTCCCCAGCAATCCCTCTCCCAGAGCTCAGCTGTCAGTCGAGAAGTTAAACCATGTTTAGCCATCCTGGGCCTCCGTCCTGCCACTCTTCTTCCTCGAAGAGGCCAGTTTAATCTGAACCACTCCAGCTGTGTGTTAGTCAGTGATGGTCTGGCCCGGGGTGCTGATGGAGCCTCTGTGTGGGGGCCCGGGGGCCTTCCACACCCACTGGACGTGCTCCATGGGCAGGAATGTGGGGAGAGCAGGATGGCTGCCTTAGAGCCAGGGGCACTCCACAAGGTCTAGTCTTCAGCGCTCTCCTTGTTAAGTCTTTCCCCAGACACAGCTCTCTGGAGCAGGATGAGGTATTTCAACCCCTTTATTTTACAGAAAAGAGATCTGAGGCCCAGAGAGGCAAGGCCAACCCAAGACCACAGGACAGAGACATGACCAGAACCTCGGTCTGGGGCGCCCTGGCCAGAGCACCCTCTCCTGGAGGTCCTGGGTGCATTCCTCACTGTCTTGCACCTTGAGCAGGAACTAGCTTTCATCAACACTCCCTGAGCTTGAGCAGGGGAGGGGGTTCTTAAACACAGATGGGAAGGGGGCAGGAGGGATGGTGGTGCAGGGGGTCATTCATCAGGAAGTTAAGGCCAGTCCCTGAGGCTGGTGGCAGGGCAGGGAGGTGGGCCGCAGCCAGTCTCGAACCCTCAAAGCAGGTCTCCAAGATACTTACATGATCAGAGGTCAGCCATCCTATTTGGCCAGAAAAGTCTGACATTTGGGTGCAGGACCAAGGAAAGGGTGCTATGAGGCCGTGGGACCCCTGCCCAGGCCCAGGACCACACCTGGCTCTGCTCCTTCTGCCAGGCCTGGCTGCTTCTATACTCTGACCCCAGCAAGGGCCTGAAAGACAGACATGGCATCTGAACTGGGAATTCAGGGCTCATCTAGATATTCAAAACCCTCAGTTACGATCTTTCTTGGAATCCATTTTATCTTCTCTATTCTCTCCCTCTTCTTTTGCTAATCCTTCCAAGGTCTGATCCTGATAAAGGGTGTAAGTGGTCGATTTGTCAGCCCATCAGAGGGTCTGAAACACCACTGTTGTACTTCCTTCCCTTGGAGCCACCGTTCCTCAAGTTGGTGCTGGATGCCTCTGTACTCCTCTCTAGATTCAAACTCCATCAGGCCCTCAATACAGCCAAGTCCTGCTCCATCAAAGAAGCCACCTTCAACTGCTTCCCTGATCTTGCCCCACTCTGAAAGCACATTAAATTCATTACCCCATGCTGGACCCAGGTTCCAGTGACTGATTGGCTCCCTATTGTGCACCAGGGCAGTAGGGGCACCCCTGGGTGTAGCAGCCTCATTTCCTCCCTTTCCTCCTTCATGCTGCTACTGAACATGAGGCTTAGAGGCAAGAGGGTGGGACCTGGGGGCTGGTTAAAAATTCAGAACCCCAGGCCCTACTCTGGACTTACTGAGTGCCAGGGAATCCTCTAGGACAACAAGTGCCTTGGGTGATGGCCACAGCCATTTAGGCTTTAGAACCTGTGAGGGAATCACAGGGAACCCCACTCCTTACCTCATGCATCACGTGAGACAGAAGCCTTGACAGAACCCTTATTCTGGGTGGCGTGAGGAGGAGGGGTTGGGGAAGGCTGTGGAAGAAGTAAAGAGAGAGGGAGGTGAAGACAGACATATGCCCCTCAGAAGCATCCGAGGCCCCAGGGCCTGTGGGGTCTCCAGAGGGAACGGGTTGCCCTGTGAGGCGGCCGAAGCCCAGTGAGATGGGATGGTGGCTGCCTCCTGCTTTGGGGTAGCCCTTTGCTTCTCCCCTAGGAGGAGACAGAGGCTCTCAGACACCAATGGAGTCCTTTGGGTGCCTCCTGGCTGAGCAGGCTGGCCACGGAAGCAGGGATTCAGGAAAGAGAGAGAATAAAAAGGCACTGAGTTGGGGGCAGATCTGGGAGGAGGACAACATTGCTCCCCACCTCTGTGGAGACCTGACGAGCCAGAAAAGAGAACGTTTTCAAATGTAAAGTGGGTAAAGGGCAAAGAGCTTGGCTAGTGTCAAGGAGAGATGGGCCGGCTCCCATTGGTCCTGCGTGGATGAATTTTGCACTCGGGAGACAGGGAGCGGGGAGCTTTTTAAAGCCCCTCCAAGCACAAAGTCAGAGAGGTCCTGTCCAGGTGAACAGAGAAAAGATGAGCGGCAGACCTGGAGTGCTGGCTGACCAGCCTGGCTGGCTCGGCTGACATGTGGTTCAGCTGGTTCATGCTGACAAGTGATTCCAGACATGTGCCCCCAGCTGGGCTGGCAACAGGTGACCTCTTGTTCTTCTCTGGAGCATGCTGTGGGCGAGATAAGAGATGACAGGGAGGCCCAGACTCAGCCACGGGAACCATCAGAGCACAGCACCAGAGCATGGAGGGGTCTCTGCTCCAGGCCCCATGTCCACCCTCGGCCTGGTCACCGCACTTATTTATGGGGCACTTAGGATAGGAGCAGGAAGAACTGAGGAGAGGAAAGGGCTGTGTGCTGGGACAGTCAGAGGGAAGGCTTTCTGGAGTAGGGGACCAACAGGGCCTTGAAATACCAGCCAAGTGTGATGGATGGATAGAAGAAACTGCTTTTTCTCTGCAGATTCCTTTAGAACAAGCCTTTGAAAACCACCCTCATCTTGTCACTGTGTTTTTTTTTTTTAAATTATAACATCTAGTAGATCTCTCTTAATGCAACTTTTTGTGCCTTATGCAGAAATACCCATTATTATTTTTTTAATTAATTTATATTTTAATTGAAGGATAATTGCTTTACAGAATTTTGTTGTTTTCTGTCAAACCTCAACATGAATCAGCCATAGGTATACATATCCCCTCCCTTTAGACCCTCCCTCCCATCTCCTTCCCCATCCCACCCCTCTAGGTTGATACAGGGCCCTGTTTGAGTTTTCTGAGCCATACAGCAAAGTCCCATCAGCTATCTATTTTACATACAGTAATGTAAGTTTCCATGTTACTCTTTCCGCACATCTCACCCTCTCCTCCCCTCTCCCCATGTCCATAAGTCTGTTCTCTATGTCTGTTTCTCCACTGTTGCCCTATAAATAAATTCTTCAGTACCATTTTTCTAGATTCTGTAGATATGTGTTAGAATACAATATTTATCTTTCTCTTTCTGACTTACTTCACTCTGTATAATAGGTTCTAGGTTCATTCACCTCATTAGAACTGAACGCATAAAAATGTGTTCCTTTTTATGCCTGAGTAATACTCCATTGTGTATACGTACCACAACTTTTTTATCCATTCATCTGTCAATGGACATCTAGCTTGCTTCCACGTTCTAGCTATTGTAAATACTGCTGCAATGAACAGTGGGATACATGTGTCTCTTTCAGTTTTGATTTCCTCAGGGTATATGCCTAGGAGTGGGATTGCTGGGTCATATGGTTGTTTTATTCCTAGTTTTTGAAGAAATCTCCATACCATCTTCCATAGTGGCTGTATCGATTTACATTCCCACCAACAGTGCAAGAGCATTCCGTTTTTTCCACACCTTCTCCAGCATTTATTGTTTGTAGACTTTTTGATGATGGCCATTCTGACCGGTGTGAGGTGATATCTCATTGTAGTTTTGATTTGCATTTCTTTAATAAAGAGCAGTGTTGAGCTTCTTTTCTTGTGTTTGTTAGCTGTCTGTATGTCTTCTGTGGAGAAATGTCTGTTTAGGTCTTTTTCCCACTTTTTGATTGGGTTGTTTATTTTTCTGGTATTGAGTTGTATGAGCTGCTTATGTATTTTGGAAATTAATCCTGTGTCAGTTGTTTCATTTGCTATTATTTTTTCCCTTATGAGGGTTGTCTTTTCACCTTGTTCATAGTTTCCTTTGCTGTGCAAAAGCTTTTAAGTTTAATCAGATCCCACTTGTTTACTTTTGTTTTTATTTCCATTACTGTAGGAGGTGGGTCATAGAGACTGTTGCTTTGAGTGTTCTGCCTATGTTTTCCTCTAAGAGTTTTATAGTTTCTCGTCTTACATCTAGGTCTTTAATCCATTTTGAGTTTATCTTTGTGTATGGTGTTAGGAAGTGTTCTAATTTCATTCTTTTACATGTAGCTGTCCAATTTTCCAAGCACCATTTATTGAAGAGGCTGTCTTTGCCCCATTGTATATTCTTGCCTCCTTTGTCAGAAATAAGGTATCCATAGGTGCATGGGTTTATTTCTGGGCTTTCTATCTTGTTCCATTGGTCTATATATCTGTTTTTGTGCTGGTACCATACTGTCTTGATGACTGTGGCTTTGTAGTATAATCTGAAGTCAGGAAGGTTGATTCCTCCAGCTCCATTCTTCTTAAGACTGCTTTGGCTATTCAGGGTCTTTTGTATTTCCATATGAATTATGAAATTTTTTGTACTAGTTCTGTGGAAAATGCCATTGGTAGTTTGATAGAGATCACATTGAATCTGTAGATTGCATTTGGTAGCATAGTCATTTTTACAATATTGATTCTTCCTATCCAGGAACATGGACTATCTCTCCATCTGTTTATGTCATCTTTGATTTCTGTCATTAGTGTCTTATAATTTTCTATGTACAGTCCTTTTGTCTCCTTAGGTAAGTTTATTCCTAGATATTTAATTCTTTTTGTTGCAATGGTAAATGGGATTGATTCCTTAATTTCTCTTTCTGATTTTTCATTGTTAGTATATGGAAATGCTAGTGATTTCTGTGTGTTGATTTTGTACCCTACAACTTTGCTAAATTCACTGATTAGCTCTAGTAATTTTCTGATACTATCTTTAGGGTTTTCTATATACAGTATCATGTCATCTGCATGCAGTGAGAGCTTTACTTCTTCTTTTCCGATCTGGATTCCTTCTTTTTCTTCTCTGGTTGCTATAGCTAGGACTTCCAGAACTATGTTGAATAATAGTGGCAAAACTGGACACTCTTGTCTTGACTCTGATCTTCGGGGGAATACTTTCAGTGTTTCACCATTGAGAATAATGTTTGCTGTAGGCTTATCACATATGGCCTTTACTATGTTGAGGTAGGTTCCTTCTAGTTCCTTCTATGCCCATTTTTTGAAGAGTTTTAATCATAAATGGGTGCTGAATTTTGTCAAAGGCTTTTTCTGCATTTACTGAGATTATCATATGGTTTTTATCTTTCAATTTGTTAATATGGTGCATCACATTGATTGATTTGCATATATTGAAGAATCCTTGCATCCCTGGAACAAACCCAACTTGACCATGGTGTATGAGCTTTTTGATGTGTTGCTGAATTCTGTTTGCTAAAATTTTTTGAGAATTTTTGCACCTATGTTCACCAGTGATATTGGCCTGTAGCTTTCTTTTTTGTGTGTTCTTTGTCTGGTTTTGGTATCAGGGAGATGGTGGACTCATAGAATGAGTTTGGAAGTGTTTCTTCCTCTGCAATTTTTTGAAAGAGTTTTAGAAGGATAGATATTAGCTCTTCTGTAAATGCTTGATAGAATTCGCCTGTGAAGCCATCTAGTTCTGGGCTTTTGTTTTTTGGGAGATTTTTGATCACAGCTTCAATTTCAGTGGCTGTAATTGGGTTGTTCATAATTTCTATTTTTTCCTGGTTCAGGCTTGAAGAACTTTTTCTAAGAATCTGTCCATTTCTTCCAGGTTATCTATTTATTGCCATAATAGTCTCTTATAATCCTTTGTGCTTCTGCACTGTCTGTTGTAACCTCTCCTTTTTCATTTCTAATTTTATTGATTTGATTTTTCTCTTTTTTTCTTGATGAGTCTGGCTAAAGTTTGTCAATTTTGTTTATCTTCTCAAAGAACTAGCTTTTAGTTTTATTAATCTTTACTATTGTTTCTTTCATTTCTTTTTCATTTATTTCTGCTCAGATCTTTATGATTTCTTTCCTTCTACTAATTTTGGGAGGTTTTTGTTCTTCATTTTCCAGTTGCTTTAGGTGTAAAGTTACGTTGTCTATTGGTGTTTTTCTTGTTTCTTGAGGTAGGATTCTACTGCTATTAACTTCCCTCTTAGAACTGCCTTTGCTGCATCCCATAGGTTTTTAGTTGTCATGTTTTCATTGTCATTTGTTTCTAGAAATTTTTTTATTTCCCTTTTGATTTCTTCAGTAACCTGTTTCTTATTTTAAAATGTGTTGTTTAATCTCCATGTGTTTGTGTTTCTTACAGTTTTCTTCCTTTTTTTTTTTCTTGTAATTGATATCTAGTCTCACAGCTTTGTGGTGAGATGCTTGACATGTCAAGAAGATGCTTGACATGATTTCAATTTTCTTAAATCTACTGAGGTTTGGTTTGTGACCCAAGATGTGATCTATCCTGGAGAATGTTCCATGTGCACTTGAGAAGAAGGTGTATTATTCTGGATATGGATGGAATGTCCTGGAGATATCAATGAGATCCATCTCATCTAACGTATCATTTAAGACTTGTGTTTCCTTATTAATTTTCTATTTTGATGATCTGTCCATTGGTGTGAATGGAGTGTTAAATTCTCCTACTATTATTGTGTTACTGTCAATTTTTCCTTTTATATCTGTTAGTGTTTGTTTTATGTATTGAGGTGCTCTTTTGTTGGGTGCACAGATATTTATAATTGTTATGTCTTCCTCTTGGGTTGATCCCTTGATCATTATGTAGTGTCTTTCCTTTTCTCTTGTAATCTTCTTATTTTAAGGTCTATTTTATCTGATATGAGGATTGCTACTCCAGCTTTCTTTTTCTTCCCATTTGCATTGAATATATTCTTCCATCCTCTCATTTTCAGTCTATATGTGTCTTGAGGTCTGAAGTGGGTTTCTTGTAGACAGCATATATATGGGTCTTGTTTTTGTATCCATTCAGCCAGTCTGTGTCTTTTGGTTGTAGCATTTAATCCATTTCTGTTTAAAGTAATTATTGATATATATG
Organism: Dama dama; assembly: GCF_033118175.1. Classification (NCBI taxonomy): domain Eukaryota; kingdom Metazoa; phylum Chordata; class Mammalia; order Artiodactyla; family Cervidae; genus Dama; species Dama dama. The sequence continues at coordinate 90,253,858 of NC_083691.1, read as the reverse complement.
TTTCTATTGCCATTTTCTTAATAGTTTGTGGTTGATTTTGTAGATCTTTTTTCTTCTCTTGTATTTCTTGACTATATAACTCCCTTTAACATTTGTGGTAAAACTGGTTTGGTGGTACTGAATTCTCTTAACTTTTGCTTGTCTGAAAAGCTTTTTATTTCTCCAGCAATTTTGAATGAGATCCTTGGGTACAGTAACCTTGGTTGTATATTTTTCCCTTTCAGTACCTTAAATATATCCTGCCATTCCCTTCTGGCCTGCAGAGTTTCTGCTGAAAGATCAGCTGTTAAACGTTTGGAGTTTCCCTTGTATGTTACCTGTTGCTTCTCCCTCACTGCTTTTAACATTCTTTCTTTGTGTTTAGTCTTTGTTCATTTGATTAGTATGTGTTTTGGCATGTTTCTCCTTGGGTTTATTCTGTATGGGACTCTTTGTACCTCTTGGACTTGATTGATTGTTTACTTTTCCATGTTGGGGAAATTTTCAACTATAACCTCTTCAAAATTTTTCTCATACCCTTTCTTTTTCTCTTCTTCTTCTGGGACCCCTATAATTTGAATGTTGGTGTGTTTGATATGGTCCCGGAAGTCTCTGAGACTATCCTCAGTTCTTTTCATCCTTTTTACTTTATTCAGCTCTTCAGAAGTTATTTCCACCATTTTATCTTCCAGTTCACTGATTCATTCTTTTGCTTCAGATATTCTGCTATTGATTCCTTCTAGAGTATTTTTAATTTTAGTAATTGTGTTGTTTGTCCCTGTATGTATGTTTATTCTTTAATTCTTCTAGGTCTTTGTTAACTGATTCTTGCATTTTCTCCATTTTGTTTTCAAGGTTTTTGATCATCTTTACTATCATTATTCTGAATTCTTTTTCAGGTAGTTTGTCAATTTCTTCTTCATTTATTTGATCTTTTGTGTTTCTAGTTTGTTCCTTCGTTTGTGTAGTATTTCTCTGCCTTTTCTTTCTTTCTTTCTTTTTTTTTTTTTAACTTACTGTGTTTGAGGTCTCCTTTTCCCAGGCTTCAAGGAAAGTTGACCTCTTTTCTTGAAGATGGTTGAATTCTTTCTTCCTTTTGGTTTCTGCCCTCCTAAGGTTGGTCCAGTGGTTTGTATAAGTTTTGTGTAGTGTGAGATTTGTGCTGAGTTGTTGTTTGTTTGTTTTTCCTCTGATGGGCAAGGCTAAGTGAGGTAACAATCCTGTCTGCTGATGATTGGGTTTGTATTTTTGTTTTGCTGTTGCTTAGATGAGGTGTCCTGCAGAGGGTGCTACTGGTGGCTGGGTGATCCTGGATCTTGTATTCAAGTGTTTCGTTTGTGAGTTCTCACTATCTGATACTCCCTAGGTTAGTTCTCTGGGAGTCTAAGGTCTTGGACTCAGTGCTCCCACTCCAAAGGCTCAGGGCTTGCTCTCTGGTCAGGAATGAAGATACATGCTGTTCTTTCGCAACATCCCACCCTCACATTCTCCCACAGAGTTCAAAAGTCTGTTCTGTACTTCTGTGTCTCTTTTTCTGTTTTGCATATAGGTTGTCATTACCATCTTTCTAAATTCCATATATATGTGTTAGTATGCTGTAATGTTCTTTATCTTTCTGGCTTACTTCACTCTGTATAATGGGCTCCAGTTTCATCCATCTCATTAGAACTGGTTCAAATGAATTCTTTTTAATGGCTGAGTAATATTCCATGGTGCGTATGTACCACAGCTTCCTTATCCATTCATCTGCTGATGGGCATCTAGGTTGCTTCCATGTCCTGGCTATTATAAACAGTGCTGCGATGAACATTGGGGTGCACGTGTGTCTTTCAGATCTGGTTTCCCCAGTGTGTATGCCCAGGAGTGGGATTGCTGGGTCATATGGCAGTTCTATTTCCAGTTTTTTAAGAAATCTCCACACTGTTCTCCATAGCGGCTGTACTAGTTTGCATTCCCACCAACAGTGTAAGAGGGTTCCCTTTTCTCCACACCCTCTCCAGCATTCATTGCTTGTAGACTTTTGGATAGCAGCCATCCTGACTGGCATGTAATGGTACCTCATTGTGGTTTTGATTTGCATTTCTCTGATAATGAGTGATGTTGAGCATCTTTTCATGTGTTTGTTAGCCATCTGTATGTCTTCTTTGGAGAAATGTCTGTTAAGTTCTTTGGCCCATTTTTTGATTGGGTCATTTATTTTTCTGGAATTGAGCTTCAAGAGTTGCTTGTATATTTTTGAGATTAATCCTTTGTCTGTTTCTTCATTTGCTATTATTTTCTCCCAATCTGAGGGCTGTCTTTTCACCTTACTTATAGTTTCCTTTGTTGTGGAAAAGCTTTTAAGTTTCATTAGGTCCCATTTGTTTAGTTTTGCTTTTATTTCCAATATTCTAGGAGGTGGCTCATAGAGATGCCTCTGCTTTTTAATCTGCTGCCTAGCTTGGTCATAACTTTCCTTCCAAGGAGTAAACGTCTTTTAATTTTATGGCTGCAGTCACCATCTGCAATGATTTTGGAGCCCAAAAAATAAAGTCAGACACTGTTTCCACTGTTTCCCCATCTATTTGCCATGAAATGATGGGACGAGATGCCATGATCTTTGTTTTCTGAATGTTGAGTTTTAAGCCAACTTTTTCACTCTCCTCTTTCATTTTCATCAAGAGGCTCTTTAGTTCTCCTTCCCTTTCTGCCATAAGGGTGGTGTCATCTGCATATCTGCGTTATTGATATTTCTCCTGGCAATATTGATTCCAGCTTGTGCTTCTTTCAGTCCAGCGTTTCTCATGATGTACTCTGCATAGAAGTTAAATAAGCAGGGTGACAACATACAGCCTTGACGTACTCCTTTTCCTATTTGGAGCCATTCTGTTGTTCCATGTCCAGTTCTAACTGTTGCTTCCTGACCTGCACACAGATTTCTCAAGAGGCTGGTCAGGTGGTCTGGTATCCCCATCTCTTGAAGAATTTTCCACAGTTTGTTGTGATCCACACAGTCAAAGGCTTTGTCATAGTCAATAAAGCAAAAACAGATGTTTTTTCTGGAACTCTCTTGCTTTTTCAATGATCCAGCAGATATTGGCAATTCTCGTTCCTCTGCCTTTTCTAAAACCAGCTTGAACATCTAAAAGTTCACGATTCACGCATTGTTGAAGCCTGGCTTGGAGAATTTTGAGCATTACTCTACTAGCGTGTGAGATGAATGTAATTATGTGGTAGTTTGAGCATTCTTTGGCATTTCCTTTCTTTGGGATTGAAATGAAAACTGACATTTTCCAGTCCTGTGGCCCATGCTGAGTTTTCCAAATTTGCTGGCATATTGAGTGCAGCACTTTCACAGCATCATCTTTTAGGATTTGAAATGGCTCAACTGGAATTCCATCACCTCCACTGACTTTGTTCATAGTAATGCTTCCTAATGCCCACTTGACTTCACATTCCACTATGTCTGGCTCTAGGTGAGTGATAAAACCATCACGATTATCTCGGTCATGAAAATCTTTTTTGTACAGTTCTTCTGTGTATTCTTGCCACCTCTTCTTAATATCTTCTGCTTCTGTTAGGTCCAAACCTAAAAATATAATACCAATGAACTTATTTACAAAACAAAAACAGACTCACAGATATAGAAAATAAACTTATGGTTACCGAAGGGGAAAGAGGATGGGTGATGGATAAATTGGGAGTTTAAGATTAGCAAATACACACTACTATGTAAAAAATAGGGCTTCCCTGGTGGCTCAGACGGTAAAGTGTCTGCCTGCAATGCAGGAGACCCGGGTTCAATCCCTGGGTTGGAAAGATCCCTTGGAGAAGGAAATGGCAACCCACTCCAGTACTCTTGCCTGGAAAATTCCATGGACTGAGGTGCCTAATAGGCTACAGTCCCATGGGGTCGCAAAAGAGTCAGACACGACTGAGCGACTTCAGTTTCACTTTCACTTTTCATGTATAAAATAGATAAACAACAAGGTCCTACTGTACAGCACAGGGAACTATATGCAATATCCTGTAATAGACCACATTGGAAAAGAAAAAAAAAGAATCAGTATCTTCATAAAAATCAATATTTTTAGCAGGAGATTCTGTTGATACTTCCTTGAAGCTGCAGAGAAGAAGGCATCTGAGAAGAGGGATAGAGAAGAGAGAAGAGGGAGAGAAAGAAAGGAGGGGCAAGGCCTTCGTGGGTACCAGACAGTCTTATTTTTGTAGGTCCCACCCCAGAGTGTATAAAAGAATTAAAATGTACCCACATCCCACATTAAATAGAATTATTTTGCTATAAAATACTTGGAAAGAATTTTTATAATTTTGCTTTTGAAATTATTTGGCTGAAGTTTACTCATTTAGTTTATGATCTGCTCCAACTTCCCAGTCCTCCTCACGCATACTCAGAAATCTGTACAAGGCGAGGGAATCGAAGGTACAAATTGCTTTCAAATGGAGGGAGATTTTCATGATACCTAATTGGACAATTAATGATGTTTGAATGTATTCATTAAAAATTTACTATTTCCAATTTTGCTCTTTTGTATTTTGGAGTAACTTTATTTTTCCCAGCTCACAACAGTTTGATGGGTAGAGTTTATGGGTCCCAAATACTTGACTTTGTAGGGTTTGCTTTGCCATGAAATGTTTACAGTCAAGCCATGCAGGGAAGCGGGGGTGGGGTGGGTGGCGGGGGTGGGGAGACTGAGCTTCCTAGAGGGAGGGGCTGGGGTAGGCTCTTCTGGCTGGTCCTTCCTCCAGCTGCCCTGCCTGCTAGGCCAGAGCTTTGCCACTGAACCAAGGGCTCAGGCTGGGGGAAAAAGCCCCAGTCTGGAGTCTGGGAGAGGTGCCTCGGGAAACCCTGGGTCAGCCTGGGTCAACCTGTCACACCCAATTCCGGACCTGGGGTTATGAGACCCTCATCCCAGGCAGGGGGAATTTCTGAGGTCCCCTGGGGCCAGGCCACAGGGCGCCTGTACTTTGTAACTTGGATTCCTGGTAACTAGCCCTGGGGGGACAGAGGAGGAGAACAGAAAGTCACTTGATGGCCTCCTGCTTTCAGTCACGACAGAGGTTTTATGATCTGAGAGGTGAACTGGGGAGCAGGCACAGACGATTTAATCTTCATCCTAACATACTGAACGAAAACACAGACAAAAGGGTTTGCGTTTAAAAAAAAAATTTTTTTAACAAAGAAGAAATAAAACTCCCAGCTCCCTTCAGGTAATGGTGCTGGAGTTTTGCAGCCTTCCAGGTGGACGTGGGACTGTCCCTGGCTCCAGGCAGCTGCCTGGGGGGAAGCTTGCAGTTCAGCTGTGGTGACCTGGCCAGAGACAGACACTTAGGGGGACCTATCCCCGAGGTCCATAACTCAGGCTCAGAAGCCCTGCTGTGGGTCTGCAGGGTGCAGGCTGCTGTCCCCGACTTCCACTCACTGCAGGACAGCGTGTCTCCCTCCCTGGCAGAATGCAACTGAGGGAAATCACATTAGCAAATGAGGTGTTGTGATTGATGGGGTCTCTTCTGGACGTCAGGATGATGAATGGGCTGCAGGAGTGGGCCTGACCACAGGATGGGGGCCGTGCGGGGACCACACCCAGCAAGCCTGGCGCACTGGGACTCTGTGCTAACACAGGGGAGGGACACAGGGCATTTGAATGAATGGTCCATTGATGAAAACTTCGATATGGTCAGCGCTGTGTGGGGGCAGCGAGTGGAGGGCTGGATGTTGTCAACTGTTTCCTGAGGCACTAGAATCCGATGGATGAGTGACTCCCTGACTCAGATTGCTCTGAAGGGCTCTTCCACAGGCATCCTTCCCCCACTGCCTCCCACACTAGCCATGGGTTTGGTCAAGGTGATGCTACATGCCGTCATAAATTAACCCCTAAATTTCAGTGGCCTCAGGGTGCTTTGTGGCTGAAAGCACCCTTCCAGGGTAGTTTGTGGCTCTCTTACGTGACAGTTCAACATGGGTGTTCTTGGCAGGCCTGTGACTTTCCTCCAAGTGGTGACTCAGGGACACGGACAGCTTTTTTCATCTGTGGCCTCATCATCCCTCAGGGCCTTGAGGCCTCTCCATATGTACAGCGAATGAGCAGAATGTGGATAACGCGCACATGACTTTCGAAACTGCTTAGCTGGGAAGTGATCACTTCTCTATCGTTGGTGAGAATTAGTCACAGAGCAGATAGTATGTCTGGATGAAAGGAGGGCTGGGGCCCATCCTCACTGGGCAGTTGATAGCCAGAGGGAAAAAAAAAAACTTCTGTTCTACAGAGAGGGACAATGGAGAATAAATCATCTCACTATTCACTCCCCAGAGGCCTTCATCCTTGCCATCCTCCTCCTCGCTACCCAAATAGCTAACACACACACACACACACTCATGTACACACACATGCACACACACACACACATGTTACATTCTGGTCTGCCCTCCGTGCTTTGCATATTTTAAATCATGTAACTCTCACAATGACCCAATGAGCAATTACTACTCTGTTTCACCTGGTCTAAGATGCACAGTTTCTTTTCACACACTAGCTTCTCTGAAATCAGAACTTAGTCAATGGCATCTTTTGATCACTGTCAGTTAGGCAGCAGTCATGGTGGCTGTGTGTGGAAAAATTTCCCCTGACACTGACACTTTCTAAAAAGATCCAGAGAGTTCCAGTATCTACAGATACGGAAACTGGTGCCCAGAGAGGTTTAGTAACTTGTCCAAAGTCACACAGTCGATGAGTGGCTTCCAATTGTTTGGAAGACTTGCTCTGGGGAACCAGCCACGTTTAACAACTGTCCTCTCCCAGACCTCTCCTTAGACGAAGCATTTCTCCACATCCAAGATCAGGTTCCCTGAAACTTATAGAAGCCCAATCCTTGCCAGAGTGATGGGACTACAAGGACGTCTGCTGAAGCCAGGATGCTTGCAACATTCTTGCCTGGCTAATAATTTAATCTCTCGAAAAGAAACAAGCAGAACTGGCAGGATACATCAAATTCTAATCAGCTAAGAGGCGTGCAGTGGTGAAACGAAAGTGATAGAAGCCTGGGAAGAAAAGGACTTTATCATCCTACCATTGACAATGTCACAGGAAGGGAGTGGCGAGCAAAACCTCATAACCTACCAGTTATGTAGGGTGGGCCTTGAGAAAGTAGATAGTTTCCAAATAGAGAAAATATAGTGGCCCTGAAAAGATGACTCAAAGGATCAATGTGGCCCCTTGAAAAACTCAAAATAGAAAAGAAAAGCAAAGATTGTGACTGACAGCAACAAACAAGGAAAAAGATGGTGGGGGAAGGGGTAGTGCAGCATATTGACAGAACAAAACCAGACAACACACCCCCCACTCAGATCAGACGGTAGAGTGTATGTCAGGAACACCCCAGCCAGAAAGCATCAGAGCTGAAAAGGACCTTTGATAGAGATGGCTGAACGTTTGCCTTCTAAAATCATTCTGGTCTTCCTTGAACAGTCAACATCCCTGGGAACTGTCTGAACATGGGGGTAGCAACCTGATGCCCAGAGAGGCGGGAGATACATGGGCCCAGGTGAAATGACTTTCAGTTCTGGGAAAAATTGCTGCTGAAACCCGGTGATAAGAGGAGAGCTGAAGATGAGAGATGGATGAAGATTCTCGTGATCTTCCAGACGGAACTTGGAAGGTGGAGGCAATGAAGCAAGTCCCACAGTAGACAGGAGCAGGTTGCGATTATAAATGGTGGATGCAGCTGGGCAGACCCGCCCTTGCAGCCCCCTGGGCTCTCTCGAGTCTCACCCAGCGCTGCCCCCAGGCCAGCCACAGGGTTGGTGCTGCCCTGCCTGCTACACTCACATGGGCACCCCCTGGTGTCCTAACCCTAACCTCCCATACCCCACAGAGTGCTCTGGGGCACACTTGCTGCAGCAGGAGCACCCCCAGGCCCCTTCTGGTTGCCCTCCCATGTGGAACCAAGAGTGCAGGAGTGTGAACGCCCAGGCTGAAGCTGGAGCTTATGGGTGCTCCCACTTCCCCTGACAGGCAAGCAGCCCTGAAGTACATTTTGTACAGCTCCTGGGGCAGCCCAGTGGAGCCCAGAGACAGGCAGTGGGAGAGGCCAGCTCCCTTTCGCCCACTTCATTCCCTGTCCCACCCTCCTGCTCTCTGGTCACAGTCCTCAATAAGATGCCTTCAGCTAACCTTTGTCTCAGAAACTGCTTTCTGCAGAGTGATGGAAAGTTTAGAAAACAGAGAGCCTAAGGCTTCCCTGGTGGTTCAGTTGGTAAAGAATCCGTAAGCAATTCAGGAGACCTGAATTTGATCCCTGAGTCAGGAAGATCCCCTGCAGAAGGAAATAGCAACCCACTCCAGTGTTCTTGTCTGGGAAATCCCATGGACAGAGGAGGATGGCGGGCTACAGTCCATGGGGTTGCAAAGAGCTGGACATGACTTGGTAACTAAACAAACAAACAAGTAACCCATTCCTATCTCCCTGACTCAACCTCTACAATATTGAGAAATTCCTCATGTATACACATTGTTTTACGTATTTACTCTCATGACCCCATGGACTGTAGCCCACCAGGCTCCTCTGTCCATGGACTTCTCCAGGCAAGAATACTGGAGTGGGTTGCCATTTCCTTCTAGAGGAGATCTTCCTGACCCAGGGATTGAACCCAGGTCTCCCACATTGCAAGCAGACTCTTTACCAACTGAACTACCAGGGAAGATGCTTACTTTCATGAGTTTCACATAATTTTGTAGATTTCTTTTCTGAGTTCACATTATATCTACATTTTCCCCCTGTGTTACCACATATGTTTAAAAAAAATATTATTCCTTTAATGCTGCCAATGTTTTTCCATGGAGAGGATTTATCACAATCGACTTTGCCATTTCCCTGAGTCTTGGGCTCTTAGGTCACAGCTGTTAGCATTGTGGTGGGGTTATCAAGTCTAAGAATTTGAACAACTTCATGGTTCTCAATACGTAGCAATAAAATAAATGACTTTGACAGCCTATACAGAGAAAGTGAAGATGCCTAGGAACCAGCATCACTTTGCAAAGAGCAAAGGAAACCTGGAAGACTCCACTTTCTCTTCTGGCATAGGTACCAGAGGCAAGGGGATTCTGTATATATCATTGTTTCAGCTTGCACACACTCTGGTCATACTTTGTGGACAAAATGGATGAGAACACAGATAGGATCAGAGATGGCTAAATTATCATTCATCAGTTCTACTGATTAAAAAGTTGATGTCCATAAGCCAGGAGATCTTTGGTGGCCTGACTTGTTCAGCACTTTTGTCATTGAACAACAATGGATGATGGATGGATGGATCCATGGATGGATGGATGGATGAAGAAGCAGATTGCTCTTGTGTCCCAATTAGAGGGATGAACAATATGTTGAGTTAAAAGACAAGACTGGAATAGATCTTGAGAAGTTAGAAGAATGGACTATGGTTCAGCAGGATGAAATGTTACATAAGGCATTTAGTTAAAAAAATCAACTGCATATGGACAGGATGGGGAAGCCCTGCCTTACTTAATAGCTGTTCATGTGAAACAGACCCAGAGACTACAGTTGACCTCAAGCTCAATATGAATCATCTGTGCTGTGTGCCTGCCAAGGAGACTAATAGAATGTTGGGCCACGTTAAGAGAAGTCTAATATTAAGACCAGGGGAGGAGGCTCCCAGGCTCTGATTAATCAGACCACAGTGGGAACATCGAGTCAAGTTCTCTAAGTCAGTTTTTCAGTGACACATGGACAAACTCATTTCTTCATAAAACATTTATTGAATGCCTGCTACATGCCCAACATTGTGCTAGTTGCAGAGGATGCACAGATAAATGAGACGAGTTCCTGGCACACATGGAATCACAGCCTAGGGATATCAACAGTGTTCAGATTTCACATAACATTTAGTAATTTAGAAAGCAAAACTTAGAAAGCTAAAATATATTCTGTCAGCTGTGCTTAGGGACTTTAAATGTTCTCAGGAAACACATGAACATCACACACACACTCAAACACACACACTGTGTGTCTTCATTGATACTGTGGTGGTCTTCATTTGAGGTGGAAATTTAATACAGATTTCCTCTCCTCCACCTGCTCTTGAAATTAAAAGATGCTTGCTCCTTGGAAGAAAGACTATGACAAACCTAAACAGCAATATTAAAAAGCAGAGACATCACCTTGCTGACAAAAGTTGATATAGTCAAAGCTATGGTTTTTCCAGCAGTCATGTATGGATGTGAGAGTTGGATCATAAAGGAAGCTGAGCGGCAAAGAATTAATGCTTTTGAACTGTGGTGTTGGAAAAGACTCTTGAGAGTCCCTTGGACAGCTGGAGATCCAACCAGTCCATCCTAAAGGAAATGAGTCCTGAATATTCATTGCAAGGACTGATGCTGAAGCTGAAACTCCAATACTTTGGCCACCTGATGCAAAGAAGTGACTCGTTGGAAAAGACTCTGATGTTGGGAAAGACTGAAGGTGGGAGGAGAAGGGGATGACAGAGGATGAGATGGTTGGATGGCATGACCAACTCAATGGACATGAGTTTGAGTAAATTCCACAAGTTGATGATGGACAGGGAGGCCTGGCGTGCTGCAGTCCGTGGGGTCGCAAAGAGTCAGACACAACTGAACAACTGAACTGAACTGGTCACCACATCACAGGAGAGACTGGGGAGCTGACCACTGCTTTCACCGCTTGGGGACCCAGGCTGGTAAAGCAACTAGAATGTGGAGAACGTGGGTCACTGTGACAAGAGAAACAAAGAGTACAGAAAATTATACCGCAGCACTTAAAGCTTCCACTAGGAGATGACACATAAGCCACAGAGTCTCGTGATCACTTAACTCTGGGGGCAGAGAAAGCTCATCCTACCATGTGACGGGGGAGAAGTGGAGCCGTTTGGTGAAACCCGAATGACCAGCACACTAGTCATCGGCTTCTGGAATACTGCAGGGCAGTTGTGGAGTGGCCGGGGCACTTCCTCGGTCCCAATCACTCAGCAGCCTCCAGCTTCCTAGCCGCCCTGGTCTTGGCAGACTACGAGCCCCGTGGCCACATCCAGGAAGGATTTCTCAGAAAGTCGGCCTTTATCCTGCTCCCCTGATTACCTGCGTTCCATCCCTTCCGCTTAATGTCGCTTTGGTATCATCTATTTCCTACTGATCCCTGATGGACACGAGCTGCCTGTGTGCTCTGCCCTGGCCTCTAAGGCCGCCACCCTCAGCACCACCCTCCTTCGACCCTGAGCACAGTCCTTCGAGGTTGCTGGGGAGGCCTCCTCGGCTCCTTGTTTGCTGAGAGAAAAAGCAAGACCCATGGAATTTGAATAACTCATCCAGGGTCGTAGAATCAGACAGTTGCAGAGTTGGGTCGCAAACCCAGCTTCTTGCAGTTTTGCTTGCTCCGCTGAACCACGTCTAAAGCACATCGTGCAGAGAAGCACAGCATGAAGAGAGGATCCTAGAGGGCTGGATGCAAGGTCTCACAAGGAAGACTCAAGGCAGCTTAGGGAGTGAGGGAGCCAAAAGAGTTGACTTAAAATACCATTAATGCACCTATGCGAAGTCTAGAAAAATGGTGCAGATGAACCCATTTCCAAGGCAGGAATAGAGACCCATATGTAGAGAACAAAAGTGTGGGCACAGCAGGGGAAGAGGAGGGAGCAACAGACTGGGAGCTTGGGATTGACATACATACACTACCATGTGTAAAATAGACAGCTTGTGGGAAGCTGCTATAAAGCACAGGGAACTCAGCTCAGTGCTCTGTGATGACCTGGGGCGAGGGGAGGCGGGGGGAGATATATGCATATGGCTTGTTTACTTCATTGTACAGCAGAAATGAACAAAGTACTGTAAAGCAATTCTATTACAATTTTAAAAAAAATACTTTAAGGGTACTGAAGCAGACTGCATTTTCCAAAAAAATGGTCACAGCAATATTTCCGGTCCCACATGCTCCTCCCTGAAAACAGAGAGACACTCAGCAGACTGAAAGGAGAGTTGAGGAGAACCAGCAGGTCTTGGACACCATGATCCTGGCAGGGGCAACCTACCAAAGAGACTTTGGAAAGAAAGTCGAGGTGGTTACTAGAACTTCTGGCAAAAGAAAGCATCATTTGCTGAGATGAGAAACTTTAGAGGAAGAGTGATTTGGGAAGGAGTTGATGAGTTTATTAATGGATTTATTGACTTTGAGATGTTACAATGATTTCAGCTACAAGGAACAGAATACCTAACCAGAAGTGATTTAGAATAAAGATGTGTGTTTACTCATGTAGCAATAAGCCCAGAGATCCCAGGATTAGTTCATTTGTCCAATCAAATAATCAATGATGCAACAGAGTTTGCACATCAAAGTTGTTCCCTCATGGTCACAAAGGCTGCTGAAAGTCTAGACACTACCTCTGGATGCAAACTTCTGGCCAGAGAAGAGCAGAGTTTCCATTCATGAGCCTGCTTTAGTAGAGAGGAGAATTTTTCCTATATCCTTTGATCAGGATGAAGTCATATGTCCATGTCTTAGCTGCAAGGGAGGCTGGAGAACAACCAGGTGACTTTTACAGCCCCTCTGTGGGAGGTGGACTTCGAGTCTGATCTAGTGAAATTCAGGAAGCAGAAAAATGGAAGCTCTGAGTCTGGAGGTTCTTGGGAGAACAGTTCAACCCCAGACACATGAGGAGACCTGGAGCCCAGATGCAAAGAGCTGTGCCTCCCCAGGGAGTTGGGGCACCAGAGAAATAGCTACAGTGCTTGGTCAAGGGAGAAAGCTGAGACTGAACCAGGGAGAGAGGCGTGAGAGAGAGTTCCCCTCCTGCTGAGGACAAGCTGACTTGAGGCAGGGGCAGATTTCTCATTCTCCTGAGGCCTCTCTGTGGATAGCCGATGCCCATGATGGGAAAACCTGCTGACCAAGCCGTGGCAGGGAAGGGATTAGAGGACACAGAGAAGCAAAGAGCCTCATGCTGTGGAAGCGATCCCAGTGGGTGGTTACCTGGAGAAGCAGCCTCTGAGGAAGTAGGACTTTTAAATGGACTTGGGCAAGATGGGTCCATATCATGGGTTCTTCTAGGCTCACCTGAGGCTGAGCCCTAAGCTCAAACCAGCTGAAGGAGCCCAGTCTGGTTGGAGCCTATTGCAGAACCCAGGGACCCTGTAGAACATTCATGCTGAGAGCACTGCCCGGGGGCTCGGGAACTGGGTAGGATCCAACACTGATGACTGAAGCCCAGCTTGGATCATGGTGTCTGTGCAGAGGCAGTGGTGCTCACCAGCATTCCACTCGCCCCATAACTGTCCTCACCCCCTTAAAGGGAAGAAGGACCCTGGATCTAGTTCTAACAATGAACTATCTCACTCCCCACCTTGTGAAGCTGATGATGAGATGACAGAGCCCCAGCTCAAAGCAGCCTGCAACAAGTGTGGATGACAGCTACTCTGCAGAGTCCAGCTGCAGTTTGAGTGACAGAATAATAAAACTGCTTATAGCAAAATTTTGGGCTGTTTGTCACTGCAGCATAGCATCACATATTTTTACCAGTACACAGTACGTGCTTGATACCCATCCATTTAAATTATAGCTACTGACTGGGTATTTGACCCTGGGCCAGTCCTTTTCTCTCTAGGCCTCAATGTCTTCATCTAAAAACTGGGAGTGTTTACACTTGTTTTATTTATAGGATTGTTGCAAGGACTGAATGTGGCAGTACTTGGCTTGGTATGAGACACAGACAAATCTTGTTCATGTCACTTCCATTTCCATGAATAAGACATAAAGAGGTAGGCAGTAAGGAGCCTGACCTGGAAGATGTCCAGTTTCATTCATGACACAAACTGAGCTGGGTTCTGTGACATCCTTGAGGGTGGGAAATGACATTCCCTAAGGACTGGCTGAATATATGGCTGGAGTGTCCCAGTTTTTTGGCTGGTGGGTCTTAAAAGTGGAGAGGAGATAAGGTCTGCCCTTCCCGATTTGTCAGGGCTTCCCAAGCCTGCCTCATCTCAAAAATGGGTGTAACTCAAGGAGCTTTCCTAAGTGGTGCCCACTTTGCTCCTTTGCCCTGCAATCCTCCAAGTTTGCTCCAGGAGGGAAGTCCCAGCTGCTCATGTCATTCTGGACATCCATCTCAAGAGGTGGGGGAGAGTTCCAGGAGAACTCTGCCAGCTCTGGGTCCTCTTCCTTGCTTGGGCTCCAGAAATCTTGGTTCTGAGGTTGCTGCTTTCTCCATGTGTCTGGCTGTGGGCATGGAGACTTAGGAGCAGCAAATGATAGCTTGATCAGTCCCCGGGGGGAGACAGGGCCTGAGGAGGTGGGCTGTGAACTGGGTGGGGGGAAGGGGTCCCAAGGCTGGGCTGAGGAAGGAGAGGCTGTCGCAGAGGGCCAAGGTCAAGCCCATAGCCCACCTCCAGGTGCCCAGTGGCATCTGAGTGATTCTGGAAACAAGACTCTGGGGCTCAAGTTCTTGACTGTGTAGCCCTGGACAAATCACTTATGACTCCTGTGTTTCCATCTCTGGAAAATGAAGCACATGCCTGTCTCACAGGCCACAGGTAACGGACTGTGTGGTGCTGTGCTTTCAGCAGGAGGTAAAGCCTGCTGTCGGTGGGGCAGCCCCCTGGGAAAGGCAGCCGGAGCAGGGGATGAGGACTGGGGAACGGCTGACGATGACCCTGCTGAGGACGGAGGGGCTGGATTCCAAGGCAGCAGGGAAGCAGAGGGCAGGAGACGGGACTGCTGGCTGCGTTGGCACCAGGCATCCGTTCCTCACGTCTCACTTGGCCTTGGAGAGCAGCAGAGCTGGCCTCCCTCCCCAGCTGTTCCTTGTGAGCCAGATAAATTGTTTCCGCCTGAGCTGCCTCCTCCTCCCCCAGCCCTCTTCCTGTTGCAACACCTCGGCCGGCCGGGCAATAAACACCGGCCCTATCTCTCTCCACCAGTCCCTGGCTTCCTGCCGGCACAGGCTAACCCTCCTCCAGCCCAGCCCGGCCAGATGTGCCCGTGGCTTTCCCAGCTGTTCCCTTGACCCCTGAGTCAAAGCGGTCTATGTCTAGGGATTGCCCTTGGACCTCCCCACACTCTCCTTTCTCCTCTCCCATCCTATGAGAGGGTCCCAGGCTGCCTTTTCACTGCAGTTTTCTCTCATCTCCAGCTCCTTATCAGCCTCTATAGACTCCAGCATTGATGCCCACCATATCTTCATTGTGCCCCCAGCACCTGCTTCCCAGATTCTCCAGGCTGGTTTCCCCCCAACCCCCCTAGAGGTAGCCAGGCCCTCCAAGTGTTCCAGAATCTTCCTGACTGGGATAAGACAAGTCCACCCAGATGAGGTGCTCCAGACCCATCTCCTCCTCCCTCCAAGAGACACATTCCTTCCAGGGTCTCCATGTGGCCTCATCTTCCCAAGGGAGGGTTATCTCCATTTGTCCTACCCTGGCCCTGGCCCTGAACCCCATCCACAGCCATTCTTCCAGGGCGAAGGGGGCTTCTCTTCTTTCCTGGTCTCCAGAGGTGCTGGGGGGCAGTCCTACTGTTGGCTAGGAAAGGAACAGGGCCCTTTACAGGCCTGAATAGGATTCTGGAGATTGTGGCCCAACCTTCCAGGCCTCCGTGTCCTGACCTGATCACCAGGACACAGCTCCATGGCTGCCCGACTTCCCTGACAGACGGCAAAGATGCCCATATCTGTCTGTTCAGATGACCCAACAGTACATTGGTGGATAGTCCCAGACCTCTCTCTGTCACACACACACACACACACACACACACACACACACACACGTGTGTGCACACACACACACACCTCAGAAAGCCAGGAGGAAAGGTAGGGAGCAGCACACCTAACCAACTCCTCTATTGGCACACATTTGATGTAACTGTGGTTAAGAGCATGATGAAAAGACCACCTAGAGACACTGTGAGAAGATGCTTCTGCTGGAATTCAGGGGACACTTGAGTGCCGGCTAAGGAGGAGACTTCCTCCCAGAGGTCAGGGCCACCTGTGCTCCTGCCCCTGAGGGTGGAAGCGTGCTGAGTCTCTCTCCACCCAGTCTCTCTGGAGCTCACCCTTGCCTAGCCGCAGGTCCTCTGTCACCTCCCCGTCCCTTCTCTACAGCTCTGGAGGTCTTTCCACACCCCATGGCTTCCTCATTCCCCACAAGTCCTGGTACCTGGACTGATGGCACAGGCTGGGTGAGTTGATTTGAGAAAAGGGCGAGGGGGACGTAGAAATCATTCTCGCCACGTCTCTTTTTGTACAGGGATGTAATTGAGGCCCAGAGGTAGTAGCTGGCAGTTACAGTACAAGGATCTACTGAATATTTGCTGTGGGCTGAGCATTTTACACCTATTTAATCCATGGGGTCACAAAGAGTCAGACACGATTGAGTGGCTGAACTGAATCCACACAACAATCCCCTGAGAAAAGTACTGTCATTCTTCCCATTCTACCAACCTGAAAACAGAGTCTGGGTAAGGTTAAATGCCTTGCCCCAGGATACCCAACTACTAAGTGTTATAACAGAGATTCTGCCCCAAGCTAGTTCAATGCCTTAAACCCAAGCTGTGCTGCCTCTAGTGTAGAAAAGGGCTTTGGGAAGCAATTGGTCCAAAGTTACACAACAAATTTGGGGAGCAGCTGGGCCCCCCACCCAGGATGGGCCATAACTTGCCACCCATCCTTAGGAGTCAGGTCCTTAGTGGGCAATTGCTGATGATGAGGACAGTGGCCTGAAGGATTCCTGCTGGCCCTCTCAGATCCCAGCTCAGCTGAGCTCTGGGGGAATGTCAGAGCTGGGAGCCGTGGGAGCTGAACTCCTCACAGAGACCTGGTCAGGGTCACAGGTGAGCTGGAGGCAGAACCTAACACCCTAACCAGCTCCTCCCAACTCTGGTTCCAACCCTGCCAGAGTGGGCCAGGCCTTTCCAGGGTGACATCAGCTCCAGGAGTATTTTGGCGGTCAAGTCTCGATGGCAAGTCCCAACAAGTTCTCTTTGAGGGGTTAAGATTAGCACAGGGACCTCAGCTATGACTCATGGAGGTGATTGGGGTCAGGTCAGCCTGGCTCCCATTACCACTCTCCTCTGATTCACCAGTGGAAAAAAATGGTCCAAGATGTTTTTCTGGCTACCAGCTTCTTCTCTCTGCTTCCTAACCAACTGGGCAATGCAGAGCAGGGGCGGGGCCCTCCATTTCTCAGGCTCAGAGCCTGGGCTACCAACAGTGACCAGGGATTCCCTTCTTTGGGGTCCACTCTGATGTGCCCCAAACCTTCTCTCATTTTATTAATATCCATCCTCCCCATCTAAATGGCTTAAACCCAGCTTTCTGTGTCGTAGGGAAACCCCAGTTCAGGTGGTGGCCTGGTGCAGCCAGCTCTGCCCATGCCTTGTTGTGGTTGCTCAGATTTCACTGAACATGTGGAGTTATGATGGCCTCAATGCAAGAATAAGAGATGCACCATTTGTATGTTTCATGTCACTTTCACAGTCTTAAATCCACAAAGGGCTCAGTGTCCCATGAACTATCTGTGTGTGTGGAGAGAGAGCTTGGGGAGTACAGGTCTGGATATTTCATAGGGATCCAGGGCCCTGCCTTCAGAAATCTCAGACCAGGGCTGGCAGAACTCAACTTCCCCATCTGTAAGATGGGCATTTGTACTTGACAGCCTGTTAGTGTCTCAGCCTCAGGCTGGCTTTCCCAGTTCAGCTACTCAAGTGCACTTGCCCTTTCAGACATAGCCTTAGCTGTCTGAGAGTCCCTTGGACTGCAAGGAGATCAAATCAGTCAATCCTAAAGAAAATTAGTCCTGAATATTCAATGGAAGAACTGATGCCGAAACTGAAGCTCCAATACTTTGGCCACCTGATGTGAATAAGGGACTCATTGGAAAAGACCCTGAACCTGGAAAGACTGAATAGCAGGAGAAGGAGACAACAGAAGATGAGATGGTTGGATGGTATTACTGACTCAATGGACATGAGTTTGAGGAAATTCTGGGAGTTGGTAATGGATAGGGAAGCCTGGCATGCTGCAGTCCAAGGGGTCACAATGAGTCAGACACGACTGAGCAACTGAACTGAACTGAAGCCTCCTTCCCAGTCTGCATCCTGGAGGCAGCTGTAGAGGGGAGCAAAGGTCATCCAGCATCCCTGGTCAGCACTGTAGAGAGGGCAGAAAAGAAGAAGCAGGAGGAAGGGAGAGGTTGATTTCTTGTAAAACCATGTGATTTCTGCCAACAGCCATCAGAGATGGTCCCTGGCCCCAACCCAGCTGCCCTCAGGCTTTGGTTCTGGTTGGCACTGTCCCCAAAGACTTCAGAGTCCCTGGCATAGGGATGTGGTGATAGCCACAACACTCCCTCTTCCTTCTCTCTTCTTCTTCCCTGAGAATGCACAGAGACATGAGCCCTGAGGAACTGTGAACCATGAATGGAATAGTCTGCAGGGCCTGGGGCTTGGAACACATGAGTTTATGGGCACCCCTGGAACCACTGTGGAAAAGGACTGACGCAGTTTCTCCCCAGGACTGGGTGAAGTCAACAAGGGCCATTGGGGAGCAGGCCTTCGGAAAGCTCTCCTCCAGGGAGGCAGGGAGCAAGGGGGCACTGGGGGTAGGCCTGGGCAGGGAGGATGGGTATTGCTTCCAGCCCTTGACTCACGCTGGGCAAAGCTGGCAGAGGCCAGGGAGGGCCGAGAGCCATCTCTGCAGCCGCAGCATCCCTGGGACAGCCTGCCCTCCCTGGATCCCAAAGGCTAATTGGACAAAGCAACCAGTCCAGGAGAAAACAGCAGGGCAGGATGGCTTTCAAATGCTCCAGCCTTTAGTGGGTACAGCTGGTGGCAGTTACACAAATCCACAAGGGGTGTGAACAGATACTCCAGTCAGTCAGGGGCTCATCACACAGAGAGTGGCTGATAGCCATTGCTTGGGCTTGAGCTGGGAGGTGACGAGAAGCCATGGGGTGGGAGTGGGGTGGGCTGAAGAGGGCTTTAGGTAGTGTCAGGGACAAGAGGGAGAGCTATATAGAAGGAAGGGTGATCAGGAACCATGGATCCAGAGGGAAGAGTGAGGGGCTATGGATGTCAAGACAAATCTACTCCACTGGGCTCTCCTCACCCATAGACAGGTGGTCTCTGCAGCCCCCAGTCACAGGATGCTGGGGAAAATCAGTCCTCAGGATGGGTGGCAGGGTCCAGCTTTGGTGGGTGGCTGCACCCTACAAAAACCAGGCTAAGCCGGGGTGCAAGGCAGGCTGTGTACTGGGGAAGCGAGGCCACACACGGGATGGGCTTGAGCCAGGGCAAGAGGTTACCTTGCTGGCTCACCCCAGGCCTCAGGGCAGGTCTGGCTGTGCTGCCCAAGGCCACCCCTTGTGTGGGGAGCACAGCTGGCCTGCCTGGAAGAGTCCAGCCCAGTCTGCATTCTTCTCACTTCATTCCTGTTGCCCCCAGGGACCGGCAGGGCCAGCCCAGGTCATTCCAGCTGACAGCCCTCAGAGAAGGATGCCCCCCACCTCACCCCTACACAGCCCTATCTTGTTTACACCGCTGTTCCAGATCTGAACATGGCAGGATGCAGGTGAAGGATTTGAGGGGGGCCTCATAGCACTACCCAGGAGGAAATCCACTGCTCAGAACCGTCCCCAGAGTCACAGACCCTCTCTCTTCCATTGAGGAGGGATAGCAGGTAAGGACTGGGATTATGTGTGGTGGGGAGGTTGTCTCTACAAAAGCATGCATCCTTATCCCTGCTTTTGATAAGCTGGTCCCGGGATGGGCACATGAGTGCTGGACCCAAGAAGCTCACTTGAAGTGGCAGAGGTCTCTCTGACATCTGAAGGAAACCTCTGGGGCACCATTGTCACGTCCCAGTCTCAATCTCCATACCCGCTTCATGGTAGGAGCTCCCTATGGCTTTGCAGACATGACCAACTCATCCATCCATCTGTCCATCCATCCATCCATCCATCCATCCATCCATCCTTCCATCCATTAACAAACTCATCTGACATCCTGCTCCTCCCTTTTCCTACCCCGACTCCCTTCACCCTGAACTTCCTTAGTGCTTTTTGTTCTGTGAAGCTTACAGACCTTGACACAAGCTGTGTCCTACATTTGAAATGCTGCCCCCACAACCAAGGCTTCTTGGCCCCAGAAGCCCCTACTTGCCCATCCAGTCTCAGCTCAGACATGACCTTTTCCAGGAAGCCTTCCTGGGCCATGTGCTGCTCCTCTGGGTTCCCACAGTCCCCTGGGGGACAGTAGCATTTCTCATGCTGAGTTGTCATTGCCAAGATGAACAAATGGACTCTTCATTGTGTGCCTGTTGCATGGTGAGCCCTCTGCAGAATGCTGGGGACAGGAATGATGAAGCACCGTCCCCTGCCCATCCCCACAGTTTATTACTACAGAAAGTGGTGACCTTGTTCATGCCTGAGACTGACTGTCTGCAACTTTCGAGTCAGCTTTATCACAATCACCGTGATCACCACTACCATCTCTTTTTTCAAACAGCTTTATTGAGGTATTCGTTTTTATTGTTGTTTTCACTAAGTCTTGTTCAATTCTTCGCGACTCCATGGACTGTAGCCCTTCAGCCTCCTCTGTCCATGAGATTTAACAGGCAAGAATACTGAGTTGCCATTTCCTTTCTCCAGGGGATCTTCCTGACCCAGGGATTGAACCCACATCTCTTTCATTGGCAGGCAGATTCCTTACTGCTGAGCCACCAGGGAAGTCTTTATTGAGGTATAACTAATGTATAGTTAACAGACCTATTCAAGGTGCACAGTTGGACCATTTCTGATATCTGCATACCATCACCACAGTCAAAATAATGAACACCTCTGTCCTCTTCAAAAGATAATGAACACCTTCATCCTCTTGAAAAGTTTCCTCCTGCCCTTTGTCATCCTTCCTCCCACCCTTCCCAATCCCTTCCCTGTCCCCAGACAACCTCTGCTCTGCCTTCTCTCACTATAGATTAGTTTGCATTTTCTAGAGTTTTATATAAATGGAATCCTACAGCATGTGCCCTTTTTTCACTCAGCATAATTATCTTGAGATCTGTCCAAGCTGTGGCATGAATCAGTCGTTTGTTCCTTTTTATTGCTGACTAGTGTTCCACTGGATGGATTTACCAGGAGCTGTTTATCCGTGCACCTGTCGATGGGTATTTGGACTGTTTCCATCTTGAGGCTACTCCAGATAAAGCTGCCCAACACCTGTGTGTGTCTCTGCAGAAGCCCTGGTGTGGATGGGTGCTTCATGTCTCTCATCACCATTCTTGTGCACAGATTCCCCCTCCAGCATGGAGGCGAGGGGCCTGGTCAGGAGGACCTCCTGAGAAGGCAGGAGGCATGGAGCAAGGAAGAACAAACGCAAGCCGGACTGGCTAAGGCCTTGTCAGGTTCGCAGGGGCGGTGAGAGGACGGTCTGGCTGCCTGGGAGGTGCCAGATTTCACACAACCCTCAGGCCCATTAGGGCTCCTGACGTCTTTACCAGGGTTGCTGTCCCCACACACAGCTGATTACAGAAAAAACTTTAGAGTCCTCCTCACTCACACCCTGTTTAGAACAGACAAGCATCTACCAGCACATTCTTCTCCCCCTGGGGTAAGGGGCAGGAAATGTCCTTCTCTCCCCACAACTGAGTCCTTTCTTTCTTAAATTTACACACACACACACACACACACACACACACACACACACACACAAGACTCCTCTGTAACCCATGGAGAAACAGAGAGATTCGGAGCTGCAGAGCTGAGGGCCATGAAGGCAAGAGGGCCCTCAGAGATGGGCCTCCTGGCACAGGCGGTGGGTTTTGCCCTAAAGGCTTGTGTTCCTGCCCTGGAGCAGCTTCTCCGGCCGGACTTCAGGTGACGGTGGGGCCACTGAGAGAGCAGCTGATGTGGAGGACTTTGAAAAACCCCCTCAGTATCTGAGATGCTTTAAACCTGCATCCTAATCCCCTCCCTCTGGACCTTGGACCCCGCATTTCTCTGTGCCCAAACCTTCTGCTCTGACCCTCCCTGCCTTGTCCCTGCAGTTGGGGTCACCACATGGACAAGCCGATCTTCAGACCCACTCTCTCCCCAGCTCACTCTGTCACAGGCCACCCCCTCTTCAACTCAGGGCCTCCCCATCCTCAAAATGAGATGTCTACTCCCAAGGCCTTTCTCACTCTGTCCTCCTTTTGTCTGTTGATCAGCTTAAGTCCCTCCCTTAACCTGAACTGCCAACCTTAGCTCTTGTTCACAAGGCCTGTGACCTGAAGTGACCCCCTTGGAGAGCCTCAGAGGGAGAGAATAGGATTGTCAGCATCTCAGAGACTGCCTCAGTCTCCCCATCTGCCTGCAGTCAGAACAGTGTTGAGCCCCGAGTCAGGGCTAAGCTTTCAGTTACTGCAGGGATCAGGCTTCAGTGTTAGAACAAGGGACACGGAGTCGCCAGGCTTGAGGAAATGAGAAGAGGCAGGAACAAGCTACTGCTGTGTCTTTTCCTTTGGAGTGAGTCCCCCGGAGCCAGGAAGGGGCAGAGTGGGGTTAGAACTCAAGAGCCCTCCCTTCCCATTGGGAGCTCGTCCCACCCTTGCATCAAAACTTCACATCTCAATAAATGCTCCCTACAGTTAACATGGGGCACCGGTGCCTGAAGGTCAGAAAAGGCAATCAGTTGGGGAGTGGGGAATGCCATCTGTGAGGACACCACAGAAAAACTGTCAGGACCAGTCAAATATGAGAACCGGATGTGTCTAATCTCAAATACAGAGAACACGCCCTAGGCGCCCAGTTGAGGAGAAGCGCCCTGCAGTCCCTGGGGCCTGGAGGGCTTCATGGACAAGCCCAGGTGGGAGCTGGCCTGGAAGAGCAGGCGCGTGATAGGAGCGCAAAACTCAGCTCCCTCAAAGGGCCGGGGGACTGAGCCCGGACCACCCTGTCCAGCTACCTCAGCATCACTGCCACCTTAGGCTCCTCTTCCTTCAGCTTTCACCCTCTGGGGGCTCCTTGCATCCTTCCCCCAGCCTCCAGCCCCCGCCCGCAGGTCTCCTCTCTGGGAAATCCAGGGGGTCGGCATGCAGTCACGTCTGGGCACCCACACTTTGCCTTTACTCTTTGAGACTGGCGTCAGGTCTTTATTGGGAAATGACCATCCTGGGCCTGGCTGCAGCCCTGCTCCCCGCCTCTTGTCCTCTCATACCAGGCAGTCACCTGAGGCTCCAAGGCATTTTGGGTGGGGCAGGTGAGAATGTGATGATATGGAGATATTATAGCCTTCAGCTATAAATACCCCGGCCACAGAGGTGGGGGTTGCTGAATATAGTATCTAGTCACCGGTCTTGACGTGTGTGTATCACCATCACCTTAGGAGCTTCTTAAAAATACGTATGCCCAGGCCCCACCCTGGAAACTGAGTCAGAACACCCAGGACATGCTGTAAGGAGGTATGTTTATATTTTTAACATTCACCAGCTGATTCTGACGTCCTTCACACGGCTGCACCTTCCCCTGAGTGGAAAACAAAAGAGGTTGAAGGACAAGAGAACTTTGCCACCTGGCCTCAGTCCTTCCCCATCCAGTCGGCTCTGGGCAGCCCCAGGCACTTCAGCCTCCTTCCAGAGGCATGGAGGCCTCCTCGCCTTCCTCATCTTTGGCTTCAGGGTCTTCACCCTGCAAAGTCACCATCAAAGCGGCCCTTCTCCTCTCTCGGGTCCACAGTCTTGGTCCTGTGGGCTTTTCTTCTGCTCATTCTCACTCACATCTTGTAAAACCCACAGCCTTGGGCTCTGTAACTGGTGTTCTTGTTTCAGGTCGAATTTGAACCACTTCCATTCAAAAGTGCTTTTTTGCCCTTTTTCTTTTTTCACAAAAGAAAACAAAAAACAAGTTATGTTTTAGCTCCTCTCCCAGCTATTCTAGATCATCCCTCTTCTTCCCCAGCTCTCTACTCTCCTTGCTCCAGGATCCTTCCCTCTGGGTAGAGTGTTGGTGGTTTGAAGCCTCTGCCCCCTCCACCACCCCTGCTCCTCATCACGTGGTCATCCCCACAGCAATAACCACCACTAATGCCGTATCCCTGTTTCCATGACTCCCACTATCACTGCTCCCTCAATTACCAACATCACGAGAACTATTATGTCTGCCCTCACCTTTATAACATCTACCTGGGCATGGACTGACATCCTGTCCTGACCTTCACTTGAGCCTGACTTGGCTTTGTGGTTGATGCCTCCATCTTGCTACGACTGCTCTTGTCCAGGAACTTGCAGGGGCTGTCCAGTCTGCTGGGGGTGAGGACATCCCCACGGACCCCAGACTACTGGAGAGACCTACTTTCAAGGGCTGCACAGTGGAGAAGATCCTTCATTGATTACCCAGGTAGATGGAGACTTGAAGGAGATATCATCTTAAGGAACCTCTAGGCTGATGGAAGAAGTGTCTCCATGCCAAGGTAGAGGCATTTCCACTGGAATCTCCCTCCCCAGGTCGACAGGAAGGCCTTCCCATAGAGCCATCTTCTGACAGGTGGACTCTCTTTAGGTAGGCCTTTGACTAATGGATAAAGGCCATAACCTCAGGGAGGTCAGAGGCTGCTAACAGGTGCAGAAGGAATGGAACTGCTAAGGAATGGATGTGCTTTACCAAGGCTCTCATTTGAGAAAACAGAGCTAAGATGTGTACTGAACACTGTAGTGAAAAGTGCCACGGAACAGCGGAATGGCCCTTGGCCTGCTGCAGCTGCCACATCGGGGTGGCCACCTGGTAAGGAGGTGGCCTGGAGAGGGTGGCTCTGGCCTGAGTGGCCACCTCGCAGCTCCCGCCCCAGGGCTCTGGCTCCCTCAATGACAACCCTGCCCCTCGCCAGCCTGGGAGTGGCTGGAGTGTACATGCTGGACTCACATTGTTTCCATGGCCACTCCCTGTTTCCAGGTTGTGTCAACCCTGCCTGACGCCAGCCCCTGCCCTGGCAACCTGGAGTGCAGACTCGGAGACCAGGAGTGCTTAGAGCTAGGAATGTTTGGAGAAGTGCCCTTGGCCAAAGCCAGTAGAGAGTCTGCTTTTCTCAACGGTAAGAGGAGATGACCTGCGAGTCCAGGCATCTGTCGACGAGCTGGACCCTGACCAGGAGACGCCATCATCTGGGGACTTTTCCTACCATTACATTCAATTGTGTTCAGCCCCTCTCTTGTCCCTCAGGGTTTCAAGTTTGTTTTTCCAAAATCTCACTAGAAATGTATTCTCTCTAGGAAATCATCCCTGGTTTTTTCTCTTAGAGAACAGAGTTCAAAGTGTCGTGGGGTCACTTATTTGTCTTATAGTCATTCTATTCCCAGTTACAGAATAACTCCAACTCCCACCTCAATCAGAGCCTGGCCTCACACTGATCCTAACACTGACTGTGGACCGAATCGAACTGTAGCCAAGGGTAGATTCTAATCCTGGACTGTAACCCAGCACCCAAGTCTACCTGCAGTTTAAAAAAAAAAAAATTATTTTTAATTGGAGGAAAATTGCTTTACAGCATTGTGTTGGTTTCTGTCATACATCAACATGAGTCAGCCATAGGCATATATGTGTCCCCTCCCACCTCCCAACCCCATTCTACCCCTCTAGGTTGTCACAGAGCACTGGGTTTGAGCTCCCCACATCATACTATCTGCTGGCTTTCAGAGAAAGT
This sequence comes from Dama dama, assembly GCF_033118175.1. Taxonomy (NCBI): domain Eukaryota; kingdom Metazoa; phylum Chordata; class Mammalia; order Artiodactyla; family Cervidae; genus Dama; species Dama dama. The sequence goes on along the minus strand of NC_083691.1, from coordinate 90,228,205 downwards.
CATTGGTTGCTAAGGAAAACCAACTAAGAAGCTATGGAAGCCAGACTCAGCCTCCCTGAGGTGGTTATCATTTTCACATACAACAACTGCTTCCATAAAGATGTGCGTGTGTGTGTCCTTTATTCTATTTAGGATTCCTTTCATCACAGTTCTATCCCAACTTCTCCAGGGAACTGAGGAAATTAGGAAATGGATCTCGGGTCACCAGGAGAGGAATTCTCTGCTGGAGTTCAAGGGAGGCCCGCGGCCACCCAGTGGGGCCCGGATGTCACTGCACCAGCTGCATCTCCAGCGCTCAGAGATGAGCTGGCAGTTTGAGTGGTGATGTGAGTAGGAGGCAGCCACTAGGACATGTCTTTTGCAGCTTCTGCCTGTCACCTCAGGCAGTGATCAGCATGAATGAAACCCTCCTCAATTCATCTCTCCCCCCGCGCCCACCAGCCCAGATTCTCACTTACAGCCACACCATCCTTGCGTGGCTCTCCTCTGTCTCTCTCTCTCCACATCATTTCATTCTCTCTCCATCTCTCTCCCTCTCATTCTCCCCCTCTCATTTTCTTACTTCCAATCTCTCTACTTTTTCACATCATCTCTCTTTTTTCTCATCCAGTTTCTCCGTGTCCGTCCCTCTTTTGGCCTCTTCCTCTTCATTTTCTCAACAAAATATTAAACATCCCATATTTGCTAGCAAAGTTTAGTTTCACCTGATGTTAACAGGCTCTGCAAACTCCTGCAAGCATAAGTCTGGCCTCTTTAACCAGAAATATGAGCTGAACTTTCTCTTGTCTTTTCTACAGCAGAGTTTGGCTCACTGCAAAATCCAAAAATACCAGACGGAGAGAAGCTTTGAAGATTCAACCTTCTTGTTTAACAATGGAATAAATTTGAGATCCCATAAAAAGAAGGATATTTCCTTGGACGGTCTTGCCTATTAATGGTGAAGTTAGAAGCCTGACCACAACCCTATCCTCATTAAGACTGTGCCTTTTCCTCTCTAAGGAAAAGTCTCTGGTCCATCCATACATTTTGGTTTTAACTGAATTTGACTTAATTTTTTTAAGTCAATTTTTTTAGGTCAGTAATCTAAGACCATAACATCTGATAATCTTGAGACACATAACGACATGTCTAGCACTATGGGGGCAGTTTCCCAGCGTGGGAAAGGGAGGATGAGACCATGGGAGCTGAATCAGAAGGAAATAGCAAGATGATGAGACTTGGTCCAAATTCACAGAGATCTGAACTTGATGACAGTTAACTAGATGGATGAGTGGATGGACCAACCAACTGAGATCTGAATAAGACGATAATATGAGTACCGATGTCTCATCTCTGTTCACCACCTGCTCTCTTTACCCAAGATTGTCATTGACATGATCAAAATATTAGAAATGTGGAAATAGGAAATGTGCAGGATCACTGATAATATGGAAAAGCACCCATTACATCCAGAAAGTTAAGGGTGGGGATTGTGTGAATGCAAATTGAATCACAGCAGCAAAACCAGCCTTCAGTGGCCCCATCTGAGAAGCAGCACACTTACTTATAAGGAAGTGAGGAGAAGAGAGCCTGCAGATACTACCACCACATGCTGATTTGCGGGATGAGGGTTATAAGAGAAGGAGGTCTGGGAGCAGAGGAGGCAAACACCATGTGTCTTCCCTCCATATTTCAGAGCAGCAGCCTGTGTAAGAAGCACTGGGGGGCTCCTGGTTTTGAGTGGCAGCATCCTCCCACAGAAAGCCTGCAGGGGAGTTCGCCTCTGGTAAAATGGGCAATGACCCACGGAAGGAGGGTGCATCTAGCGGTGGTTTACACCTGGTGGGAAGACCAGATCTAACAGGAAAACAGAAGTAGAAAATAGCTTCCCCAGACCCTGAGCTAGGGTCCAAGACACACAATTCCTGATAGGACCACTCACAGCTCTGCCTCTCTGCCACTCGGAATTGATTGTGTAAATTATTGCCAGCCACCTCTCCAGCTTAAGATCTGTCAGAATCATTTATACAGCAACCCAAAGAAGTGACAAGCACTAAGAACAATCCATTCATTGGTTGTAGTAACTGGCAAAACAGATTTTATTTTTCTTTGTCCTCAGAAGGAAGCTAAAGAAGGCACCATGGGCCAAAGGGTTTCTGCAAAATAAAGCACCACAATCAAGATACAGATGATACATATGCTTGGGTCAAATATTTCTTAAGAAACTGAAAGAACTGTTAGGGAATAGCTACTTTGTGTTCTCAAAATTTTTTTTAAAGGTAAACTCTATGAAAAAAGAGGTAGCAGATGAGATCATAAAATATTACTCTGAGATGAAAAGCGTAAGACTAAGGGTTTAAAGAAGTGGAGTCTGGTGATGGGGAAAGAGAGTAAGGAAACTAGAAATGCCATAAAGAATTGAAATCACTAGAAACGGAAAGGAGTGTTTGACATAGAATGAAATAGAATTAATAATGCAAAGGATATTTGAGAAATGTTCTACGAATGCCAAGGAGAAGAATATGAAGATAGAATGATGAAAAGTGAACATGGATTTTTGTGGCTAGGAAGACTCGATATTGTTAGGAGGTCAGTTCTTTCCAACGTGATCTATATCCCAATCAAAGTCCAAGCAAGTTGCGTTGTTGATATTGAAAAACTGATTGTAAAAAGTTGATATGAAAAGGCAAAAAGACCCAGAAGAGCCAACACAATATTGAAGAAGAACAAAGTTTTTGGATTGACAGTACCTGATAACAATACTTACTATAGACTTCCTGGTGGCTCAGTGGTAAAGAACCCATCTGCCAATGCAATAGACAAGCGTTTGATCCCTGGTCCGGGAAGATCCCGTATGCTGTGGAGCAACTGTGCTCACGTGCCACAACAATTGAGTTTGTGCTTTAGAGTCCAGGAATCTCAACTACCGAAGCCTGTGTGCCCCAGAGCCCATGCTCTGCAACAAGAAAAGTCAGCACAGTGAGAAGCCCGTGCACTTCAACTAGAGAAAATCCACTGCAGTGAAGACCTAGGACGGCCAAAATTTTTTAAAAACAAATAAATAAAGCTGTTTAAAGAAAAAAAAGTCTTGCTATAAAGCTACAGTAATCAAGTCAGTGTGGTACTGATGGAAGAGTAGACAGCTCACTGGAACAGATTAGAGAACCAAGAAATAGACCTCCATCAATATACTTACCTGATATATTATAAAGGAACAAAAACAGTCTTTTCAACAAATAGTGCTGAATAACTGGATATTCACAAGCTAAAAATGAATCAGACACAGATCTTCAGATTTCACAAATATGAGCTCAAAATTGATCATAGACCTAATGTAAAACTGCAAAACTATAAAACCTCTAGAAGATAATAGAAGAGAAAAACCAGATGACTAGAATTTGACAATGAGTTTTTTTCATTACAACACTAAAGTCACAATCCATGAAGAAAAAAATTGATAAACTCAACTTTTTGAAATCAAAAACTTCTGCTTGGGAAAGATACTGTTAAGAAAGTGAAAAGACAAACCAAAAGCTAGGAGAAAATATTTTCAAAAGACACTTATGATAAAGAAATGTTATTCAAAACACACAAGGAATTCTTAAAACTCAAAACTAATAAAATTAACAAAAGACCTGAACAGACACCCTACCACTGCAGATAGCAAATAAGTATGATTAGATAATGCTCCATATCATATGTCATCAGTTCAGCTCAGTTGCTCGGTCATATCTGACTCTTTGAAACCCCATGAACCGCAGCAAGTCAGGCCTCCCTGACCATCACCAACTCCTGGAGTCCACCCAAACCCCTGTCCATTGAGTCGGTGATGCCATCCAACCACCACATCCTCTGTCATCCCCTTCTCCTCCTGCACGCAATCTTTCCCAGCATCAGGGTCTTTTCAAATGAGTCAGCTCTTTGCATCAGGTGGCCAAAGTATTGGAGTTTCAGCTTCAGCAACAGTCCTCCCAATGGACACCCAGGACTGATCTCCTTTAGGATGGACTGGTTGGATCTCCTTGCAGTCCAAGGGACTCTCAAGAGTCTTCTCCAACACCACAGTTCAAGAGCATCAATTCTTTGGTGCTCAGCTTTCTTTATAGTCTAACTCCCACATCCATACATGACCACTGGAAAAACCATAGCCTTGACTAGATGGGCCTTTTTTGGCAAAGTAACGTCTCTGCTTTTTAATATGCTGTCTAGGTTGGTCATCAGTTTCCTTCCAAGGAGTAAGCGTCTTTTAATTTCATGGCTGCAATAACCATCTGCAGTGATTTTGGAGCCCAAAAAATAAAGTCAGACACTGTTTCCACTGTTTCCCCATCTATTTGCCATGCAGTGATGGGACTGGATGCCATGATCTTTGTTTTCTGAATGTTGAGTTTTAAACCAACTTTTTCAGTCTCCTCTTTCACTTTCATCAAGAGGCTCTTTAGTTCTTCACTTTTTGCCATAAGGGTGGTGTCATCTGCATATCTGAGGTTATTGATATTTCTCCTGGCAATCTTGATTCCAGTTTGGGCTTCCTCCAGCCCAGCATTTCTCATGATGTACTCTGTATAGAAGTTAAATAAGCAAGGTGACAATATACAGCCTTGAGGTACTCCTTTTCCTATTTGGAACCAGTCTGTTGTTCCATGTCCAGTTCTAACTGTTGCTTCCTGACCTGCATACAGGTTTCTCAAGAGGCAGGTCAGGTGGTTGGGTATTCCCATCTCTTTCAGAATTTTCTACAGTTTGCTGTAATCCACACAGTCAAAGGCTTTGGCTTAGTCAATAAAGCAGAAATAGATGTTTTTCTGGAACTCTGTTGCTTTTTTGATGATCCAGCGAATGTTGGCAATATGTCATCAGGGAAGCTCAAATTAAAAGAATGAAACATCACTACATACCTAACAGAATGGCCAAAATTCAAAACAGTTGCAGCACCAACAAACTGGTAAGAATGTGAAGTGACAGGAACTCTCTTTCATTGTTGGTGAGAATGAAAAGTGGAACAGCCATTTTGGAAGACAGCTTAACAGTTTCTTACAAAACTAAAAGTGCTCCCACCATATAACCAGCAATTTTGCTCTGTGGTGTTTACCCAAATAAGTTGAAAAATTATGTCCACACAAAAACTTTCAGAGGAATGCTTACAGCAGCTTTATTCATAATTGCTACAACTTGGAAGCAACCAAGACATCCTTCAGTAGGTAAATGGATGAAACTGTGGTATATCCAGACTATGGAATAGTATACAGTGCTTAAAAAAATAAGCTATCAAGCCATGAAAAGACATGGATAAAACTTAAATGTACATTACTAAGTGAAAGAAGTCAATCTGAAAAGATAATAGAATGTATGATTCCAACCACATGATGTATGGAGAGAGTAGAAAGACTAGTGGCTGCTGGGGTGATCCTGGAGGGAGGCTGATTAGGAGCACAGAGGATTTTTAGGGCAGTGAAACTATTCTGTGATGCTGTATAGTTGTATGAAACTAAAATGGTGGATAGATGTCATCATACATTTTTCAAAACTCATAGAATGTGCAATACCCAGAATGCACCCTAATGTGAACTATAGACTTTGAGGGATATTGAAGTGTCAAAGAAAGTTCATCTATTGTCACAAAAGTACCACTTAGGTATGGATATTGATACTGCAGGAAGCTGGGGGAGGGGGTTCTCTGTACTTTCTGATCACTTTTCCTTTGAAACTAAAACTGCTATGAAAAATAAAGTCTTTTTTAAAAGGAGAGGAAAAAAAAGAGAACAGGGCTTTGTGGAAGAAGGAACAGAATCCAATGTGCATGAAATTAATTGATAATCCTGAAATCAATTTCATCAGAACCGAATAAGTCCACTACAACAACAACAGAAACAAGACTTTCCTGGGTTAAAGAAAGATCTGAAAAGGACACATTGGATATACTCCCAATGAAATTTCTAAAACTGAAAGATGAAGAACATCATGATGAAAAAGAAAATAGGTTACTTACAAAAGAAGAAAAATCAACTTCATACTTTTCTGTTTAATGCAAAAAAATAAGGGAGCGAGGTCTTATGAACTTTTAAGAGAAAAAGTCTGTGATTGGAAACACAAACCAGCCAAGTTGTCATTTATGTGTAGAGGCCATTGTCAGATATGAAAGCATTCAAAGTATTGCATCCATGTACCTTACCTAGAAGAATGTAAATATATATACATATATGATATTTATATATTATATTTATTTCAAGTATATATAAAATATAATTTACCTGAACATATAAACCAACCAATAATGAACTCAAGAAAGGACAGTGAGCACTATTAAATACAGACTTAGATCTAAATAATCACAGTTAATATGGTTTAGAGAAAAATGACTGCCCCTCTCTAAAACTGGAGTGAACTTCTGGGACCTAGGTGGCCATTTCTATGTACAGATTCTATTCTAGATTCATTAATTCTTTGACCAGAAGGAATTCCCTAAGCCATTAATGTGCTACCTTGATACAAGTAGTGTTTATATAGGTATATCCAAAAGTAAAAATTAAGATTAAAATTTAGTACTTAAGATTTAATCACATATAAACTATACCTCCATTAAAAAATACATAAAGTGAAAAGACAAAAAAGTCCATTGATATTGAAAGTGCTGGAATTCCCACCACCAGGAAGAAATGCCAGTAAAGGGGTGTCTTCGGGGGTGTTGTCCACGTGACATCTTAGTGCAAGGTAGAAAGGGACATCTCAAGAGCCTTTACTTCCATCTCTTAAAAACTCTAGCAATAAATACACTGTCTTTGATGACTAAGATTAAATAATATTCCCTTGACTCTGTTGCACTTGTGCAGTGCACAACCTGCCCAGTGTTATGATTTAGACTTTGCTGTCCTGCCTTCTTCCACCCTTCCTCCATAGCCTCTGCCTCTGTCTAGAGTGAGAGCCAACTGCTACTTGGATATTTTCTTGCCTGGTTTGCAGAGTTCATTGACCCTGGCCCATTCTTTATTACCAAGCCTAGTTTCTAGAGAAATATGGTGGATTTCTCTGCAAGGGAAAAGGGAATCCCTTCCCTCAGCAAGGCAAGGAAATTTTGCTATAGGATTTGCCATAAGTTGGGCAAAAGACTCTTGTTTACAATTGCCAGAAATGAGTGGATAACTTCCACTTCTTACCACTGCTCAGAAATCCCTTGCCTTTTCCTACATCGATCCCCACAGATACTAGGGCCTGCCGGTGAGTAGGGGATGAGTCTGTACTTAGCCACCCCTCTCCTGTTTGTGACCTGGTACCCAAACATAGGAGGAAAACCAGTGGGCTCAGTCTCCGCAGGACCCCTGGACTCGTTAGGAAGCCTGCTGACCAGAATGGTCACTCCCACACCCCACAGCTCCCCAGGGCTGCCCTAGGCCCACCTACCCCACCATACTGTTCTGTCTGTCTTCTAAGGGCAGCCAATGATACCACCATCTCTTTCTCTTTCTCTTTTTTAATTAATTACACTAATGACAAGAATTTAGGGCATCTTTGTTCTCACAAGCTGTAGAATTTGGTAGCATTTACTTGCCCTGACAGCTAAAGTCCCGTAGTTCTCATCATAGAATTTATTCATATATTTATCTCAACAGTAAATGAGATTAACAAACTTTAACAGCTTTCTATTGTAAAGAGGTCAGTGGCTCTAGAATTCATGTGCACCTTTCCCCAAAGGTGAATTTTACAAAGAGAAATTACTCTGTCTCCAACTGTGTCGATTTGTTAGATGTTGCTGCTACAGAACACAGGGATACTTGTTCATTGCCCTCAAATGACATAATAGAGTTGCAACTGATGCTCACCATGGCCAGTAATTTCAGCCCCCAGAGAAGCTGTAAAAAGTCAGAGCACTTCCCCACTTTGAAGCAAATGGCCAGTGTATGTAAAGTCATCTGCGTCCATCTGGTCCCATAAAAGTTCAGGGTTGAAGAGATCTCCTTAGACTTTCCTTGGAAAAGGGAAGGGAGGAAGGTCAAGAGGGGGGCTAGCACGCGATATGCATCTGTGGTAACAGCTAGGTTAAGTAAGTAAGGGACACCGGGGTAACCGAAGACGGAGGTGTGCTTTGTAGCCACAGCCTAGGAAGGGGGTTTGCTACTGACATCTAGTGACATCTAGACATGCTGACATGCTACTGACATCTGTATATTTCAGGCTATATGCAACATTCTTATAGCAAAAGCAATAGAATATGAAGATTAAAGTAAAAGAACCAGCTCTAATATGTGATCAGATGTGTTCTTCCTTATTATGCTGCCCTTAGGATTCAAAACCCTTGACAAATCTCCCAAGAGTGCCCCAGATATGGGCCATCTTACCCAGATAGCATCCCTTTTCTTTTCTTCCCGTAAAAACTTGAAGCCAACTAGGGGTAGCGGGAAGCAAGGAAATATAGTGCATATAGCAAATGAAAGCTAAAACAACGTGCAACAGAGGCCTAAGAGGAATTATAAACAACATGAATGAAGTATGGCTATCTATGGTAACAAAAATACGACAATAAATTCAATTTTATGCCAGTCACAAAAGGCACACCTATACTAAAGTGATACAGAAGATCTGGAAGTAATTGAGTGAGTTGGGACTTCCCTGGTGGCCAGTGGTTAATGTCCCACACTCCCAACGCAGGGGGTCCAGGTTCAATCCTTGGTCAGAGAAACTAAACCTCAGGTGTCTCAACTAAAGATCCCACACACCATAACAGAGATTTCACAGGTGGCAATGGATATCTCGTGTGCTGCAACTAAGATCTGATGCAACCAAATAAATAAACAGACATTTTTAAAACAAGCATTAATAGAGTGAATAAAAGGATGCCAAACAATTGAAGAAACAGCAAAAATGCAAAAGCCACAGGAGTATGAAGCCAAGCAATCTGATTGAACAAAGCTTCACTTGATAAATGCTAAAGGTTACATCTGCTTCACTATTCATAAAACTTTATGCACAATTAACACACTACTGAACTTGATAGAGCAATATCTGCTAAACAAACAAGGAGAGATTGATAAGAATGGGGCCAAAGGGGAGATTTAATATGTACATGTCATCATCAAACTAATAAAATAATTACAAAAGCAAGAGTATCTGAATGACCCAGCTAATAAAGTCAGATTAATATGCTTATAAGCATCACATCCTACAGACAGAATACACTTCCCATTAAAACATTCATAATACATTAAAAAATGATCATATTTTTTGGCCACAAAGAATGCTTCCAAATAAAATCCTCAAAGTAGAAACTGTACAGACCACATTCTCTAAAACATCGCAATAAAATTGGATATTAATAACAAAAAGTGCAACTACCTAGGAATTTGCATGTAGTCTCCTAAATAACTCTTGGGATAAAGAGGAAATAAATTCTGCAATGATAGATTTTAAAGAAATAATGACTGAAAAATTCAATATATCCAACTTGATATATGCCACATGGTCACTATCATACAAAAAACATCATGGCAAAAGGATAAAAATAAAGTCCATCAAAGTGTTAACAATATTTGCCTTTGTGCAAAATTGAAGTACTAGTCGGAGCTGGAAAACACATGCTGTTCCCTGGTTTTTATTCCCAGCACCTATGAGATTAGAATTAATGCCCACTTTCACAAATGAGAAAAGCAAGGTTCAAGGTGTGTGATGCTTTGGAAAACATCACATATTTGATGAAGGATTAAGAGTAGATCTGACACTACACACCCAGGTACTCTTCCTTCTACCACACTTTCCTGCCCTGGGGCCTAGTTTTCTCCAGAGTAAATCTAAGAGGCCACAGATGATTTCTGAGAGAACTTTCCAGCTCAGCCCTGGGCTCTAAGAAACAAAAGAGGAGGAAACATAGCCCTGTTTCATTTCCACTGTGGCTGAGAAGTGTGAACTGTGGTGTTGGAGAAGACTCTTGAGAGTCCCTTGGACTGCAAGGAGATCCAACCAGTCCATCCTGAAGGAGATCAGTCCTGGGTGTTCATTGGAAGGACTGATGCTGAAGCTCAACTCTAGTACTTTAGCCACCTCATGTGAAGAGTTGACTCACTTGAAAAGACCCTGATGCTGGGAGGGATTGGGGGCAGGCGGAGAAGGGGACAACTGGGGATGAGATGGCAGGATGGCATCACCAACTTGATGGACATGAGTTTGAGTGAACTCTGGGAGTTGGTGATGGACAGGGAGGCCTGGCGTGCTGCGATTCATGGGGTCGCAAAGAGTAGGACACGACTGAGTGACTGAACTGAACCAAACTGATAGCTGAGAAGATAAGGTTTGCAACCTAGGCGAACTCACCTGGAGGGGAACATGAGTCATACAGGAGGAAATACGAAAGCCTCTATCTAATCTTATCAGAGAAACATTTGTTAGGCTTCCCTGTATGTGTTGGTGTTGGGCATGTGATAGGTGGGCATCCGGGACATGAAGAACAAATGGCCATCTGCCCTCTGAGAGCTCTTAGAGAGGAGCTGGCACCTCTTCCAAGTCATATAAGAGCCATGTGGACCCTCAGAGGGTTGGAGAAAATAGGACCAGAGCCGGCCTTGGCATGTGGTTGGGAGCAAAGAGGGGATGGAGCTCCAGCTGGACCAGTGATGTGGTCAAAGTCTTGGGATGTTTCAAGCCCTGTCTATTCACAGCTCTGTGTAGAGTTAAGGTTGATTGTTAGTGATGGACAGGGAAGCCTGGCGTGCTGCAGTCCATGGGGTCACAAAGAGTCGGACACGACTGAGCAACTGAACTGAACTGAACTGAACTGTGCTTTCACTTCACTGGAAAGGCAGACATTCAGATTCTCTTGTTCTGGGTGAGGCTGTGCTCTCACCATCCCAGGGATCTTGGCTTACCTCCTGTCCACCTTCTTGAAGACATCTGCAAAGAACATGATGTATCTAACTTCCCCACACTCTCCTCTTCTCTCAAACATCTCCTCCGCGTTTCACATCCCATGATACTTCAGATAGTGCTCATGTTTGAGGCACATTTTTTAAAAATGGAGGTTTTGCTAACCGATTTGATGGGTTTGAGGGATTTGAAACATCATGCGATCGTTTTGGGGGCTGAGAGGAGCTGTGTGAGTGCCTGCAGCCCAGAGCCCAGTCCTTAGGGCCACTGTATGGCCTGGGCCTCACAATTCCCAGGTGGGACCTCCCCTGCCCTTAGATCTTCTTGACTGTTTTTGAGGGACCCAGAAAAGGTCTGATGCCTTCTCCATCAGATAGTGATGCGCCAGGGCAGGGACTGTGACGCCACCATCTGGGACCCCCAAGGAGGCCTGTGGTCTGTGCTCTCCCGCACTCTTTGGTCCGCTTCACCCCCCAGCCACACTCCCTGACGTTCTGGAGAAAAGGACTTAGTACTGCAGCTCCCCTACCAGGAAGGCGGGGACATTAGCTTGATGGAGTGTTAGTGAGCCTCTCGCCCAGCATTTCCCAGCCACCAGTCCATGACAGGCACAGGGCCAGGGCAGATTTTCCTCCCCCGCATTTCTTTCATCCTAAACCTTACAAACAGAAGCACGTCTGAGTGGCTCCAGCCCCTGCAGATATAGCAGGGAGTCTGGCGAGGACTCCCAGGGGCTGGGGCACTTGGGTGCCTTTGTCCTTAATCTCGAGCCCAAAGACTGTCTCTTCCTCCAGCGTGTCAAGGAGCCTGTTGAGGCCACCATCCAGCCCCCAACTGCCTATAGTCCCCACCACAAGTCAAGGTTCATCTTACCTGTTGAGTTTACAGAAGCTGCTCTGTCCTGTTCCCCTAGCACCACATCTTATTGTTTTAATCTATTTTTTAATTGGAGGAAAATTCCTTTACAATTTGGTTGTAAAATTCCTTTACAATGTGTGTTAGTTTCTGCTGTACAATATCACAAATCAGCCATAATTATACATATATCACCTCTCCCTTGAGCCTCCCTCCTCTCCCCCAATCCCACCCACTAGGTCATCACAGAACACCAGGCTGGGCCGCTTATGTTATACCGCAACTTCTCACCAGCTATCTATTTTACACATGGTAGTATATATATGTCAATGCTACTTTCTCCATTCATCTCACTCTTTCCATCCCCTACTGTGTCCACAAGTCCATTCTCTACATCTGTGTCTCTATCCCTCCCATGCAAACAAGTTCATCAATACCTTTTTTCTAGATTCCACATATATGCATTAATATATATTTATTTTTCTTATTTTGACTGACTTCACTCTGTGTAATAGGCTCCAGGTTCATCCACCTTCCTAGAACTGACTCAAATTCATTACTTTTTATGGTCGAGTAATATTGCATTGTGTATATGTACCACATCTTCTTTATTCATTCATCTGTCCAAGGACATCTAGGTTGCTTCCATGTCCTACCTAGTGCAAATAGTGCTGTTTATGAACACTAGGATACATGTGGCACCGCCTCTTGTGGAAATCTTCTCTTAACCAGCATCCCTTCTCTGAGGCTCAGTCAGATGACCCTGCTCTGTGACCTCTAGGGTACTACCCACCCCTCTCTCTGCACACATATGCAAACACAAATAAACATCTGCAACCGTCTAGATCTAGTTTCTCTGTCTTCTTCAGCAGACGTGAGCTCCTAATGCGAAGCAACCTGAGATCTTCTACCATTGAGTTCTCAGGATCCAGCGTGGTGCCCGGCATCTGGTGGGTGCCTAATAAAAAGTTCACTCAGCAAATGAATGTGTAGACAGAAGGATGGGTAGATGGATGGATGGATGGGTAGATGGGTGGATGGGTAGATGGATGGGTGGAGAGATGAATGCTTGCAAAATAACTGGACCTTGTTATTTATGCTCCAATATATTTTTTTTATGCTCCAATATTATGGGGGAGGGAGCAAGAGATGCTGGCCAAGACCCCCAAAATGGTGTGTCCTCCTCTCTCTCTACCAGACACTAGATTAAAGATGTATCCTGCATCAAACTTAAAAAATTTGAGGATCATATGCTTGTGATTTTTGTCTCCTTAAAGAGGGTGTGATGGTAGCAGGAGGATCAAAGGAAGAACTCAGAATCTGCTTCTTAGTGTATGGAGATCCAGAAACAGCTGTGGCCCTCTTGATGATTGTGGCCTCAACATCCATAACAGTGTGTGTGTGTGTGTGTGTGTGTGTGTGTGTGTGTGTGACTCTGTCTGCGTGTGTGTGTGAGTGAGATGGCAAAGTGTATGGGGCAGGAGAGGAACCTCAAGCGACCCTTTTCTCCTAAGCTGGTTCAGGCTGCTGTCAACCCTTAGTCATCCCTCCCTGCTGGTCAGTTCACCTGATCAGCTATTTCCTCTGCTGAACTTTTCTAACTGCAGAGCAGGTAGTCACTGTTGGAGGTTTGGGATGCAGATCACAAACACAAACACACATACTCAGACACTCATCTATACCCACACTCATTCACGTACACACTGACATATACTGTTATACACACTCATATGCTCACCCATGTACCCTCTATTTCTAATCTGCTGGGAGTCAAAAGGGCATCAGCACCCAGAGTCAGAATCCCAGTAATTCCCAAGGGCAGCATTTCCTGGTGCCGTTGGATCGGGAACAGAGAAGGATGTCTTACCTCTTACCTGCAGTAACCTGAGCCCTGGCAGACAGATCCAGGGGACAGCAGGGTGTCACCAGTCTGCCCTCATCTGACCCACAGGTCTCTACTGCTCTGGAAGGAACTGCTCCATGGAGGACACACCTAGATTAATCAGCAGCGTCTTTCTGGTTTTCTTACAGCTTTACTGAGGTACATTTTCATGCCATAAAATTCACTCGTAACATCAATCAACAAAATTCACAGTATCATCAATGACTTTAGTAAATTCATAGCGTTGCACAATCACCACCACAACCCAGCTTTAGAAGATTTCTATCACCCCTACCAAGCTTCTCAGGTTGGGGAAATTTCCCTCTCCCTAGTTTATTGAGCATTTTCATCACAAATAGGAGCATTTTGTCTGGGGAGACTAATTAGGTTCTTAGTCATTTATATCTTAGCATAGGTTAATTTAATGCACTGCTTTTATAAATTCACTCAATTTGTTAAGCAATGATCCAGTACTGTTTCTACCACTGTTAAGGTTGGTGAGGGTTTGATGTCCCCTGGGCCCCTCGGCCTGGGGTTGGGTTGTTGTCCGGGGGCTCTGCCCCCACCCAGGTGAGCAGTAGGACATCTGCTCTGCTCCCTGATGCGGTGACATCAGGGAGCCCCACTGGTGGGAACAGAGCCCATTCCCCAAGAGCTGCAGTTTTGTAGAGACAATATAGTGGTTACCCAATCACCACGATGCATTTTGGAAAGATGTAGTTGGTTAATAAAGGTGCAAAATGAAAAGGTGCTGTGGAATTTAGAGGGTGGAATGCTTTTGTTGAGGAAGGGAGAGGGCAGTGGAGTATGAAAGGTCCCAAAAGTGGAGTGCTGGGAATCGGGGATCAGAGAGTGAGGGGAGGCCAGGGATGCCAAGCTTGCTAGGACATTGTGGTAAGGGCCACTGTGCCAGAGCTCCTCCTGTGGGGCCATGCAGCCCAGACACATCCCCGGCTTCCTCGGGCGCCTCCGACACTTCAGGTACTTTGGCCAGCTCTCATGGATGGTAATGCTTACTCAAGAGGAGGCAGGGCTGAAGACTCATGCAAGCCCAGACCAAGGCAAGATCTGCCTTTAGACATTGTCCCAGGGGTGGTGTGGGTACCCATTTTTGGCTGGGTATGACCTGACAAGACCCACTGCCATGGCCCCAGGGATGGCCCCTAACCAAGCCAGCTAATCCTCGTCTCCTTCCTCCTCCATCTCTCGCTCCTTCCAGGACTTGGTTACATCTCATTTTATTTTTTTCTGCTATCCCTTGCCCCCACCCCTGCTCTCGTTTCCTCTTTCCAGAGTGCAAGGGAATTTCGGCTGGAACAGCCCATTGTGTGTGGTGGGCCTGGGGGGGCATCCAGAGGTCGCTGGAGCTGGGAGGGCCCCAGGCGGGGGCTAAGCAATGTGTCACTGCCAGGCCTTGGCAAGGACTGCAGCCCTGGGGGGTTGGGAGCAAGAGAGGCCCAGGAGGTGGGAGGCAGAGGGCAGCCGAGAGGCTTGGAGCCTGCCAGAGGAGAAGACCTGAGGCGGGGGCAGGGAGGCCCTTCAAGCTTGGAAAGGGGATCCTTGCCGGCCACTTCCCGTCCAAGCTCCCAGGGTCTTTGGTAGGCTATCCTGGCTTAAGAGGTACCAACCTAGCCAAGAATTCTCCTTTCTTTAAAAAAATTTTTTTCACTAAATTAAATAATAGAGAGACTGTGTCTATCTCTATTCCCATGTAGCCAAGTCTGAGCCTCGGCTGATCCTGGAAGCCAACCAGGTATGTGGAAAGAGGAAAAAGCAACAGCCAAAGAAAATGAAGCGATGCCGTGAAGGCCAGAAGGAGGCCATGGGCAGAGATCTGCAGGAGGCCCTGGACTAGGGAGCCAAGGAAAAGGGCGTCCTGTCTGGCCTCAGAGCAGTGGGAGAAGGCAGGTTGAGAGCTGGTCTCCCCACAATGGGCTCCTGGGAGGTTAGAGCCTGAACATGGCTGAATGGAGACACCTAAGGCTGGGGAGGAACCCCCAGGGGGCAGGAGGGCACCGAGGCTGGTGGAGGGCAGGAGGGGGAAGGCGGCGACTGGCCTGGGGGGAGGAGCTTGGTGCTTGGGGCTCCCCAGTCCTGTGTGCCCTCTCCTTCTAGCCTAGAACTCACTTCGGCCCCCACCCCCATCTCCCCATGCCTGCATGGGTCGCACCCTGAGGAACACTGGACCTGGGTCCCAAGAAGGAAAATATGGCAGTGGGGTATCGGAAGGAGCAGAAAGTCTGCCCTATTGACTTTTCTGAAAAGGAGGAGCAGACACACCAGAGCTGCTCTGCCTTAACTGCCTCTCTCATCCACCCCCCTCTCATGCCCATGCTTCCAGGCGGGGTGGGAGCCCTGAAATACCACATGGCAAAACCCCTTAACCAACCCTGCTGTGTGCATCCCAGGCCCTCTCAGAGCCACTCCCCACATCACAGCCAGAGCCCTCTTCCTCCCTCCAAATATTAATACCTCCTTTGCATCAAAACCTATCAATATTTTTCCTCAGCTCTCAGGATAGAGGTCAAGTTTCCAAGTATGTTCCCAAAGGTCCTACCAGACCAGGTGCCTTCCTACTGCTCCAACACCATGTCCTAATACCCCCGCTTTACCCATGTTCCTGCACCCACTTCACACCACTCATAATTATCTGAGTGTCCTGCCCTCTCCCTCCCCCCCACCCCCACTGGCTGTCCCTTCTGCCAGGAAAGTACCCTCCGTCATGCACCCGATTAACTCCTCTCATACCAGCACCAAGGACAGCGCCTGGCACCGACTAGGTGCCAATGAATAATGATAACTGAATGACTTTTTCAGTCTCTGCCCTCCCTCCCTTCCCCTGGGCTAAGTTAGGCATCTCTAGCTGGGTTAGGCCTCCCTAGCTTTTGTCACATTATACTGGAATAGCCTGATCCGTTATGTGGATGATAGGATTTCAGCATCTGTGTTGATGTACTCTTTTATCTCAGTATTTATTTTCATTCCATGGCTTTCTCTCACTGAAGCTAAATTGTGATGTATGCCTTCAGGAAAGCCTGCTTCAGTAGAAAAAGCAGAAATAGACTTTAGAGAATTAAAAGCATAGATCTTGAGAGGATGGAAGAAGTGATGAATGTGGTTAGGATGCCCCAGACTAAAGCGAAAGGAGTGAGAGGGAGGCATGAGGTGAGAAGTGGGGCCTGAAAAGAAGGAGGGCACTGAACCCAGAGGATCAGAGTGTCCAAGGGTGGGATCAGCATCTAGAAAAGCCTGGCCCCTTGGTAGGCAGCATTCATTGCCAACAGCAGGCAGCCATGTGGGAGCCAAGCTGGTACAACCTCAAACTCCCTGATCTCTGCTTGAGTGGACCTCCTAGGAGCTCTCTGCTATCTGGACAGCACCTGCTATGGGCAACAGACAGAACGCTGCCTATTGGCCATCCAGGGAGAGGGAGGCCTCCTCTGTGCTCTGTGTCCTCAATCCCCATCCAACTCAAAACAGTTGGACCCCCATGAACACTGCACTATCCCAGGGATGGGGTGCTGGGGAAGGAAATCTCCTCACACCCATTTCACACTTGACAAAACAGAACCAAGATGCTCCTTCCCACAGGACAGTAGGGAAGAATGTGAATCCCTGTTGTGCTCACCTCTCTTTCACACTCAGCCTGGAGCCCAGGGCCAGCTGCATCTCCACCTCTTAGCATACTCCCTGGCACATTATATTAATAACTTCTCAACAAATCCAAGGCAGATAGTCCCCTCCTCTTCCCTACAGAACCTCAAATCTGTTCAAAGACGCAGTATGATGCATTTTAAATATTCAGCTTTAACAGAATCTCTTGCATCTAGGGTCACATTACAACAGTGTTTTGGATCATAAAGCATAAGTGGGATAATATAATGTATATAGAGAAGGGAATGGCAACCCACTCCATATTCTTGCCTGGAGAATCCCATGAACAGAGGAGACTGGGGGGTTACAGTCCATGGGTTCACAAAGAGGAGGACATGAATGAGTGATTAAGCATGCATGCACATAATATATATAATATAAAATATGTAGTGGGTAGGACTTCTGGGAAAGTTTATTGAAGGAACAGGCTTAATAAGCATGTTCTTTTTCAACTTTTGCCCTTCACTCTCACACTTCACCTTTCATCTTTCTTCCTGCCTAGAACATGGACATGATCTTCAGAGGTACAGGAACCATACTTTGAAACAATGAAGTCAAATGTTATACACTAAGGATAGCAAAGCAGAGAGGTAGCAAAAGCTTGGGTCTCTAATAGCACGTTGGAGGCCAGACTCTGTCATTTCTGGATTGTTTCTTTAAACTTCTTGTTACTAAGTGTGTCAGTCAACAACTCTCACTACTGTGCTGCATAACAAATCATCCCCAAACTGAATGGCTTTTACAAAAGGTCATTCATTTTCATGCATGCATCTGAGGATCAGCTGACCTTAGCTCCAAGCTGCAGATGGATCAACTCCATAAACATCTCTTCCTTCTATGGCTAGCACTTAACCCAGGGCATGTTCTCCTATAATGACAGTAGAATCACAAGGGGACAAGCTCAGCTGTACAAGCACGTTTCAGGTCTCTATTTGCAGCAGCTATGGTTTTTCCAGTGGTCATGTATGGATGTGACAGTTGGACCATAAAGAAAGCTGAGCACTGAAGAATTGATGCTTTTGAACTGTGGTGTTGGAGAAGACTCTTGAGAGTCCCTTGGAATGCAAGGGGATCAAACCAGTCAATCTTAAAGGAAATCAGCCCTGAATATTCATTGGAAGGACTGATGCTGAAGCTGAAGCTCCAATACTTTGGCCACCTGATGCAAAGGACAGACTTACTGAAAAAGACCCTAATGCTGGGAAAAATTGAAGGCAGGAGGAGATGAGGACAACAGAGGATGAGATGGGTAAATGGCATCACCGACTCGATGGATGTGAGTTTGAGCAAGCTCTGGGGACTGGTGATGGACAGGGAAGCCTGGCATGCTGCAGTCCATGGGGTCGCAAAAAGACAGACATGACTGAGCAACTGAACTGAACTGCATCACATCTGATTTGCATCAAATCTGCTAATATCCCATTAACCAAAGCAAGTCATGTAGAAGAGCCCAAATAGTTGAGGGCTGGCAAACTGTACTCATCTTCTAGCGGGAGGACCCACAAAATCACATGGCAAAGTGCATGGACATAGAGAGGAGTGAAAATTGGAACCAATGATTAGAAAATACTAGCTGGATAAATAAATGTTGAGTGCCTATTATATGTCAAGCATCACTTAGGCACTTTGTGTTCATTAATAATGAATTCGTTAGTTTATTAATCAATCTTTGAAACAACTGATATGAAGCATGTTTTATTATATTTACTCTGTAGACTTAAAGATCCGTTTCTCAAAAAAGCTAGAAATATATCACTTGTGAAAATCTAGGGCAGGATCTCAACCCTAGTTCTGAATATGCTGAAGCCTCTCCTCATCCATTACATTATGTGTCCTTTCCCCCGCCCCCACCCCCCTAGAGTCTTCTTAGAAAGAAAGGGTGTCTGATTTGGGAAACCAATACTGGAAATAATGTCAACTTGTTGACTTGTCCCTACATATCTGACTGCAAACCAACTAGACTCCACAGTGTGGGTGTAAGATGGGCAAAGAAGGCTCTGAGAATCCAGACTGCGCAGGTTGCAAGCAACAAAAACTTAGTTTGACTGATTTAAGCTGAGAAAGTCTATTCAGTGTTTCTGAGAATTGCCCAGAGTTGGAAAGATAGACTCAGAAGACAACAGGCAGCAGGGGAGGTCAAAAAGCCAGAGCACAGCCCAAAGCACGCAGCAGAAGGAATCCTAACACCTGCTGCCCTGCAGACTGGTACCACAACTGCCACTGCTGCTGCCACCTGCCACCACCAGAGTAACTCTTCTCTTTCCTGGGTTTCAAGTCCAGGCAGGGTGCCTCCAACAGGCCCAGGTCAGATGCTCTGGAATCAGTTGCACAGAAAGTAAGTATCTGACTCCAGCATCTGCAGTAAGAAACAGGACCTGTCTTTCACCAGGATTCATTTGGTCAGGGATTCCTTCAAGCACAGGAAAGGGATTCAGAGGCTAAGAAGCAAAAATTTTTTAAAAAAAGGATAAAAGTCCATCCAGAGGCTCAGAAGGCAACCTGCAGCTAGTGCAGTTAGAGAATATGTGAAGAAAGAGAGTCAGGCCTGTCCCTGGGGTTCCCACCCCTGTTTACACACCTCAGGTAGTGGTGAGGCAGTGAGACCCAGAGCCGGACCTGAGCATCCTGGCCTCCAGCCCCAGGTGGTTCTTCTGATATTTTTCCTGCTCTCAAGGGCTTCCGGGTAAAGAAAATCTCACCTACAGGGAACTTCTATAGAACAGCAGGGACAAGTGATGGGTCTCAGCCTTTAAGAGTTATGAAGACTTCAGAGAAGGGATTGGGGATGACAGAGAAGGCTGAGCTGGGCCTTGGAAGAAGGTAGAGGGTTCGGGATGGGGGATGCAGAAGGCATGCTGCTGTGAGTAGGGTGATGGGCAAGAGGAGGCCCCTGTCCCTTCTCCATTTCCTGCGGAGCTCTGCCAGTGCATCCTGGGCTGGCCAGCTTTCCCCAAGGCTGAGGGGGAAGGGAGAATAATGGCAACCTGCATTCAGACTGAGCCCAGATAACCTTGACATCCAGAAACTCTCCAGGTGCTGGGGTGAGCACGGACTTCAGTTCCTCATCCTGCCTCTTCCCACTTAGACCAAGTTACTTCATATCTCTGAACCTCAATGTCCCCATCCTTAATGTAACCAAAATAATGGTGCTTCCATCATTGGTCTGCTGGGAGGATTTACATCTGGCCCAGACGTAAATTGCTTAGAACACTGTTGCACATAAACGCATTGTATAAGGTTAGCTATGCCATTACTGCTGATGACAAGGATGATGATTGCAGTAAAGAACCTAGCACACAGATAAGGCCCAGAGTAGACTCCCATTAAAACTTTCTCCAGGGCTTCCCCAATGGCTCAGCTGGTAAAGAACCCTCCTGCAATTCAGGAGACACAGGAGATGCTGGTTCGATCCCTGGGTCAGGAAGAACCCCTGGAGGAAGGCATGGCAATCCACTTCAGTGTTATTGCCTGGAGAATCCCAGGGACAGAGGAGCCTGGTGGGCTACAGTGCAAAGCGTCACAGAGTTAGACACAACTGAGCAACTAAGCAAGCATGCATGCAAATGCTTTCTCCTCCCCTCTTTCTTTGGTTTCACAGCCTTTTCTCCCTCCCAAGGTGCACAGTCCTCAGGACTGCCTCTCCCCAGGAAGGGGACTTGCTGTGGTCATGGCCACTCCTCAGGTCTTAGACCCTATAATGAAGGGTATGTGGAGGAGCAGGGGAAGGCTGTGCACCCTCAACCTCACCTGCTTTCACGTCCCGAGAAGCCCAACAGAGGCTCTGCTTCCCTGGTTTAGCCCCAGCGACCCCGGGCTCCCTGGGACTGCACCAGTGCTCCGCATGCCCTGCCAGGTCTAGGCTCCTGGTGAGTCTCTGTTCCTCACCTGGACTGGGAGCTCCCTGGGGAGAGGGACGGGCCTGTTAACTGGCTGGACTCGGGGCCAGGGATGGTGGTGGGTCCTCAGAACAGTGGAGGTCACTAACCACAGCCTTACTAAGCATTGGTCTCCCCACCCTGCTCCCCTTCTCTCTACCTCCATGAAGCCCCCGGGGGAGAAGTGGGCAGGGGCTGGGGTCAGAAAGAGGCACGCTGAGTCTCATCCTGCTGTGGAGGCTCCCCCACCGTAAGGAGCTTCAGGAGCCCTTGGCCTGCAAAAGCGCCAGAGCAGGGCTGGCTAGACTCCCTCCACCTTGGGGAAGGCTCCCTCCTCTGACTGCCCCAGGCAGGCCACAACTTGTACCCTGAGTTCTGCGGCCAGGGTCTGGACACTTTGGACCCTCTAGTCCCACATAGCCAGGGCCTGGGCTGCCCCATTCGCTGAGCAGGTCTGGGACAGCCCTAGCCGCTGGCTCACTCCCCTCCCTGCCTCCCCATCCCCAGCACAGAAGCCCCTGTCAGGGATCACTGCAAAGCACCACGTGGAGATCTAATCTGGGGCGGGGGCGCCGAGCTGAGGCGGGGTGGAAGGGGTCGATGAGAGGAGGAAATTAATGATTAAATAATGGGTTCCAAATGTAGCGGCTCCGAGTGAAATCCCCAGCCGCAAGCCGGCAGGCTGCACGCTCTCGGCCTGGCTCCAGGAGCCCCGAGGAGGCCCGAGCAGGCGGCGGAGATGCTGGTGGTGGCGGCGGGCGGCTCCCCCCAGGTCCAGTCAAATGGTCCCGGGACCGGACACAGGGTCAGCATGGTGCCTGTGGGGCCCTGGTGATTCCTGATGACAGGTGGGAGCCCTGCCACTTGGAGCGAGGCCACCAAGCAGAGCAGGGCCCTTGCAGGGGACGCAGCAGTGCTGGCTGGGCCAGGCAGGGCTGGGGTCTAGGCTGGCAGCTTGGCCAAGGCTGCAGCCACTCTTGGCCTCTATGGCTGGCACCTCCTTCCCCATTTCATTTCATCCTTTCATCTTCCTGGCTATCCTGAGCCTCAGGTTTTTCTAGTGGAGGGCCCGGCAGTGAATCCAAGGGGAGGGGAAGTGCCCTCTGCCCAGACCACCGCTCTCTAAATCTTCCCCCAGGACTACACCCCTTCCTATGCCTGCTGGGATGCTCACCCCTTACATGGGAGAGGCCATCCCCACACTGAAACCCTGGTCTGGTCTAGAGAAAATTCTTTCTCATTGTGCCTCAGTTTCCCTTTGAACACTAAGGTCTGGGGTTCCTCTTCAGCCCTCCCTTAGGAGCTAGGATCCTTCTGTATTTTTTTTTCTACCTGGTGTAAGGGCAGGGAAGGTATGTGAGTTAGCAGTCCTTCACTCCCTGGGTTTCTGCCCCGGAGCATACTGCCGTGTGCCCTCACCACACCTCCTCCCCTGGCGGGATGGCCCAGGTCTGGGAAGCCCGGGACAAGCATCTTGGGCCCAAGGCTCCTTTCCCCCTCCTCTGGAACCCTGCTTGGAGCCTGAAATTTTCCACACTGAGACTTTGGCTGCAGACACTGGAACTTTTGCAATTTCCTGACTCAAAAACTGCTCCCCCACCCCTGCGCCCTCCACCACATCCCCTTGCAGGTCTAATGGGGTGGTCACCTCAGCACGGGTGCAGAGTCCAGACTGTTGGGAGCATAATGCTAGGTCTTCACCTGTGATATGGCAAAGGGCACCCTTCAGCTAGAAGCCCCCAGCTTGTCTCCCCAAGGCCCTCCCAGGAGAATAGAGATCAGTGGGCAAGAAAGAAACCAATCTCCAGGTAAATGGGCTAGAATGACGGGAACAGAATTTTCTCTGCACGACTCCAACCACACAGAACCAAATGACTCTGGAGTTTGGGGACCAGTGCTACCTTCCAAGACCAGATAAGGGAATACTGAGGAATATCTGGGCCTGAGAAGGTGACACATGTAGCCCTGCAGAGTACTGGGATCGGAGCCTGGGACCGGGCCAAGACTTGAGAAAAAAAATGGAAGCCAGGAGCCCAGCGTTTCTCACAACATGCTCGTACGGCTGAAGTTGTCCCCGGCAGCCCCCGTCTGCCTCAGAATAGTGCTTGTGGCCAGGGGACAGCTGCCAAGCCGGCAGTCACCCTGCAAGGGTCTGCAGGTAAGAGCTGAGAGGGAACAGTTCTTTTAAGCTTTGCCTCACGGGGCTGGGCCCTGTCCTTTTTCTGCCCCCACAGCTCTCCTGAGCATTTCCTGTAACGTCAGGGGCTGGCAGCCCAGAGCCCGGCCGAGGCCTGACAGGGCCCCTGTCACACCCCACCACACTCTGAGACACCAATCTCGGGTGGCTTTTATGGGCTTCCATTCTCTCCTGCTCTGGAAAGGCAGGCCAAATAAACACTAGGCCGAATAAGCCTGAGGCCTTGCTCTCCCCAGGTCCCCCCACACCACCTCATCCAAGATCCACACACCGTCCGGGATTGCGCGTGCAGAAGAATTTTAATAAAAACAAGCAATTCAGAAGGTCTGGCGGGGCAAGCAGGCTGGCTGGCCCCGAAGACTCAGTGCTATTCCTGGCCTGGGAGACCAGGAGGCTCTCCTAGGAACAGGAGCTCCCAAGACAAATACAGAGCAACAAGCAGGCTTTGTCTTCTTCCTTTGAAGATGGAATGTCCAGGCTGGGACGTGGCCACACAGGAGGAGAGGAGAGAGGCTGGGAGGGTGGGGGCCTAAGTGGAGGTAGTCAGGGCTGACAGCAAAGGGTGTTTGGGGCTCAGGTTCTCCGGGAAGCTCCCAGAGGTGGGCATTTGGGAAAGCTGAGAGGAAGAGATTTTCCTTGGCTTGTCCACCTGTCTGGCCTCGCGTACTTCCCTCGCTCAACACCCCTCCCCACTACACACAGTTCAATCAGGTGCCTGCTGTCCCCAAAAGCATGAAAATCTGTCACGAAGGGCCCTGAAACCATAGCATGGAGGGGGTGAAAACAAAACTCAAAAACAAAATTGAAAGCTTTTCATCCCTTGGTTCTGCAAAGATGGGTTTTTTTTTTTCCAAAAGGAATTTAATTAAAGACAGAAAGAGACCAACATAAACCAAGAAATCACACACACATGTGAAAATGGCCTTGACAGCCTTGGAGTCCTGGCCTAAGAGTAGGGAAGTCTGGGAACAAGGTTCCTGGGCCCCCAGAAGCTGGGCCCTTGGAGTCTGACCTCCTCTGAGGCCTTTCAGGAGGCCCTGGCAGCACTCAGATCTTCTTAAGGTGTGAGTCAGGTGATCTGTTGGCCCTGGTCAGGGAAGCTCAGGTCTTGGTCACTGCCTAATACTCATCCAGACCCATGGTCAGAACCCAAGCTTATACCTTGGGACATAGCCTCTCACGGACCATTCTCAGAGTGATAAGAGTTGCTCCCTCGTCCTGCCATGGTTCGTGGTTCAGGCCTCTCCCTAAAGGCTTCCCCTTTCTGACCCTACCCTGGTTTTTTTCACATTTTGACCTTGTGTTTTCTCCTTTCAAAGCCCTCACCTCAAGCAACCATTTTTCACTCTGGCTGATGGCTTCACCCTATAACCAGGATGCAGAGTCCCATGGCAGCAGTGCTACCAAGATTCCCCTGACTCAGCCTGGCCCTGGGCCCTTGCATCTGGGTGGAGCCCCTTCCAGGCAGTCCGCATCTAGGTTTACCAGGGCCCCGAAGAGAGATTTAATGAACAAATGAGTAGTGAACAGTAAACTCATATTCAGTCTTCACACACCAAGGCCTTTTTCCATTGCCTGGGTAGAGTCACTCACTCCATAATACCCCCTATTCATATTTTTTATCATATGCTTACCACATTGATGCTCACCAATATGTTATTAAACCAATATTGCATGTTGATTCGCCCCAGGCTTTGCTTCCCTTTGCATCCTCCTGACATCTAGAACAATGTCTAGCCCATAACAGATGCTCAGTAACTGTCTGCAGAATCCCTGACCACTTTGAACTTTCTCAACCTGGGCTGTGAGCTTCTTTCCACCTTTTGCATCTGTCCTTGCCTCTTACTTCTAACCTTGAGTTCTTTCTTTTTCCTTTCACTATCATGGCCATTCAAGATTCTCTGGGCAACATTTCCCTTGGGATTCTAAGTTGTAAAGGCCTCTGTTCTCTACAGACTTCTCAAGGGGTAGCCTCATCTTCTATGTTGGCATCCTACATCATAGCATCATGCCTGGCACTCAGTAAGTAACCGTTGGACAAATAAATAGACCAAATGCCTGAATTAATGAATGAATATTTTTCCCAGAGCTTTTGGAAATCTCTCTAGCTACATATTCACTATTCATCAAAATTATTCTCACTTTCAATTTTCTACTTAGTTTCTTCTTGCTGATAAGAACTAAATCTAACTATTCCATTTCTCCCAGCTGCTTTATAAACCTTCTGGAAGTGGTTCCTCTATCTTTTCTTCCCTTCCTACCCCATACCCCTAAAAGGTACATTGGATTCAGCTTGGTATCAGTCAGAACAGGCCAGATTATGATACAGTGACAAATAGCCCTGAAATATCAGTGACTTACATAGCAAAAGTCAGAGTGACTCTGCTGGGCAGGGTCTTCCTTCTACATATCGTCTTAATGTTGCACTTTCTTATCAACAGCAACTGCATGGTCACCACAACAATGGGAGAGAAAGATGGAGAGCTTAATTTAATTTTCTACCCAGAAGTGGGTGGACCTTCCTTCTGCTCACATTTCACTGGCCAAACCCAGTCATGTGACCATGCTTAATTTATAGGGGTTGGGGAAGTTCAATCTTCATTTGCCTAGAAGGTGAGGAGACCAGATATTGGGGAACAGTGGGAATCCCAGTCACGCTAAGAATCAGGGTCAAACTCCGGCCTTTAGAGGCCAATAGATGTTCTGCCTGTGGCCAAAAAGAGGAGATGAGAAGCAGAACAATGGGAATGACTCCACCCTAGATCTGAACTGGGGCTTGGACTGCTCAGTCACTCTAATTACCATACCAGTCACTTCCTAGGATTTCTGCCAGAAGCTTCGCCAGGAGCCCTGAGTAATCACAGCTTCACAGTCAGCACCAGGGAAAACTGTCCAACTTCTCTCAGGCCTGTGGTTTTCAAGTCAGGTCTGTGGAATTGAGGCTTGGGACCTGAGGCCTGAGATGCCTCTCCCAGGGGGCCTCTCATCTAAACCAAGTCCCTGCCGAGGGGACACTCCAGGAAGAGTGACTGGAAGGAGGTGGTTTGCTGGGTGGGGTCACTCACCACAGCTCCACCCCTGCCACAGCCCTTCCCAGCCTCCACCCCTCCCAAACTCCCCACAGGCCTGCTACTCCTCATTGATGCCTCTTCTCCTCTGGCTTTCTTGGCCATGATCTGAGTCCTGAGGTGCATTCTAGTGGCAGGGCTTGAGAGAAGAGATCTGACTTCTCGTAGGAATACAGGAAGAAAGAAGAGGAGAGAATGGACAAGTAAATATATAATATCATTCTGGGAGTGATACGGGGACATGATGAAGGGGGGCCTGATGAAGACCAAGAGTCCTTGTGGGGAGATGGAATCAGAGCCGAGACCTAAGGGATGACAAGGAACAAGGAGCCAGGTCTGAGTAAGGGACGTGGAAGGAGAGATGAACCTTTCCCAAGAGAAGGGTCTCCTCTGCCTCTAACCCCAGGGTTGGGGGAAGGATCTAGGGAGCCGGAGGGAAAAGATAATAAGGATGTCTCCCTCATGTGGTAAAGATGTCTTCTTCCCTTGTTTCTGTCACAGATGGTCTACAGCAGATGACCAAAACTGTCTTGTTAAATTGACTTGCAATAATGTCCTTTTGGGTGCCTTACTTTGAAGCTACACAGCTTCTATGTCATTTAAAGCTCAGGGTTATTGGGCGGCGTTCCCGGGACCAATTCTTCAAAAGCTTCACAAACTTCTTTATTCCACGCTGCTCCCCATCTGCCTCCCTCCAACACCGTTTATCATTATAGAGCTGGAACCTTTCTGCAGTATTCACGTTTTCAGCCCTGGGCAGGCTGGGCGAGAGTTGTCTGAGATCCTTGTCTCTGGGGCAGGTAGGAAGGCACCCCAGCCAAATGCTGGCCCAAGGCCTGGCCTTCTGGCATTGCTCCCATCCCCTTGGTCAATCCTGACACATTCCAAACCTGCTCTGGACCAGGGCCTCTGCACTGTGGGTGAGGTGAATACGGATGAGTTTGGGATATTTATTGGAAGGAGTGCGCAGTGTGTACAATCCCAGACTGCTGGAGCGTAGAGGGCAGCACTGAGGGCCTGAAATACTCTATTCGTTCAGAAGGTCTCTAGCCCCACTGGACTGCCAGGCCTGTCCTGGAGGGACAGAGAGGAGATGACCAGCATGAGTCAGGAACAACTCAGAGGTAAAGATTGGGGCAAAAACAGAACAGACATTTAGAAAGTGCCTGATGTAGGGGGTAAAGACACTAAGGAGGCTATCTAGTCTAGGCTACCTAGGAGTCCTGCTATCTAGTCCCTGGAGGAGCCTGGGCTCCCAGGAGAGGCACTGGTTCACCAAGAATAGGTGCTGATGGGCTGGCAAGTGCCCAGGGCATGGAGCTCTCTGTGCTAGATACTGGCCTGGAGAAAACTTGCGAGGCTGCAGTAGTAAAGTGGGGCTTACTTGGGACAGAGATGAAATTGACACGTTCAGATTGTGGTAGGATTCTTTAAGGTTTATCGTTTGCTTTTTTAGGATAAATCTTCCCCTCTTCTCCACCCTTGACTCTCAGATTCACCTGTCTCATTTTGGTTTTCTGGAGCCATTTCTCTGTCATTGATTTTTATCTGTGCCTTTCCAGGCTGGTCTCTACATCACCAGACCCCCGCCTTTCTTCCCTGGGTGTTCTCATCCACATATGGCTTCAGTAGTACCCACAAGCCTGCCATGAGAGTCCGGCATCCTCCTTCTGACATACAGGACACACCATGAATAGGACCTAGCTTATTTTTCTGCAACCTCCAAAGCCTCTATTAAACTGTCATTTCCTCATCCTTGATGGGCAGAAGCTGAACCATTGCTAGGGAAGGAAATTAAAGGCCAGTCTGGTTCCTCCAAATGTCAAGAGTGCCGCGAGAGCCACAGACCACATGCATCCTAATTGGGGTTTCCCAGAAGCAGAACCTGAGACAAGGATTTAAGTGAGGTAGTTTATTTGAGAGGTATTTTCTGAAAAAGCCAGTATTGGAGAGGGGGGGCATGAGACAGGAAATGGAGAGCAGTCATTGGGTACCCTTACAAGCTAGCTACAATTGTGGGCCACTAGATTTAACTCTACTGGGGGCTTTGTGGGGGCCAACAGAAGACACTCTTTCAGTTATTTTACCCAAGAGTAAGGGATCTGGGTATTTTATTGGTTGAGAGTTATTTTCAAGGAGTGTTAATACCCCAATACTTCTAGCCTCTAACACAGAGAACAAAGTTACCGGTAATCAGAGAAACCCCACAGGAAAATAAGTGTGAGTGCTGTTGGTTGGAAGTTGAGCCAGAATGCACTAAAATGTAAAGGGCAAAAGGATATGTGCAGTGACAGCATCTGTTACAATGTAGTAAGAAGTTTGTTTAAAGGAGACGGAGATCAGGAATGGTGCATATTGGAGCTAAATTTGAGGTGGAATTTGAAGATTGGTTCAGATTTGAAAACCAAAAACAAGAAGAGCATTCAAGAAAAAAGGCAATAGTAAGAGTAAAATCATGGAAGCAAGACCACAGAACCTAAGTGGAAACTTAGAATAAGTTATGGGCTGAGAAATTTTGTTAGGTGATATTGAAGCCGTGGAAAGTATGGGAAGACCAGAGATCTAAGCATGAATGGGAACTGATAGTGT
Organism: Dama dama; assembly: GCF_033118175.1. Classification (NCBI taxonomy): domain Eukaryota; kingdom Metazoa; phylum Chordata; class Mammalia; order Artiodactyla; family Cervidae; genus Dama; species Dama dama. The sequence goes on along the minus strand of NC_083691.1, from coordinate 90,199,258 downwards.
TTTCTCTGACGGGATCAAGGCATGTTTTAGGAGGAAGTAGAGGTTTGGGTACGTTGAATTTGAGATATCTGTGAGTCATCCTGTGGAGATGTCTGGTAGGTTGTTGAACATGGGGATCTGAAGTTGTAGTATGAGGCCCAGGCTGGAGACAGAAATGCGAGAGTCACCTGCTTAGAGGTAGAGGTCAGAGCCATGGGACTGGTGAGACCATCAGGAAATGAACAGAGTAAAGTGAGGGTCAAGGAAAACGTGAGGAAAAGTGGGAAAAGACGCTCTGGAAGTGAAAAGAAGAAGAGACGTAAAGCAAAGGAGCAAATGAAGAATCAGTGGAGCTCTAGAAGTCAAAGGAGGAAGTCCTCCAATAAGAAGTCAAGGAACAACAACAACAAAACAAATTCTGCCAAAATCAAAGCGGATAAGGGCCATAGGTGTAGCAGACAGGACATTCACTGGAGACCAGAGAAGTGGATTTGGAGTACAATGGGAGGGGAAGTTTGATAGTAAAGAGGATTGAATAGGGGTCATAATACATCAATCTTTCAAAAACCTTTGTTTTGTAATTAGGTTGAGAATGAGGGCATTAGCTGATGGGAAGCACAGATGATGGAAGGCATATTTTCTAAGATGGAAAGAGTAGCATTTTTAAAAAAATATTTATTTATTTTAATTGGAGGATAAATACTTTACAATATTTGATGGTTTTATGTTAAAATATATACACAATGAAAGAAAGCTTGAACTGTGGCATCTATCAAACTTGAGATTAAAGTCTGTCTATGCAATTTACTAGCTGTGTAACTTTGAGAAAATTACTGAACCTAAGGCTTTGTTTTCCCCATCTGTAAAATGAGAATTATATTTGTCTTAACAGTTTCTCTGAGAATTAAATACAGTAACACTCAATAGAAAGCTTAAGTTTCTTCAAAAATGTTAAGTTTCTCTATTTTTATCTATTTTTCCATTATGTGAAAGAAGTTGGTTGAGTGTCCAGCAAGGTTAAAGGATATGTTTTGAATGGTCTCATAATATTAGCGGTTTCTAAAACTCAAGAATTAAGAAACTTGGGTTTTAATGCTCACATGGGGCTAGGAAAACTATTCCCTAAGGCTAGGGAGCTGGAATTTATCATTCTTCATAATGCCAAGATCATAGGATGTACCCTTAGTGCAAGAGTAGAAAAGAATGATGCTTAACTACCTTCTTTCTCCATCTATGATCTAGATACAGGAAGAAATTAATCTCTGAGAATGTTTAATCATTCACTTGCCTTTATGCAAATCTGGGCTTCATTCACTCTTGAATGATTCTCATGAAAAGAAGTTCCATCTCCATGAAATCCCTAGGATGCCTGGAAGAAGCAAACACAAACTCTCTGAAGATCAAGTAGTCAACCCAGATAGATTCCTATAGATTCCAACCCAGCACTAGATTCCTATAAATAAAGATACACTAAAAATAAAATTCAGAAAGGAAAAAATTCTGTCATGAGCAAGAAGTAGTAAAAAAAAAAAAAAAGTAGTTGAATTAGACTGTTAAGAATTCAGGTAATAAAACTATCAAATTGATACTATAAAATATACATTTTAGTTATTAAAGACAAAAATTAAATATATGACTAAAACAAAAATTCCCTCTAAAAAAGGATCAGATTACCTTAAAAGAAACCAAGTAGAACTTTTAGAAATAAATAAACAGAATCAACAAAATTAAAAACTCAATGGATGAGCCCTTTAAATATAGCTGAAGAGAGGATTAGGAAACTGTAAGACAGTTCTGAGAATATTACCCAAATTGCAGGACAGAAATAAACATAACTGGAAAACACACAAGAGAGTTTAAGAAATGTGGAGTGGAGAATCAGAAAATACAACATATTTCTAATACAGGTTTTTGAATAGTAGGAACAGTGAATGAGAGAGAGAATATCTGAAGATAATGGCTAAGAACTTTCCATGTTCTTTATGAAAGACATAACTTATATTCAGGAAATAAAATATAAAAAGAAATCCACATCTAGACAAATCATAATGAAATTACAGAACCAAAAAGATAGAAAGGAAATACTGAAAATAGCCAGAGGGAAAAAATAGGTTACTCACAAAGGAACAGCATTTAAACTGACATCAGAATTCTCATCATCAGCAACAGATGTCAGTTGACAATTGGATCATCTTCAAAGTAATGAGGGTAATTATCAACTGCAATTCTCTACCTAACTAATATATAATTAAAAAGTAAAAGTTAAATAATCTATTCAAAAAGACATAGGAAGTATATACTATTACAGGCCCTCACTGGAAAAAAAATGTTGAAGAGTGATTTTCAGGAGAAAGGAAATTAAACCCACAAGTTAGTAATAGGATATAAGAAACTACAATGAGCAAAGAAATTGATCAACATATAGGTAAATCTAAACAAGAATTGATACTATAAAATAACAATTACTTTGAGGGCTAACTTTGGGGTATTACATCAGTCCAGTCGCTCAATTGTGTCCGACTCTTTGTGACCCCATGGACTGCAGCACGCCAGGCCTTCCTGTCCATCACCAACTCCCAGAGTTTACTCAAACTTATGTTTATTGAGTCGGTTATGCCATCCAGCCATCTCATCCTCTGTCTTCCCCTTCTTCTCTCACCTTCCATCTTTCCCAGCATCAGGGTCTTTTCAAATGAGTCAGCTCTTCACATCAGGTGGCCAAAGTATTGGAGTTTCAGCTTCAACATCAGTCCTTCCAATGAACACCCAGGACTGATTTCCTTTCGGATGGACTGGTGGATCTCTTTGTAGTTCAAGGGACTCTCAAGAGTCTTCTCCAGCACCATAGTACAAAAGCATCAGTTCTTTAGCACTCAGCTTTCTTTATAGTCCAACTCTCACATCCATAAATGACTACTGGAAATAGAATAGCCTCGACTAGATGGACCTTTGTTAGCAAAGTAATGTCTCTGCTTTTTAATATGCTATCTAGGTTGGTCATAACTTTTCTTCCAAGGAACAAATGTCTTTTTATTTTATGGCTAAAGTCACCATCTGCAGTGATTTTGAAGCCCCAAAATATAAAGTCAGCCGCTGTTTCCATTATTTCCCCATCTATTTCCCATGAAGTGATGGGACCAGATGCCATGATCTTAGTTTTCTGAATGTTGAGTTTTAAACCAACTTTTTCACTCTCCTCTTTCACTTTCATCAAGAGGCTCTTTAGTTCCTCTTCACTTTCTGCCATAAGGGTGGTGTCATCTGCATATCTGAGGTTATTGATATTTCTCCCGGCAATCTTGATTCCAGCTTGTGCTTCCTCCAGCCCAGCGTTTCCCATGATGTACTCTGCATAGAAGTTAAACAAGCAGGGTGACAATATACAGGCTTGAGGTACTCCTTTTCCTATTTGGAACCAGTCTGTTGTTCCATGTCCAGTTCTAACTGTTGCTTCCTGACCTGCATACAGGTTTCTCAAGAGGCAGGTCAGGTGGTCTGGTATGCTCACCTCTTTCAGAATTTTCCACAGTTTATTGTGATCCACACAGTCAAAGGCTTTGGCATAGTCAATAAAGCAGAAATAGATGTTTTTCTGGAACTCTCTTGCTTTTCTGATGATCCAGCGGATGTTGGCAATTTGATCTCTGGTTCCTCTGCCTTTTCTAAAACCAGCTTGAATACCTGGAAGTTCATGGTTCATGTATTGTTGAAGCATGGCTTGGAGAATTTTGAGCATTACTTTACTAGCATGTGAGACAAGTGCTATTGTGCGATTGTTTGAGCATTCTTTGGCATTGCCTTTCTTAGGGATTGGAATGAAAACTGACCTTTTCCAGTCCTGTGGCCACTGCTGAGTTTTCCAAATTCGCTGCCATATTGAGTGCAGCACTTTCATGGCATCATCTTTTAGGATTTGAAATAGCTCAACTGGAATTCCATCACCTCCACTGACTTTGTTTGTAGTGATGGGTCCTAAGGCCCACTTGACTTCACATTCCAGGATGTCCGGCTTGAGGTGAGTGATCACACCATCTTGATTATCTGGGTCATGAAGATCTTTTTTGTAGAGTTCTTCTGTGTATTCTTGCCACCTCTTCTTAATATCTTCTGCTTCTGTTAGGTCCATACCATTTCTGTCCTTTATTGAGCCCATCTTTGCATAAAATGTTCTCTGTATTGCTAATTTTCTTGAAGAGATCTCCAGTCTTTCCCAGCCTATTGTTTTCCTCTATTTCTTTGCACTGATCACTGACGAAAGCTTTCTTATCTCTCCTTGCTATTCTCCTTTGCTTTTCACTTCTCTTTTTTTCACAGATATTTGTAAGGCCTCCTCAGACAACCATTATGCTTTTTCGCATTTCTTTTTCTTGGGGATGATCTTGCTCCCTGTCTCCTGTACAAAGTCATGAACCTCCATTCATAGTTTATCAGACACTCTGTCTATCAGATCTAGTCCCTTAAATCTATTTCTCACTTCCACTGTATAATCCTTAGGGATTTGATTTAGGTCATACCTGAATGGTCTAGTGGTTTTCCCTACTTTCTTCGATTTAAGTCTGAATTTGGCAATAAGGAATTCATGATCTGAACCACAGTCAGCTCCTGATCTTGTTTTTGCTGACTGTATAGAGCTTCTCCATCTTTGACTGCAAAGAATACAATCTATCTGATTTCAGTGTTGACCATCTTGTGATGTCCATGTGTAGAATCTTCTCTGGTGTTGTTGGAAGAGGGTGTTTGCTATGACCAGCGTATTCTCTTGGCAGAACTCTATTAGCCTTTGCCCTGCTTCATTCTGTACTCCAAGCCCAAATTTGCCTGTTACCCTAGGTGTTTCTTTACTTCCTACTTTTGCATTCCAGTCCCCTATAATGAAAAGGACAACTTTTGGGGGTGTTAATTCTAGAACATTTTGTAGGTCTTCATAGAACCGTTCAACTTCAGCTTATTCAGCATTACTGGTTGGGGCATAGACTTGGATTATCAAGATATTGAATGGTTTGTCTTGGAAACACACAGAGATCATTCTGTTGTTCCTGAGACTGTATCCAAGTACTGCATTTCAGACTCTTTTGTTGACTATGATGGCTACTCCATTTCTTCTAAGGGATTCTTGCCCACAGTAGTAGATATAATGGTCATCTGAGTTAAATTCACCCATTCCAATCCATTTTAATTCACTGATTCCTAAAATGTCAGCGTTCATTCTTGCCATCTCCTGTCTGATCACTTCCAATTTGCCTTGATTCATGGACATAACATTCCAAGTTCCTATGCAATATTGCTCTTTATAGCATTGGACCTTGCTTCCGTCACTAGTCACATCCACAACTGGGTGTTGTTTTTGCTTTGGTTCCGTCTCTTCATTCTTTCTGGAGTTATTTCTCCACTGATCTCCAGTAGCATATTGGGCACCTACCAACCTGGGGAGTTCATCTTTCAGTGTCCTATCTTTTTGCCTTTTCATACTGTTCATGGGGTTCTCAAGACAGGAATACTGAAGTGGTTTGCCAGTCCCTTCTCCAGTGGACCATGTTTTGTCAGAACTCTCCACAATGACCCCTCCATCTTGGGTGGCCCTACATGGCATGGCTCATAATTTCATTGAGTTAGATAAGACAGTGGTCCATGTGATTAGATTGGTTAGTTGTCTGTGATTGTGGTTTTCAGTTTGTCTGCCCTCTGATGGAGAAGGATAAGAGGCTAATAAAAGCTTCCTGATGGGATAGACTGACTGAGGGGGATACTGTGTCTTGTTCTGATGGGCGGGGCCATCAGTAAATCTTTAATCTAATTTTATGTTGATGGGTGGAGCTGTGTTCCCTCCCTGCTATTTCAGTTCAGTTCAGTTGCTCAGTCATCCGACTCTTTGTGACCCCATGTATCACATCAGGCCAGGCCTCCCTCTCCATCACCAACTCCCAGAGTTTACTCAAACTCATGTCCGTTGAGTTGGTGATGCCATTCAGCCATCTCATCCTCTGTTGTCCCCTTCTCCTCCTGCCCCCAATCCCTCCCAGCATCAGGGTCTTTTCCAATGAGTCAACTCTTCACATGAGGTAGCTAAAGGATTGGAGTTTCAGCTTCAGCATCAGTCCTTCCAATGAACACCCAGGACTGATCTCCTTTAGGATCGACTGGTTGGATCTTCTTGCAGTCCAAGGGACTCTCAAGAGTCTTCTCCAACACCACAGTTCAAAAGCATCAATTCTTCAGCGCTCAGCTTTCTTCACAGTCCAACTCTCACATCCATACATGACCGCTGGAAAAACCATAGCCTGGACTAGACGGACCTTTGTTGGCAAAGTAATGTCTCTGCTTTTTAATATGCTATCTAGGTTGGTCATAACTTTCCTTCCAAGGAGTAAGCATCTTTTAATTTCTTGGGTGCAATCACCATCTGCAGTGATTTTGGAGACCAAAAAAATAAAATCTGACACTGTTTCCATTATTTCCCCATCTATTTCCCATGAAGTGATGGGACCAGATGCCATGATCTTAGTTTTCTGAATGTTGAGCTTTAAGCCAACTTTTTCACCCTCCTCTTTCACTTTCATCAAGAGGCTTTTTAGTTCCTCTTCACTTTCTGCCATAAAGGTGGTGTCATCTGCATATCTGAGGTTATTGATATTTCTCTTGATAATCCAACCCTATGCCCCAACCAGTAACGCTGAAGAAGCTGAAGTTGAACAGTTCTATGAAGATCTACAAGACCTTTTATAACTAACACCCCAAAAAGATGTCCTTTTCATTATAGGGGACTGGAATGCAAAAGTAGCAAGTCAAGAAACACCTGGAGTAACAGGAAAATTTGGCCTTGGAGTATGGAATGAAGCAGGGCAAAGGTTAATAGAGTTTTGCCAAGAGAATGCACTGGTCATGGCAAACACCCTCTTCCAACAACACAAGAGAAGACTCTACACATGGACATCACCATATGGTCAACACCGAAATCAGATTGATTATATTCTTTGCAGCCAAAGATGGAGAATTTCTATACAGTCAGTGAAAACAAGACCGGTAGCTGACTGTGGTTCAGATCATGAATTCCTTATTGCCAAATTCAGACTTAAATTGAAGAAAGTAGGGAAAACCACTAGACCATGCAGGTATGTCCTAAATCAAATCCTTTATGACTATACAGTGGAAGTGAGAAATAGATTTAAGGGTCTAGGTCTGATAGACAGAGTGCCTGATGAACTATGGGCGGAGGTTCATGACATTGTACAGGAGACAGGGATCAAGACCATCCCCATGGAAAAGCAATGCAAAAAGGCAAAATGGTTGTCTGAGGAGGCCTTACAAATAGCTGTGAAAAGGAGAAAAGTGAAAAGCAAAGGAGAAAGGGAAAGCTATTCCCTCCTATTTACCTGGGGCCAAACTGTGGTGTAGGTAATGAAGATAATGGTGACTTCCCTCAAAAGATTCCATGCATGTACTGCTAGCCCTGCCTTGCAGCAGGCCACCACCGACCCAAGCCTTTGCCAGAGACTCCCGGACACCCACAGGCAAGTCTCCTGTGGGGTCACTGTTCCTTTCTCCTGGGTCCTGGTGCACAAGGATCTGTTGTGCCCTCCAAGAGTCTATTTCCCAGTCCTATGTAAATTCTAGCAGCTCTATGGTGGGGTTAATGGCGACCTCCCCCAATGGGAATAAAATTTGGAAAATAGTGTATTAATAAAAATTTGGGTGTGATAGATCATCATACATAAAAAAGAGTAAATAGTTTGAGTAACTTTAGACTTTTTTATGTAGTAATATAAAAAAAATAAGTTTCTTAAAACAGAAATAAATGTGTATCTTTCAAATAACATAAATATGTATCTACTATCTCTGGCTGCCTCCCTTTAGTTTTCTCTCAGGGAAAAAAGCAAACAGGTTTTTGTTTAAGACATTGAAGTTGGATCTCTTGCAGGCACTGCCACATCTAATATTAACTAGTATAATTTCTGAATAATATTTCTCCACCAATATACCATAAGATCCAACTTGAAAGGGACAGTTTCTATATTTTCCCTTCCTATATTTAGGAACTTAGTGGAGTACTTGTACAAATTGGATTTATATGAGGAAGGGAGGAAAGGCAGAAAGGAAGGAAGGGGAAAAGGAAAGCTCTCTGTAGACTTTTAATAAATTATTTGAATAATCATAAAAAGTGTTTATTAATTGTCAGGCGAGTGTATGCTTCTCAGTTCCATCTCATCACAACAAAGATTTGGAGTGACGGACGTTAAAGCCCTCGGCGCATCACAGCTCTCAGGTCTCAAACAGACCGTGTTATAGCTCTTAGACAAATCAGTGTTACAGCTCCATGTTACAGCTCTGTTTTATTTAGAAATAGCAGGAAAATCCATCCTCCAGGCATGAGGGCATGCCGACCCAAAGACGTGAAGAGACTGGGGGAGTGCACCAGCGCACGGCGCGGGGAGAGGCAGGCAGAGAGAGAGAGAGAGAGAAGAGATCCCTGGCCCCTTGGCTCCTCTTTTTATATGTTTTTTTCCTCCCCCTGGGCCTGCCCTATGTAAATTGGGCTAGCCAGGAGCGCTGTTTGTTCTACCTGAGGTCCTCACTCTGGTCCTTGGACCTTCCTTTGTTCTATTTTCACAGGCTTTTCCCTTCCTTGTCTTTTAGCCACCACCGTTCTGGACTCCTGTTTCCTATTCTAACTACCTAACATTAATGAATCAGCATCAACCTGAAGAAGGATCTTAGTGTTCAATCTATATTAACATTTTAATCAATAATTTGGATAAGAACAATAACTTGATGTTATCCAATTTGACAGATGCTATTCTATTAATGGGAATAATTAATATATTAAGTGAAAGAATCAGGACAAAAAGTCTTTGCTGGCTGTGAAAGACAGAATAATGTGACCCTCCCCCCAGAAAATGTTCAGCTACTATTCCCTGGAACCTATGAATATGTTACCTTATGTGGCAAAAGGTAACTTGCAGATGTTATTACCTTAAATACCTTGAGAAGGGGAAATTATCCTGGTTTATCTGGGTGTAAGGATAAGAACCCTTCAGAGTCACAGAAGGAGATGTGCTGACAGAAACAGAGGCAGGGTGAAGTCTGAAGATGCTTTTCTGCTGGCCTTAAAGATGAAAAAAGGGATGGTGAGCCAAGGAATGTGGGAAACCTCTAAAAACTAGAAAAGGCAAGGAAAGTGATTTTATCCTAGTGCCTTCACACCTTGATTTTAGCTCAGTGAAGCCCATTTTGGACTTCTGCTGTCTAGAACTATAAGATATAAATTTGTGCTGTTATAAAACCCTGAACTTGTGACAATTCATTACAAGCAGCAAAAGGAAACTAAAGTATTGGCTGAAAGTATAAAATGGTCTAACAAAATATTTAAAAATACAGATTTAATGCAAATTTTTATTTTGAGATCAGAGAAGACAACCAAATCTAGATTGAGAGGATATAGGAAAATACTTCATAATGTGTAAAGGGCTTATGAATTTTAATTGACTACAAGCTCAGTAGAAAATAAAGAGATGCAAAAAGATGTGTGGGCTTGGAACAGAGAAAGAGAGATTCCATGTCATCACTGAGAAGGGTCCTGCAGACTCCACATCATTACCAATGATGTGGCACAGTGGTCAGCTATGGGTTTAACTCTTTACAAAGGATACTGACAGATGGAAAGGACATCTAGATGAGGAGGGATCTAGGAACATATTTAAAATGGAAGTAACTAGGTATGAAAATTTCATCAAAATAAGAGAAAATCTAAGAAGTTATGCCACTTTCTTAAGGGATAGGGGCTCATTTTCTGTGGTTCCTATGGGCTTCCCAGGTGGCTCAGTGGTAAAGAACCTGCCTGAAAGGCAGGAGACCCAGGAAATGCAGGTTTGATCCCTGGGTCAGGGAACTCTCCTGGAGGAGGAAATAGCAACCCTCTCCAGTATTCTTGCCTGGAAAATCTCCTGGGTCGCAAAGAGTCAGACATGACTGAACAACTAACACTTCACTTCATGGACTTATTTTCTGTGGTCCCTAAGGTTAAAACTCAAACTAGAGGGCTCCAAGGGAGTTAATTTTAATCCAGCATGAAGAAGAAATCTTTCACCCTCCCAGAGGCCCTGACATTGGATGAATTTCAGAGTGAGTATTCTGAAATTCTTGCCGCTAGACATAACTAAGAGTATTCTGAGATTCTTGCCCCTAGATGTAAGTGAGCATAGGCTGAGCATGTATTTTAAGGTCTCTTTTGGTCTTTGAGAGACTGTGCTCCTTGAATGGAAAGTGAATAGGTATATTATCATGGAAAGAAGAGAGATGACTCCACTTTTTCACCCAGCCCTCTCACCTCCATCCAAGCCACAGCTTCAGAAAGAAACCTGGGCCATTAGAATTCTGCCTCCATCTTGGAAAACCCAAAATCCTGATGATAAAAGAGAGGACCTTGAGTCCTTGCTAGACAATTCATTCCCTCTCCTACCTCACCAAACAACAACACAACCAAAGAAAAATCTGTAATTACATCAGTAGTGCTTCTCAAAATCTATAAAATCTTAGAGTTGAGGAAATGTATTTTGTGGGATCTTGCCCCAGTTCTCAGGGAAAAAAAAAAAAAGTAGAGCACTAAAATGAGCAGCGGTGTCCCATTCATCACAGAGCCTAGTTCCTTTTGATCATGAAGAAGAAGGAAGGCCCCACCAGCTCCCTGCTCCCTCAAGCACTTGGCATCCATTCTTTTGGGAACCCCAGTCCTGTGGGGGAGGCATGGGGGAACTCCTTTCCCCAAATGAGACACGGCTCTTGACCTCAGGGATGGCTCAGGCCTCTGCCTTCTTCTTTTCGGGTCCCAGCCTTGATATGTGTGTGGGGAGAGGTCAGACTAGGGGCACAGGCTGATGAAAGGGTGGACAGCCCAACCCCTCACAGGTTCCAGAAAACAAAGGGCCCTTGGGTACACTGGGTTCTGTGAGAGGGTGCGGGATGAGGGGGGATCAGAGAACACATCCTTCCTGGAATGGACCTGACGCCACAGATTTGTAGTTTCAGTCCTACACATGGCATCCCCCACTATCACCAACTTTAAGGGAATTTCCATCTCTTCTCTGTCCCTCGACTAACCCTCCACCCCTGCCCAGTCTTCAGGACGGGTGGGAAGGGAACTGTGGAAATTCCCTTTTCAGGAACATGGGGGGTGACCCAGAGAGCAGGGGGTGGTGGAAGCAAAGGGAACACTCAAAACTGAGAAGGATCCCTTGGCTTTCTGCCCCCACTTTCATCCTCAGCCAGGTCATCCTCAGAAAGGAGGAAGGACTCACCAGACCCACCAGCAGGTGCTGAATTTTCCCAAGGCCTCCTGCCCACCCTCCTCCAGTCCCCCAGCCAGCCCATCCCACCAGGGAGTCAGAAGGCCCAGCCGACAGCTGGGTTGTGCAATCAGCAGCCCAGATGTGGCTGGGACTCTGACTTGTGGCAGCTGCCTCTGTCATCACCCAGGGCCTATGGCCTTTATTTCACCCTTGAGCTGTATTCTAGCAACATTCCTGTTCCTATCCCAGACAGGCCCCACCCCGGCCACCATCCTCCTCCAGAAACTCCAGAGAACACTCAGCAGCTGAGGATTATGGGCCCAGCTCAGCCATGCAATGCATACTATGCTGTGCCACCAACAGGGAGGGCCTCAACCTCCTTGGGCCTCACTAGATATGTGCTAAAATTGAGCCCTAAGTTCTCTCCTGAACTTCCGCATCATTCTCAAGGTCCTTGAGTTTACTGATGCATTTATTGGCTCCCCACAGGAACTGGATAAAATATAAAACCTTTTATTGCCCTTGGGTATTCTAACCAGGGCAAGGTCACATCCCAAACAGCAGCTACCATGACCACTGTTTTCAGGAAGCCTTGGCCGTGGTCAATCTTTAGGCAACACCATTGATTCTTTGGCTTTAGGTTTGGCAGCCAATCAGGGCTACAGTAATTTCAGCCTACTCTCTGCTTCATGCAGGACTGCCTGACTCAGAGCAGATGCACTGTAGTTATTTGCTAAATGGAAAAATACAGTAAAGATTAGCTGAGATAGAGAGCTGCTTGAGGTCACGCTACAAACTAGCAGCCAGCACGGGGCAGATCAGATTCCTTTTCCCTGCGCCATACTCTCTGAATTCACAAATGTGATGGTGGTGATGGTGGAGTGATGGTGAAGAAGGTGGTGGTCATGATGGCAGTGATGGTGGTGGTAATGGTGATGGTGGTGATGGTTGCAGTGATGGTGGTAAATGATGCCAGTGACGGTGGTACTGGTGGTGAGAGTCCTGGTGATGGTGGAGATGTGTTAATGGTTGTGGTGATGGTAGTGGTGGTTGCAGTGATTGTAGTATTGATGAAAGCAATGGTGGTGATGGTGGAGATGATGTGGTTAAGGTGGTAAAACTGATGACAATGGCAGTAAAGGGGATGATGTGGTAATGAAGACAGTTAAGATGGTTATAGTAATGATGATGGTGACAAGGGTGGAGATGGTGGTGACGATGGTGACAATGCCTTAACATGATAATGAAGATGAATCTCCCTTATTTCAAGGAGTTCTCTTTGGGAATGCATAACACATTCCAATAACTTTGGTTCTCATCTTCAACTTTGGGAGGATTCAGAATCTGAGCCCTTACTCTAAGTTTTCCTCAGCAGCAGAAACTAAGTCAGTTTTGACCCCTGAGTCAGCCTTGAAAATATCTCGCCCAGAACTGCTCCTTTGATGAGGATATGGAAAGACAGCTCCAGCTGCTGCCCTTCTGGATCTGCCACAGTGTTTCCCATGCTTCCCGGGGGCTACTCCAGGCAATGACAAAGCACAGCAGGGCTCCTAATGCCAGCCCATTCCTGGAGATGCAGGACTCCTCAGCCAGGTGAATCTGATTCAGCCATCCTCCCAATGCTGAGACTTTCTTGGAACTGTACCACAGTCTCAGATTCTTTTTCCCCAACCCTCCTTCCTTCTCTCTCCCCTTCACAGGGGGCAGACCTGCAATGCTTTCGGACGGCTCCTCTCAGCCCCCTGGCTCCCCTTCCTTTATTCTGGGAGAGCATTCCTCCTTCATCTTTTGCAAGTGTTTCCTCTGGCAACTCTCTCTCATGTCTTTTAATGTCCTGTTCTAGGCTTTTCAGAAGACCCGGGGAGAAAATCTGATTGATCAAGCTGGGTAATATCATTCTGGTGAAAAACAATTTTTAAATAGACAAAACATTTTTTTAAATGAGATGGATTTTCTTCTGACTTTCAGACTGCCTCTGAGGACAATTCCAGGCTGGTATGTGTTATATGCTTTGAGAAATAAAGTTTGCCTTTGGGAAATTAAACCCTTGCAAAGGATTTGAAATAGATTGGAGAGAAGGGGGGAAGATGGAGGAAACACAGAGCAAAGACTTTGATGCAGGAATAAACTTGCTATGTTCTGGGGATGACTAAGGTGGAGGAGGAGAGTCAAAGAAGTGGTGAAGCTGAAGCTGGAAGGTGGAGAGAATGAGAGAAGGATGTGGAAGTCAAGAAGAGGACCTGGGATTTGATGAAACAAGAAAAAAGTTGACACAGAGGACTCTTGGTTGGGTAGGAAGTGCATTACAGTGGCCGGGCAAAAAGGGCTCACAGGGAAGAGACCATCTGGAGGCGGCTGGGGTCATCCAGCCAAGCCACGATGACAGTGAGATTGAAATGGGCTGAGAAACAGTAAATCCATCTTGTCTCACTGAGACAAGATGTCTGTCTCTCTTCAGACCACTGAAGAGGAGAGAGGCAGCAAGGTGCCTTGGAGCTTCCAGTCTGGAAAGTAGACTGGTGGTACCTCTGACAGAAACAAGATGGTTGAAAGGTTCTGGAGGAGAGATTATGAAATGGTTTTGGTCATGCTTTTCTATTAATAGTAGTCATGTCCACCAGGGACTTGGAAATGTGGGCCTGAAGCTTGGCAACAAGGCTTTGGACCGGGATGTGGGCTTAGAAAGTGAAGAATCAAAGGAGCTGTCCTCTGAGGCAGATCGAAGGAGAAAGCAGACCATGGGAACTACCTACAGTGGTGGCAGGGAAAATGGAGTGGAGCAGGTAGATGAGGGGGTGAGCCAGAAGTAGCAAAAGAGAAAGGCAGGCAGTGCCTATAACCACAGGAGTCCTGGAGGCTGAGGGGTGCCCATGTTTCCCTGAAGGGAAGTGGGGACAGACATCTGGGGGTTTCTCACAACCTCAGAGGAGCTCTTCCCTAGAGCCAGGCCAGGACAGAGGGGTGACATTCTGGCAGCCCTCAGAACATCTGCACCCGCCACCAGGGCGGCCTCCCACAGGCTGCTCCTGTGGTCCAGTGGACACGTCGCTCTCCTGGGGTCAGCGCCGGGGCGGCAGCAGCCTCCGTGTGAGGTGGTAGTGCTGGCATCTGATTCCCTGGAACAGGGACTAGGAAAACAGATGACCTCAGGCTGAAAGCGCTTAGAAGCATTGCTCAGAAGAGGGCGGAAAAGACGAGGCTAAAAATACACACAGACCCAAATTCCCTACCTCTCCGGAAAAATTCCAGGCAGGGTGTCCTACAAATGTGTCTGATGCAGGGCCCACAACTGGCTGCTCCCTCACCACCCTTTCCCCATCATGCTTGTCTCTGGCCTGGACACCTGTCCTTCACCCAGGCTGGTTCCTCTCTATCCCTGGGGCTCCTTGGCTCAGTCCTACCTCCCGCCTGTCCCCATGTCCTCCTACTTCCACCCGAAGCACCTTCCTTCTCCATTGGGCTTGTCCTCACTTGGGCAGCACTCATCTTAGAGTTGCCCTCCAACCTCCTCCTCCTAGGAGCCTCCTGGACCACCCATGCCAGGACTGATCTGAGTCCCCTAACCCAGAATCAGAACCACACGACCCTCAGATGGTCTCTCTTTCCCTCAACTTCTGAAGGTTAGACAGATTTCTTACAGTCATAATAGAATCTTCATAATGGAGGTGGAAGCAAGAAGGGACTCCTAGTGTTTTCTTTTTCTTCTATCTTCAAAAGCACTCGGTGGAACTTTAGGCACATGTGGAACTTTAATAAGGTGGTGTTAGTCGTAAGAAATTAGTGGGCTTCCCTGGTGGTTCAGATGGTAAAGAATCTGCCTGCAATGAGGAAGACCTGGGTTCGATCTCTGGGTTGGGAAGATCCCCTGGAGGAGGGCATGGCAACCCGCTCCAGTATTCTTGCCTGGAGAATCCAGACAGAGGAGCCTGGTAGGCTATAGTCCACAGGGTTGCAAAGAGTTGAACATGACTGAAATGACCTAGCATGGCACAGCATGGCAGAAGCTTAATAAATCTTTTTTAGCAATTGAGTAAATAGAATGGCTCAGTTATTAGCAATAAAAAAGTGGGTTGGGACCGTGGAGGGTATGGAGGATGATGGGGAAGGATGGGGAGGCTTACCCAGTATGTGTGTGTGTGTGTGTGTGTGTGTGTGTGTGTGTGTGTGTGTGCACATGTGTGTGGGCATGTGTGCGTGCACATGTGTGTGGGCATGTGTGCCTGCCCTTGCCTGTGACATGCATGAAAGACTGTACTAAACCAAAGAGGAGGAACTAGAATGTTCAGGATTCCTGAGTAGTTTCTAGGGTTCTTAAGACAGACCTGGGCTCCCTGGAGAGCCCAAGCCCCCATCTTTTGGGCTGGTACTACTTGATTCTTGCCATGAATCTCCTCATTTTGGCTGGATATCAGGGAGCCCTCCTGGCAGGGTCCCCAAGTAGAAGCTTTGGATCATTTTCTGCCTCGAAGACTCTGGTTCCTCATCTTCAGTGGTGGGGGATGGGACCCAGGGGTCCAGGGCATGTCTAATGGCCGGCCGTCTCTTTGCGGCTCTTCCTCTGCTTTTTCTCAGTACCCTCTCCTTCCCACTGCCTCTGTCCAACTCCTTCACTCCTCATCTGGGAACCTCCAAGCTACAGAAGCCCTGAGCACAGCCTAAGACCTGACCCTCGGTAGGTAGCCCAAAGTTGCAATAGGATGAAAGGGAGGGAGGGTAGGCAACAAAGTGGGAGAGGAATTCGTCTTCCAACCTAAAACGTCTGGCAGGAGGATGCTAAAGAAGAAAGAGGAGGAAAACACATAGACTTCCTGCAGCAGCATCCCGGTGTCGTTGCAACACGCGTGGCACACAGCACGGAGGCTGAGAGGTGCTGGCTGATCTCTGCTCCAAGAAAGTGACTGTCGAACAGTCAAAATAGTAAACATTACCGCTTCTGACGTGCTGGGGAAGGGGACGAGATTCTGACCCCCACAATTCAGCTTGACCCTCAGGGGAATGCCCAGTCCATCCCTCTCCAATCTAAGGAACATCAGGTGACGAATCACAGACCTTCTCCTCATCTCCCTCCCATCTGGCCCCAGCCAGTCACACTGAGGATCTGGTCAAGACTGGACACATCACAGTGGATGGGCTGACTCAGACACCACCTTCTTGTTTCTTTCACTTCCTGGGACCCAGCCTTCCCAGGCAGGCCAGGCCAGGCTCCTGCCTCCTCTCACTTCCTGTGCTGTAACCTGGCTCCCAGAAGACAAGGCGGCTACATTCTCATGGCTTGCCTGGGGCGGGGTGGACCAGGTGTTCCTAGCCTATGGATGAGGGGGCAGGTGGCTGCCAAGCCTGCCACACTGTCCCGGGCTACCGAGTCATGGGGGGCTGGAGGCGGGAAGCTCCCCTTGGACTTCCCAGGCAGAGCTTCCTGTCCACCCCACTCATCACAGCAGCCTTGCTTTGGGGGAGATGCTGGGCATGCATTTGGAGATTAGGGAGCTGCTACTTTGTTTTCCTTTTGGATTTTATGCTCATGTTCAAGACTCCCTTGGCAGGAAAGCTGGAAGGCAAGGAGGTGAACCGTAGAATTCAGGCCCCAGACCTCCCTGGAGCCTAATGAGGAGCCAGTACAGAGATGACTCAGTGAAGATGCTAAAAATGCATCCTCAGGGTCACATTCCCATCATGTTCTGCCCCCTTAAGCAGATAAGGCGAAGAGCACAGGATAGGAGACAGAAGACCTGAGGTTTCAGCCCTACCCTGAAGGAATTCTTCCTCCTCCACAGCCCAGCTTCCTTCTGTGCAGCATGAGAAGATGGGTCTGGGAGACCCCAGAGGACCTCACAGCATCTCGTGTTAAGCAACTTCAGGATCAGAATTTGGTTTGATGCCTTCAGTTCTGTGTGCAGGACAGAAGCCGAAGGAACTTAATGGTGGAGCAGTGGGGTTAGGAGAGAAACCCACATGTGTGAACCAACTGGAGACAAATGTTTGGCAGAGTTTGATTGAATGCCTGAGTGAGTGGATCAGACCGGCAGTGATGGCTTGTGGGCTGGAACTCTTGCAAGGGAGTTGTACATCCATATGCCCTACAAGCATCGACCGAAGGTTGAATAAATAATACAACTTGCATGTATATGTGTGACTATTTTTCAAATCATCAATGCTGCTGTCACGAATGAAACACAGATTCACTCGAAAGTGGCCCTGCGTGCAGACCGCCTTTGGGTTACAAGGCAGTTTCTCAAACAGCAGACCTTATAAAGACAACTGCGGTTTACAGTGAAATAAAACGATATCTGGGCTCTTCTTTAAAATACTCAAGGGAAAAAAGGCAGGGGGTAGATGAAACTAGGAGAGAATGTTAATAATTATTGATGCTGGATGATGAGCACATGGGGGGCTATTATACCATTGTCTTACTTTTGTATGTTCAAACTTTTCCATAATAAAATGTTTTTTTGAAAAGTATAAGTGCTCTTATGTGGTCATTCATGGAATCTATTGACATAAAAAAGAGGATTTTTTTTTTTTTTTGTGGAAAGCTGTTCACAATACATCGTTGGATGAAAAAAAGCAGTTGTGAAGCCATATGTAAGTATGACTTCAATTCTCTTACTTTAAAAAACTGAGTACGTGTGTGTGTGTGTGTGTGTGTCTAGAAAAAGGCCTTCCTTTCAGACTCTCTGAAGATGTGAATGGTGGTTACCTCCAAGTAGAAGGAATGGGACCATTTTTATTTTCTTTATTCTGTATATCTGTATTTCCAATGAATCTATTTTCCCTTTGTTATCCACCCAAAATATTACTTTTAAAACATTATAATAAGTATTCTTAGAGTCTGAGAAAGGCTAGGAGCCATTCAATCAGACCCTCAACTGTGATCAGAATGCAGTTTTCAGGGAGAGGAGCAAGAGGGACAGGACTTGGGAAGTTGTCATGAAGGACAGACGCCTCGCACTGGGTCTTAAGGATGGGCAGGATTCAGATCCCAAGGCGAGTGGGAGGGTGTTCCAGGCAACATCAAAACAAGTACATCCTGTCTTGAGACAGTGGCCTTCCCAGAGCTGGGATGAGCCCAGGGGCCAGGGGGCTGCGGAGGACATGGAGCAGGGATGGAGGGGTTGGGTGGGGCATGGCCTTGAAGGGCCATGGGGTTCTGGGAAAAGAGGAGCCTGAATGTCTGGCTAAAAATGGTCCTGGGTATGTGTGTGAGTGTGCACGCGCGTATTAACTGTGGCATTCAGAACAAGGGATAATTGGAAAAACATGACTGATGCTGAGCCACACGCATTTGGGGACATGTGGCTCCAGTTCTGGGATTGTTTGTCATTCCTTATTTCAGGAAAGCAGGAAGACAAAAGATGTAGCTTCGAACGCAACGAAGACTCAGATGTCACCAGTCAACGTGGGGCCAGGCCACCGCCATCTCTCAGCAGCGGCCTTTTGAGCTGCCACCCGCCCTGTGACCATCCCCATGCCTGGGCTGTCCATACGTCTTGTGCCAGCTGCCAGATAGAACCCAGAGCCCACAATCTGAGCTTTCGCACGCTGAGAGAGGGAGATCTGGCTCCTTCCCAAGGGTTTGCCGGAAGGGAGCTGGAGGAACAGCGGGATGCAGAGGAAGAGGTAAACTGGCAACTGCAGTTACAGGCAAACTGTGACTGTAAAGTTGGCAGTTACAGGCAAACTGGAGTCAACCGGGAAACTCCCAGAAACCCCAGCACAAACCAAGGAACGAGCCTGGGTGATCCACAGAGGCCTACATGACCTCAGGAAGGGCCAGAGGCTGCTGACTTCCAAAAGCTGGGGAGGTTGAGGGCCTGTTTCTCTGTACCTCTGTGTCCTTTCTGGCAACTGAAGTGGAGGCATCAGGATGTGGGCGGGGGCTCAGGTCAGACCTCTGGCGGCTTAGAGAGAGCAGAAGACATCCACATGCTAGGCCAGGCAGGTGGACTCCAGCCGGGAGGACCTGATTCAACCCCCTTTGAGCAAGGTGATGGATAACACACTTGCTAACTGCTAGCATCCAGCTCCTCAGAGTTCCCTTCACTCACTGGGATCCATCTAGTGTATAGACTCTTGGCATTTCGGACTGGAAGTGGCATTACCTAAACTTGTTCTGATCTTTGGGAGAACACAGAACACTGTGCCTTACTCTGAGTAGGGGTTCAACAGACAAAAAGTGAGGTCCCTTTACTGTCCCCATCCCATCTCTGAGTCCCAGGAGACCTGGGTGGCAGCTTCACCAGGAACACAATAGTTTCCTCCTTGATTTTCCAGCCAACTCCTTTCCCCCTTCACTCAGCCAAAAATAAGACTGGACTTTTAAAAAATATTTACTAGGAAACTAAGAAACAAACAAAGCAAAACAGAATGCAAGTGATGGAGGTTGAGGAACTATTACGGAATTCCAGATTTTATTAACAATCTTGGATCAAAGAACCCAATCTAAATCCCCCAGGATTTTTTCTCTTTTTTGGAGACGTGCTTCTTGCTCATATTTTATTGTTCTAACTCTCTTTCTCATTATTATTTTTTGCTAATATTTTTGAGCATTTGCCATGTGCCAAGCACTTTGCAATATGATCACCATTTTATCAGACTTAAGCAATGTGCACATATATTATGTTATCAGACTCAGAGGGGTTAAATAATTTGCCCATAGTTGCTCCTTTGTGGCAAGAATGGGAGCTGAAATGAAACTCTCTGACCCTCAAACCTGTGTTTTGATCATCTCTACCCTGATTTCCTTTGGCCATGTGTCTACACTCCCTTGTGACACCATCTAAGGAGGGTGGGGTAGCATGGGGTAGGCTGGGAAGCCAGAAGGCATATGTGAACTTTGGAATCCACTTCTGCCCAGGCCTACTTGTGCAAAGGTCCCTAACACTGACTATGAAACAGTTGGCAACTTTAAGAAGACAAATAAATAGGACTGCATTGTATTTCCTTAATTTCTATTCCTTATGGACTCATGTACACAAAGTTACCATAATACCCAGCTTACCTCTAGGCACATTGTCATCGCTGGTTCGTACATGACTCTCCGTTATTTTTTATTTATGTACTTCTGTTTATTTCTA
Source organism: Dama dama (assembly GCF_033118175.1). Lineage (NCBI taxonomy): Eukaryota > Metazoa > Chordata > Mammalia > Artiodactyla > Cervidae > Dama > Dama dama. The sequence goes on along the minus strand of NC_083691.1, from coordinate 90,178,926 downwards.
AGAAACTGAAGACCCACAGAGCACCACCCAACATTACAGGCAATGGACAATTACCTGTGTTCCCCTCCCTTTCTATCCCTACACCCCACCCCTTCAGAGTAACTATGCTGAATGTCATGTTTACCATTCTTTTAAATGTCATTTTATCAGATTTAAATGTATGTTTAAAAGTAAGATTTTTTTAGTTTTACTTGTTTTCAAACTCTCAGGATTATATCTGAGCAACAGAACCTTCTAAGATTTTTTTTTTTCCACTCAAAATTATACTACCAAGATTCATCTATGTTGTAATGGGCCATTTCTCTATTTTCTGTTTGATCCTATCAATAAAAACAGGAAAGTTAAGTAACTTTGCCAAGATTTTTGATCACTTTTGCATCTATTGTATCTTGCATAGATGCTTGAATTTAGTTCTCTTCTTAAAGGACACTTCAAAGAGTGTCTTCAATGCAGGTCTCTCGTGACTGGTCATCCAAGTCGATGTGTCACTAAGAATATTTTCATTATGTCCTGTCACCCAACTGACAATTTGGTTAGATATATAATTTATGTATATAAATAACTGTGGCAAGTATACATACATGAGATCTACCTTCTTAACAAAATTCTAAGTATACACTACAGCATTGTTAAATATAAGCACAATATTGTACAAAAGATTTCTAGAACTAACTAATTTTGCATGATTGAAATAGCTAATTTGCTGCTGTTGTTCAGCTGCTCATCATGTCTGACTCTTTGCGACCCCACAGACTGCAGCACGCCAGGCTTCCCTGTCCTGCACCATCTCCCAGAGCTTGCTCAAACTCATGTCAATTGAGTTGGTGATGCCGTCCAGCCATCTGGTCCTCTGTCGTTCCTTTCTCCTCCTGCCTTCAGCCTTTCCCAGCATCAGGGGCTTTTCTAATGAGTCAGCTCTTCCCATCAGGTGGCCAAAGTATTGGAGCTTCAGCATTAGTCCTTCCAATGAATATTCAGGACTGATTTCCATTAAGATAGACTGGTTTGATCTCCTTGCTGTTCAGGGAATTCTCAAGAGTCTTCTCCAGCCCCACAGTTCGAAAGCATCAATTCTTTTGCTCTCAGCTTCCTTTACAGTCCAACTCTCAAATCCATATAAGACTACTGGAAAAACCTTAGCTTTGACTATATGGACCTTTGTTGACAAAGTAATGTTTCTGCTTTTTAACATGTTGTCTGGGTTTGTCATAGCTTTTCTTCCAAGGAGGAAGCGTCTTTTAATTTCATGGCTGCAGTCACCATCTGCAGTGATTTTGAAGCCCAAGAAAATAAAATCTGTCACTGTTTCCATTGTTTCCCCATCTATTTGCCATGAAGTGATGGGACTGGATGCCATATCTTTGTTTTTTTGAAAGTTGAGTTTTAAGCCAGCTTTTTCACTCTTTTCTTTCACCTTCATCAAGAGGCTCTTTAGTTCTTCTTCACTTTCTGCCATAAGAGTGGTGTCATCTGCATATCTGAGGTTATTGATATTTTTCCTGGAAATCTTGATTCCAGCTTTTGCTTCACCCAGCCCAGCATTTCACATGATGTACTCTGCATATAAGTTAAATAAGCATGGTGACAATATACAGCCTCGACATTCTCCTTTCCCAATTTGGAACCAGTCCATTGTTACAAGTCTGGTTCTAACTGTTGCTTCTTGCTCTGCATACAGGTTTCTCAGGAAGCAGGGAAAGTGGTCTGGTATTCCCATCTCTTGAAGAATTTTCCACAGTTTGTTGTGATCCACACAGTCAACGGCTTTAGAGTAGTCAACGAAGCACAAGTAGATGTTTTTCTCGAATTCTCTTGCTTTTTCTATGATCCAACGGATGTTGGCAATTTGATCTCTGGTCCCTCTGCCTTTTCTAAATCCAGCTTTAACATTGGGAGTTCTGGGTTCACATACTGTTGAAGCCTGGCTTGGAGAATTTTGAGCATTACTTTGTTAGTGTGTGAGATGAGTGCAATTGTGCGATTGTTTGAGCATTCTTTGGCATTGCCTTGTTTTGGGATTGGAAGGAAAACTGACCTTTTCCAGTCCTGTGGCCACTGCTGAGTTTTCCAAATTCGCTGCCATATTGAGTGTAGCACTTTGACAGCATCATCTTTTAGGATGTGAAATAGCTCAACTGTTATTCCATCACCTCCACTAGCTTTGTTTGTAGTGATGCTTCCTAAGGCCCACTTGACTTCACACTCCAAGATGCCTGGCTCTAGGTGAGTGATCACACCATCGTGATTACCTGGGTCATGAAGATCTTCCTCTTCTTAATATCTTTTGCTTCTGTTAGGTCCTTGCTGTTTATGTCCTTTATTGTGCCCATCTTTGTGTGAAATTTTTCCTTGGTATCTCTAATTTTCTTGAAGAGATCTCCAGTCTTTCCCATTCTATTGTTTCCCTCTATTTCTTTACATTGTTCACTTAGGAAGGTTTTCTTATCTCTCCTTGCCATCCTTTGAAACTCTGCATTTATCGCTTCTCAGCCTTTTGGCTAAGATCAAGTGTGGAACTCTGCATTTAGACAATTTGAGACTACATCAAACTAAAAAGTATTTTCACAGCAAAGGAAATGATCAACAGGGTGAAAAGACAATCTATGGAATAGGGGGAAATACTTGTAAATCAAATATCTCATAAAGAGTAATACCCAAAATATAAAAGGAACTCAGCAAAAAACAAATAACCCAATTTAAAAATGTGCAAGGAACTTGAATAGGCATTGCTCCAAAGATGTAACAGTGACCAACCATTGTGTTAAGGGGCTCAACATGACTAATTATCAGGGAAATGCAAGTCAAAATCACAATGAGATATCACTTCGAACATTTTAAGATAGCCATTATTTTTGTTAAAAAAAATGAGTGCTGATAAGGTTGTGGAGAAATTGGAACCCTTGAACACTATTGATGGGATTGTAAATGATAGCCATTATGTAAAACAGTTTAGAGCTTCCTCAAAAATACTGAAAATTAGAACTACCATATAAACAAGCAGTTCCAAAAGAATTGAAATTGGGATCTTGAATAAATATTTGCACACCTCTGTTATTGCAGCATCATTCAAAAGAACCAAAATGTGGAAACAACCTAAATGTCCCATCAGTGGATGAATGGATAAAGAAGATGTGATATATACATGAAATGGAATATTGTTGTTGTTCAGTCGCCAAGTCACATCTGACTCTTTGCGAGCCCATGAACTGCAGTGCCCCAGCCCACCTTGTCCCTCAGCATCTCCTGGAGTTTGCCCAAGTTCATGTCCATTGAATTGGTGATGCCATCCAACCGTCTCATCCTCTGTGGCCCTCTTCTCCTCCTGCCTTCAATCTTTCCCCGCATCAAGGTCTTTTCAATAAGTTGGTTCTTCTGATCAGGTGGCTAAAGTATTGGAGCTTCAGCATCAGTCCTTCCAATGAATATTCAGGGTTGATTTCCTTTAGGATTAACCCAATTGATCCCCTTGCTGTCCAAGGGGCTTTCAAGAGTCTTCTCCTGCACCACAGTTCAAAAGTGTCCATTCTTTGAGGCCTTCTTTATGGTCCAACTCTCACATCCATACATGACTATTGGGATGGAATATGCAATGCAATGGAATATTATTCACCCATAAAAGATGGAAATCCCATCATAGATGACATCATGGATGAAACTTGAAGACATTATGCTAAGTGAAATAAGCTTGCCACAGAAAGATAAATACTGTATGATTCCACTTATATAAAAGAGAAGGGAGAATAGCACTTGCCAAGGGCTGAGAGAAGGGGGGAACCGGGAGTTGCTGTTTGATAGTTACAACGTTTCATTTATGCAAGATAAATAACTTCTATAAATCTTCTCTAAAACATTGTCCTTTGTTATTTTTAAATAATGTTCCCCAATTCCATCTACAAAGCTAAAATATACCTAATACAGAATGCTTGAAAAGCACACAAAAACGATCTTCAATCTTACCACCCTGAAATTTCTTCTATTAATAGTTCAATGTGTATAGATCCTGCCAAGACCTTCAAGAAGGTTGTAATGATGTACATGTCAACTGGGTGCTTGAAACCCCTATTTCCTGAGACCTAATACTAATGCTGGGTAATATTAATCTTAAAAAGTTTTGCCAAACTGATGGTTAAGAAGAAATGCAATTCCTTGTTGATTTAATTTGTAGCCCCAGAGCTGCAGGATAGTATTCATATATGCATTAGCTATTGGCACTTCTGTGAAATGCTCATTCAAACTCTTTGCCCAGGTTTCTTTCAAGTTGTTTGAGTTTTCTTATTGATTTGTAGAAAAATTTTTTTGTATGCTAGCCTTTATATGTGTGCTTCAAACATTTTCTCCTCTAAAGTAGAGGGAAGGTGATTTTCATTTAACTGTTTGTCTTTGAAATTACAGATTTTTAAAATTTTCATGTAGTTTCAACATTTTCAATATTTTCCTTTAACATTTCTGAGATTGTGCAATGCCTGGGAAGGTTTTCCCCATCCCACAGTTAGAAGAAAAATAAAAAATCCAAAAGATCTTAATAAATATTTCTCCAAGCAGATATGTAAATGGCCAACAAGAGCATGAAAAGATGATCAAGATCATTAGCCATCAGGAAAATGCAAACCTAAACCACAATGAGATACCATGTATCTACTAGTATGGTTATAATCAAAAAGACTGATAATAACACAAGGAGAAATCGGAACCCTAATACATTGTTGATAGGAATACAAAATGGTTCAGCCACTTTGGAAAACAGTATGGTATCTCCTCAAAAGATTAAACATAGACTGACCATACAACCCAGAAACTGTACTCCTATGTAAATACCCAAGAGAAATGAAAACAAATGTCCAAGCAAAACTTGTGCACAAACGCTCATTGCAGCATTATTCTTAATAATCAAAAAGTGGAAACAACCAAAATGTTCATCAAATAACGAGTAAGTGAATAAAATATGGTATCCCATACAATGGAGTATTATTTGACAGTAAAAAGGAATGGAATACTGACACGTGGTATAACATGGATAATTCAGGGAAACACTAGGCCAAGTGAAAGAAACCAGTCACAAAAGATCACATGTTATATAATTCCATTTATATAAAATGTACAGAATAGGCAAAACTTTAGAGACAGAAAATAGATTAGTGGTTGCCTAGAGGTATGGTTGTATAACTCTGGTAATATACTAAAGACTGTTGAATTGTACACTTCATATGAGCAAATTGTATGGTATCTGAATTATGTCGCAATAAAGCTGTTTTTCTTTCCACCAGCTTAAATGAAAAGGAAATTTATTTGCCCTAACAATGGAAAGGCCAGGACAATGACTGACATCAGAGGTTTGGGGTTTTGTCTGTCTCTCTCCTTGGCCTTCGGATATATAAAATTTATTCTCAGACTCTTTGGAGTTGGTCACATGGCCATCACCAAATAACACAGAAGTGTGGAGTGTTTTGATTGACCAGAGCTGAACTATATACTTGACTCCTGGTGCTGAGGGACAAACTGTATCCAGATCACATGAAACCAACATGTATGAGGAAGTGGATCCTCAAGTGAAGTTTGTGAGCTATTCAGGAAGAAGAGGCATCAGATAGTAACAGACATTCAATATGGAGATATTTAAATCATCTGAAAATAATGGTGTTTCTGCATCTTTGTTTTCAGTATTTTTGCTACCCAATTTTTCTTTTCTTGTTGCATTGTTTAGGGTGCCCAGAACTATCTGGAAAAATTATAGCAATAGTATTCCTTGACTTTAATGGGAATGCCTCTAGTATTTTACTATTATAGGCAGAATGATTTGGATAAAATTTGACACTCTTTACCAAGTAAGTAAACTATCATTCTAGGCCTAGCTGGCTGAAATGTCTTAATTAAAAGTTAATTTGAGTTTTATTGACTGTAAATTGCTATGATCATGAATTTATTCTTTTATTTGTGCAAACTACATGAATAAACTTTTTAACATTGGACAGTTTCTGTATTTCTATGAATTGCTTTATAATGGAGGGGACAGATTACTTTTCTTAAAAAATCAAGTACATTGTGATATTTTTCTATTTCAGGAGAGCTCCTGGTTAAGGGAGAAAAATTTGGGTACCCATTGAGGGCATATATAAGCCAGGATTCAAGAATATGGAAAAAGGATATGGCAGCTGGCTCTGTTTTCAGGCCCAGCTTTTGGGCCTTGGCCTTTCTTGGACCCAAGACACTAGGAGTGATCATACAAAAGGCAAGTGCCCAGGAGAGCCCAGGCCGCCGACGGCTCCTTCCATGTAATTTCTATTAGGGATGGTCTGTCAACAAAGGTCCGTCTAGTCAAGGCTATGGTTTTTCCAGTGGTCATGTATGGATGCGAGAGTTGGGCTATAAAGAAAGCTGAGCCCCAAAGAATTGATGCTTTTGAACTGTGGTGTTGGAGAAGACTCTTGAGAGTCCCGTGGACTGCAAGGAGATCCAACCAGTCCATCCTAAGGGAGATCAGTCCTGGGTGTTCATTGGAAGGACTGATGTTGAAGCTGAAACTCCAATACTTTAGCCACCTGATGCAAAGAGCTGACTCATTAGGAAAGACCCTGATGCTGGGAGGGATTGGGGGCAGGAGGAGAAGGGGATGACAGAGGATGAGATGGTTGGATAGCATCACTAACTCAATGGACATGGCTTTGGGTAGACTCCAGCAGTTAGTGATGGACAGGGAGGCCTGGCGTGCTGCACTTCATGGGGTCACAAAGAGTCAGCCATGACTGAGCAACTGAACTGAACTGAATGGGGGTAAAAAGCAGGATCAAGATCTGATAGAGGGAAAGAAGTACTTAGAAGACAGATAAGGAAGGACAAAGTGCAGAGAGCCTGTGACTTACCTACAGTTCCATGGGTTTTGAGTCCATGTGGAATAATCTCCAAAGTCTGAGTTCCTGTCCTCACCACTATACTATCCCAAAGGTTGGTCTGCACTGCTCAGAACAGGGGCTCTAAATTCCTTGGAACAGAAATTTTGGGGAAGGGAGGAACCAATATCCTTGTTCCTGGGTGGGTCTGAGGCTTCTTCTGGGCCACAGAACCCTTTTCACCAGTATAAGATGCTTGGTCCATTCTAACCCTCCTGCCTAAATGGATTCTCAAAGATGAAGCCCTCTGATTCTCACATAGCCCACAGTTTTCTAGACAGAGTTTTTAGGAAAAAGAAAAGTTATGGAAATCCTAGCCAGATTCAGATGGGAAAGGCCTGTCCCCATCACAATGTTCATACAGCTAACAGCTCTGATGCTCAAAAATGCTATGGACATCAAAATTAATGGAACCAAGGTTCCTTGGAAGCCAACAGGGCTTTGGTAATCCCTTAAAAGTGTGACTAGTCTCAGTTATGACAAAGGGAGTGGGAAATGTAAGACAAACATAAGTGAAAGCTGAAGACAACATTGGAAGCCCTTGGGGTTAGCCAGCTCTTCCTAACAGAGGATGGTGTTGATTTCACGGGACTGAATAAGGAGAAATACCATTCATTCATATTTTTGATGAGTATTTACCCAGTTCCTTCTGTGTGCAAGGCAGCCTACTGGTTGCTGCAAACACAGTGGTAAACACAGTAAATATGTCCCCTCCTTTGACAGAGCTTTGAATCTAGCAAAAAAAGACAGTCAATAAGAGAACAAATTTCAAATGCTGCTAAGAGGAAAATGAAGAGTGTGCTATGGAAGAGAAGATGGGGTACACACACGGAGGTGTCAAGGGTGAGAAGAGGCCATCTCAGTGAGGAGGAAGGGAAGCCACAGCATGGGTGAAGTCTTCACAGAAGAAAAGAGCTTGTTTTGTTCAAGGAACCGGAAGGTTAGTATAGCAGGAGCACCATGCGCTGGGAGAGACTCAAGTGAGATGACCTTGAAGAAGTATTGGGGTCAAATTATGCAGATTCTCTTGGACCATGTTGAAGAGTGTGGATTTTCTTCTTAAAAAAAAAATGTTTTTAGGCATGTGAAAAATCTGATTTCTTTTTTTTTTTTTTTAATTGCTCTAACTTCTATGTGTAAAACAGATAGGAAAGGGCAGCATAGGAAATAGAGAAACTGGTTAAAGGCAAGCTCCCAAATGAGAAATTAAAGAAGCTTGGGCCAGAATGGTGTCAGTGGAAATGGAGATAAGCAAATGGACTAGAGATGTATGTTTGAGGAAGAATCAACAGAACCTGCTGATGAAGACAATGTGGGAAGTAAGGAAACGTGGAGAATCGATAATTACTCCCAGGTTTCTGAATAGAGCAATTTGTTGGATGGTGATGCTGCCTTGAGATGGGAAAACAAAGGGGAGGGGTGAGTCTTGAATGGGTAAATCAAGAGTTCTATTTCAGGCATATAGAAATTAAACATCTACTTTTAAAACTCTCTTTTGTCTATGCTCACACACTGTGCCTTATCCCTGGGAGATCCTTGTCTTATGGGTTGGTGTGTACTCTACTAGTCAATCACCAAGGACTCAAGCACAGGGGAAGCCTAGAAGATCTCATCACTCACTTTTTGCCCCAGCCCCACAATGACTGTTCTCCAACAGCCCCATGAGGCCCCAAGTACCCCTTCGCCATGTCTCCATTTGGACAGGAGGATGGACTTGACCCTGGGAGCGATTCTTGGCCTCTACTGGGAAACTGGCTCCCAGCAACCTCCTCCCCCTGCGTCAGTCCTTTTCCCCTAAATGCTTCCCAGCTTCCCAGATGGTGTCCAGATAACCCGCACCCTCTCCCTGGGGTGTGATCATCATTCCGAGGGTCAGCTCAGCTCCTTGAATCCTTCAGTGTAGGAAGAATCATGAGTCCATCTGTCATCACCCACCTCCCTGGGAACTGAGGAGGGCAGAGAGCCAGGCCAGCGGGCAGAGTACATCTGTATCTCTTTGCTCAAGCCCAGCTCTGCTGGTTAATCTATGGAGAAACCCAGCCAGGAAGTCTACGAAAAACACAGGAATCACTAGTTTGAGCCTTCTGTCCCACACATCCTCTCCTCATCATCACGCATGTCCTATTCATCATCCCAGATTTAGCTCAAAGGCCACCTCATCTGGACAGGCTTCCGAATTCCCAAGCACATCTAGTCGCTCTCTCTCCTCCAATTCTTTAATCGGACCACAATGGTGGTCCGATCTTGCCATACTGATAATGAAACGGTCTGGTTATGTCTCTCTTTCCATTAGATCTATGCTGTTTAACATGGTGCCCACCTGTTATATGTGGCTGTTTACATTTAAATCAATTAAAATTTAACAAAATAAAATTTCATCTCCTCAACTGGTCTAACCACGTATCAGGTGCTCAGTAGCCATGTGTGGCCAGTGCCTTGCATGTTAGACATCACAGACTGAGAACACCTCAATCTGTTCTCAATCTGTAGAACAGCACTGTGTTAAACTAAGAACTCCCGGAGGACCAAACTGGGTGTTATCATCTTTGTGCCCCTGGCACCCACTACAGAATATAGAACATAGAAGATGCTAAGTATGTGTGGACTGAATGAGTAGATGAGAGAATAAGTTCTGGACACCACATATGAAGGAGAATATGGGTGACCTGCATGAAGTATGCTCCAAAGACAGGAACCAAGAGAAGATATGATTTAGGGAAAAGACAGAGAGGACAGCTCAGTGTGGGCAAGGTGGCCTTTCTGTGCCCCGAGACACTAGAATGCTGTTGCCAGTGCCCTTCAATAGCACCATTAAGTCACACATAGCTGCATAGGACTGCTCATCCTATCAGCCTCACCTCTGTGACACCTCTTTTTACCTCCTGTCAATCCTGTCCCCTCATTGTCCTTGAAATTCCCTGAGAAGTCTCTCCTGACCAACCCCAGCTGGTCCTACTTTCCATACTCTGTCCAGCATCCCCAAGTACAATGTGAAGGAACTCTGTTCGACAGCTATGATCACTGTCCATTTTGTGCCCCAGTGCATACGTCTCATATCCATGACTCTGCTCTGTCCTTCAGGCTGACCGACCAACAGATCCCCAGGGATGAGACCCCCTAAGACTTGGGCTCCCTAGGGGTAAGATTTTACTGATCAGGATGAGTAAGAGTTCCTCAAGAAGCTCTTTCCTATCAGGCAGGCCCCTTAGGGGAAGGACCCGAGATCTGATCTCATGGAAACTATTTACCCAGAGTCCTGCCCACTGTGGCAGACACAGAGCAGGGCCTTGAAGGACTTCAAGATGATGCTACTTCTCCTGTACAATCTCAAGTGGACTTTATGCAACAGCTTCTCTTCAGGGCAGTGGCTAGACTCTGGGAGAAGTGAGGGACAATGCCTGAACCTTAAGGATCTGAGGAAGTTGAATCCCCCTGTGTTTTCCTGTATCAGCTCCTATTTCAACACCTTGAGACTCATCATCTTCCTTTGCTTTCTGAGAATTCAGGAAAGATAGACTGAGCAGTTCTGTAGCTCTGACTTGGCTCTCTGTGGGTTCCTCCTTGACCCAAGAGCTCTCCCTAAATCCATGACTTCACAGAGACCCTCCTGCCAACAGGAAGTGCTCTCTGGCCCTGGGCCCTTATAGTCCTGCTCTCACCCTGGGCCATTTCTCTGTGGTCCCCTGGAGTTTATGTGCAAAGCTGGTGGTAATACAGTTTGGCTCTGCCCTTGAAGACAGTTCCATTCCTTTTCCTGCTAAAAACTAGGCCATTCTCAACAACAGGCCCAAATCCCAAGATGGCGGCCTTACCAATACCAAGGTTGTAGAGGGTGATGGAGTACTTACAATGTCTTCAATCATTCACCTCATCCTTCTCCTGGGCTCTTAATACCAGCTTCTTTGACCCAAACCACTATCCTTTAAAGGAAACAGCAGCTGTTCCCTTTGTCCCCTGAAAGAGAACCTGGTCCTCAGTAACGTACCTTTGAAAGTTGGCAGGTGGGCACACCTTGTGCCCCATGGATGATCCCTTCTCACTGTTCTGTGTGTGACACCCTTTCCACCAGAGGAAAGTCTCTTAGAGTCATGATTTGAAAGCTTCAGCACAGTTCATTGGTATAGGAACACACGTCTGCTACAAGGAGGCTTGATGGCACACAACTTTGGTGAGAGATGTCAGGAAAGATATTCCAAGCCTCAAATCTGAGGCAGTGTTTCCCACTAGACTCATTCTTTTGGGTTGAAACTTGCCCTCCTTTTAAACAGACCCTTCTTTTTAAACAGTGTCCTTCCTCCCTCCCTTGAGGAGCTGTTGGGACTGGTCCCATGGGAAAGCTTTGTGGACGCCAGGTGACTCTCTGACTACTCCTCCAAAGGGCAGTGGGGGGGAAGTGGCCATCCCAAAGCCAGCGCCTGGGCTCATCTCTCCCCAGCTGCCATGGCTGAGAGTGGAGGCCGTCTTTCCCATGTTCGGGGCAAAGGAGGGGAAGAGCTGGAAGTCATCAGGGTGTTGTTTTTGCCAGTGGAGCCCTTGAAGTGGAGACAGGAGGAAAACAAACAAACTCATGTCATCTCCCCAGGGTCCTGGAAGAGGTCCCTTTCACAGCCAGGAATGTGACAAGGAGTGAAGTCAGCCAGGAGGCTGCCTGCAGAGGGAGGGAGGCAGGCAGCTGGGCGAGGATCAGAGGCACAGAGCAGGGGAAGGGGCCAGACATGGGGGGTCCAAGGCCGTCATATCCCCAGGGCTGGGGGTGGGCAAAGAGCCCACGGGGAGAGATGTACCCCAAGGCTGGGAGGGCCCGACTGTACAGAAAGACATGTATCTCAGCTTGCCTACAAAAGATCCAGCCCATATTCTCCAGAAGCCAGTTTTGGTGGCATAGATGTGGCAATAATCACAGGGATTGGCCGCTGATTGGCATGGAGATCATTACAGGGAAGAATAAGATTAGAAGTAGATACACAGAAAGGAAAAACGGTTCCTGAGAAGGAGACAAAGTACCAGGGAGGGGACCGGCCCCAGGCTGAGGGAGTGGCCAAGTGAGACCCCGTGGACGAGAGTCCAGGTTAGACTGAGGTTGTCCAGCCCTCTGGCTCCCCAGGAGGCCTCTGATGGACTGAGGCTGACCCCATACTGCTGCTGTTCTGAGAACCCCAACCAGGAATCGATGGCGTGTCCCAGTCTCGCCTCTCCATCCCGGGGCAGGAGCCAGCAGGCAGTGCTGGTTCTCAGCTTACCACAGTCCCTGGAAACAGGGGAGGGGTTGAGGGGAAGGTGTGGGGTTTCCTCCTCCAAGCCACCACCATGACCCTAAGACTGCAGGGGCAGCCCATGGGCTCCTCCTTTCCCTGTGTGTCTGACAGAGTCTGAGATGCACTCTGCTCTGGCTCCCAGCCGTGTGGGAAAGCTGGGCTACGCCAGCCAGCTCCAGTTCTCCCAGCAGCTCCCTTGTAGCATTGGGATCACTGTAAATGGTCAGGACTCAATATCCCCATTCTGAAAAATGGAGGTATATCCTGACCTCCCCTCACCTCACCTCACTCACAGTTGAGGGTTAACAAGAAACCAGAGTGGCCAGAGCACCCAGGAGGCAAACTAACACATTTAAAATATTCCAGAAGAGAGGTCTCTCTTTGGGACTTTTCTTTTTGTTTAGGGGTTTGTATAGATAGTATTGAAAACTTCATTTTATGTATTTGATTTTATTAAATATCACACAATATATTCTGACAAAATAGATATAGTGTAAATCTATAAATATTTGAGTCTAAATCAAATATAATTTTTAACTTACATTCACAAACACCTGGGCAAAAACAAGTCTTATATTTTTTTCTGAATTTTGGTAATGAGTGTTTAAAGCACACATTATCTCCGAGACACTTTCAACAATGTTCTCTAGAAGGAAGTCTGAAAAACAGAATCAAGTAAGATGGCATATATTATGTAGTAACACTGAATGTTGAGTTACTGAACTTGGAATCACAGTTGACCTTGAACAATCTCTTTGGAAATTTTCTGCTGAAGATACTGACTCCGTCCACAGCCTGAAATGTAGCCGTCAGAGCATCTGCCCCAGCGTCTCTGTGCCAGCGGGAGGACAGAGGCCCACCTGGCTCACAGACCCCTCAGGCAGGCCAGAGGAAGGCGAGCACGGGGAGAGGCAGCCCCATCCCCTGGCAGCCCTGACCTTGGGCCTGGGTTCTGATAGATGGGTTCTACCTTGTACCTGAGACCCAGGAGCCACCTCCACCCTTTCCCCGTTTCTGAACCTCCATCCTGAGATGCTCCTAGCACCGTTTGGAAGCCTAGACCTGGGGCTTGCTTTGCTTCTCCTCCCAGAGGCTCAAGTTCCCTCTGCATCCCCAGCCCCAGAGCCAGTGCCCTAGCACTGCTCCCAGACCCCGACACCTCCCACCTCCTGGTTAGCTGGGCTCTCACTAGGATGTAAACACTCTGTGGGCAGGGACCTTGGGTCTCCTGCTCACTGATGAATCCAAAGCTCCCAGAACATAGCACAATGGAGACACCAGTGTTTGTTGAATGTGCAGAGGCCTGAACCTACTATAAAAGAATTGGCGGGGAAATGTAGCCCACAGATTAAAGGGAAACCCATCAGGAAAGACACTCTGGGGTGGCCACATGCATCTCACCTCACTTGCCCCTCACCACAGTTTGTGTGCTGGGCTCAGTCACTCCATCACGTCTGACTCTTTGCACCCCCATAGACTGTAGCCCATCAGGCTCCTCTGTCCATGGGGATTCTCCAGGCAAGAATCCTGGAGTGGGTTGCCATGCCTACGCAGGGATTGAACCCAGGTCTCCTGAATTGCAGGTGGATTCTTTAACACCTGGGCCACCAGGGAAGCCCCACCACTGCTTGCCACCTCTCAAAATGTATCAGTCCATCCACAGAGGACCACCTCCCTCCGTCAGCCTAGGTCCTATAGCTCTGCATTGCCTGGAGGACTCTTGCAGCCTTCTCCTTTCTTCCCGGATGCTCAGTGTCACCGCAGCCCCAGGACAGTCCCTAATCCATCAGGTTGCCAGCTCAGCACGCATATGGAGCTCACCAGGTTCCATCTGGCTGGTCCATCCTCCCAGCCTCGGGTGTGAGTGCTCAGAGCTCACCCCTGTCTTGGAGGTTGTCTAGGGTGGGAGTCCTGGCTGGACCCAGCTCCCCAAACCTGTTGGATCATCGACAAAGCAAGTTTCTTCATCCCCCCTCACATATGCATCCCCAGCTCCACGCCCCTGCCTCTTTTTCCATGTTCTTAGCATCTTCTTCCACTTGCTGGCTTCCCAGGGGTCCAAACTCAAGGCCACGTCCCACTGCCAGCACCCGGACCACAGGAAGGCCACTATCTCTCCTTCCTGGGCCTCCAGACCCCAGGACCTTGTGTTCCTCTGCTACATTCCAGGCAAGACTCTGGTGGGAGGGACAGGGAGGACACCAAGGTGGTCTGAGCTCCTGGGAACAGCCCGGCTTCTTCCCTCCCACTCCACCCTGCCTTCCCATCACCTCTCAAGCTTTCTGGCTCTAAGTTGCCTGAAGGAATCTTGGCTCAAAGCTTCACAACCTCTCCTTTCACCTCCTCCAAGGTCGCCTCGTCCTCTCCCTGAGGGCCTCACTAACCCAGCAGGCTCCCCATGAACCTACCATCCCTTTCTTTTGTCCCTGCAAAGTATCCTGCTGGCCGAGAGATCATAGAAAATTTCTAATGAAGCTGGAGCTCTATACCATCCCTGCCATATGAGGGATATCAAGCCGGCACTGTTCCCTTCATCCCATCACAGACCGTAAGCCAGTGTGGAGACCATGCTCTAGTGAAAGACTCTCCCTCGGGCTGTCTCCTTAGCCTCAGACTGTCCTGCCCTAGACACAGATAGGTCTCTAACTCTGGTCCTCATTTGACCTCATCTGTCCCTTCACAGTGACCCCAGGCCCCTCCAGCCAACTCTCAAGAATGGGACATGAAGCACTTGAGGGAGCCAATGTTAGAGGCTTTTGGAGACCCTCCTGACAGCCCACCTTGGGTGGGGAGGGGCTGGTCACCCACAGTTCACTGCTTCACAGATACTCTTCTGCCATCAGGAAGAGCTCTCTGGCCCTGAGCCCTTTGAGGCTTACTCTCATCCTTTGTCCATTTCTCTGTGTCCCACTGGCTCCAAGCATGAAGCTAGAAGCCCAAGATGGTAGCCTAACAGTGTCAATGTTTGGAGGGTGATTTATTTACCATGTCCCCAGTTATTCCCCAGCCTAACCACTGGGTGTCTTCAAGCAGTATCCCTTCTCCAGCTGTGCGCTTCTCTCAGGCCTCTGCTCACGCTTGGTGCTCCTGAGGTCTTCATGAGCTCTCCTGACCCTCGCCTAGATCCCTACCAGCATGCCGAGTCTCTCGTAAGTGTGGATGTCCCTTCTTCTTTCATACTCATTTCATCCCTGGAGCCCATGTTGCTCCTGAAACACCACGTGCTATCATGGCCTGTCCTTCTGGATATATCTGGGTCTTTGATGGGTCCTGCATGGCAAAAACATTATAGAAGGTGATCCCAGAGTTGGCCAGAGTCCAAAATACCTCATTTCTTGCCTCAATTCTTTACCTTCCCTTTTCCCAACTGCCTAAAAAAAATGTGCCTCTTACGGATTTGCTTGAATAATCATTTTCTTTTTAAAATGCAAGCTCTTCTGCAAAGTCTAGGTTCTTCCTTCCCTTCCTTACATTGACCTCACATTTCTGCCCTCTAACCTTCACAGAACTTGATTAAACTGCACGGAGATGGGGTGTCTCTACTGCTGTTTTTCACCAGCTCCTCTTTATGTTTCTCTCACTGGTCCTTCATTTGCCAAATATTGATCAAGACTCTGCAATATATAAAGTGCTGGGCACTTTCTGTCTTCTTTCTTCTTTTCCCATTTAAAAAAAATCATTTATGAAGTAGAGCCAGGGACCCCAGGCCAAGATAAAGTCTAAACAGGGATATAGGTGGTCCATCCCAGGACTGAGTGGGGCACAGGGCTTCGTGTGCAGAGCAGAGAGTAAATTCCAAGAATCCCTTTTGAGTGAGGATCCCAGGGGCACCTGCCTCTCCATGGCTCACTGAAGAAGCTATCATCAAGCAGCAGCCACCACCCCCTGCCCCCAATCCATTTCTGTTCAGAAGCCAGGGAGAGTGTCCAGAACACAACTCAGATTGCATCCTTCAAGGTTTACAAATTTCTGCCTGACCTGGACCTCGATGTCCCCCTCATCCCATCTTAAGTTTGGGTATCCTCTTGCTTGCTACAGACACAGTGGCTTTCTTTGAGACCAGCTATGTGTCAGCTTGTACATGCCTCCCTCACAACTTACACACATGCCCTTCCCAGCCCACCACACTTGTCCTCACCCTCACTCTCTACTTCTTGCCAACATTCACATTTCACTGTAAGTGGCACTTCTTCAGAAAGGAACATCTTACCTGGCCTTCAGGTGAAGTCAGTGCTCTGCTGTCTGCTCTCATCATCACCCTTATCATCACGAAACTCCACTGAGCTCCCAGCTATGCTTCTGTGATTAGTGATGGCAGGTGGCACGGGTAAAGGGTGGTCTCTATTCAGCTAGGGGGAAAACAAACATAGGTATGAATTCTGAGAGCAGGGCTCTGGGAGGTGGTAGAGAAGCCAGTACTACATCCAGCTGACCACCAGGAGAGCCCACGTTGGCTGATAAAACCACTGCAGCATTCCCAGCCCTCGGCAAGGCCTGGATGACCGGTCAGTGAGCAGCTGCACTGCAGCTGGGACAACTCTGGCCCTCCTTGTCCTCCCCACCTCTGACTTCTGCATGGCCCCGAGGTTCACACTGCCCCGCAAGCCAGGAGCCTGTCATCAGCATCTTATTCACGGCCTCCCCACCCTCCACAGCGTGTACTCCACAGCTCATGATCCCAGGGTGTCTGGGACGCAGCAAAGGCACCATGGGCTCCTCCCAACTCAGGTGGCAGATGATAAGCACTCCAAGCCCCAACAGAACTGAGCCTTTGATCCCCGGAGGCCTTTCCCACACATTGCCACAGGTAATCACTCTGGCCAAATGAGGCTGTAGACATCTCCCTGTCTGTGTCCCGCTCCCTGGCTGCTGGCTCTCTCCAGGACTGAAGGAGCATGTTCCTGGAGGTCCTGGAGACCCAGATCTATGGCTTCTGGCCTGAGGTGGTGTGATAACTGCCTTCTCCTCTTCCCTCCACCGGCGACCCAGCCTTTCCTGGGCCTTTTCTCTCATTCTGCCTTTACAGAGGCAGCCGGTGCTAACAGCAGAGGTCTCGTAATCTTCTTCCACTTTATCCTGGTTCAAGTTCATCAGTTCTTGTCAAGAAAGGAAGTGAAGCCAGGGGTTCTAATCTTCCCAGCTCTGAGAATAATTCGCTCAGAAAATCCCTTTTCCCTTGAGAGCTAGGTTTTGGTGTTGAGTTATAACAGGCAAGAGAAATCCAGGCCAAGAGACCTGCTCACCATAGAGATCTGGACATATCTTAGCTAGCAACATCAGCTTACTGCCATCAAAGCCATCATCTTCAACACTGTGATCATCACCACCATGAATATAGTCATGACGACCATTACATCATTACCACCATCCAGTGAACATTGCCACTCTCATCATCACCCTGATCGTTATCACCTTCTCCATTATTTTCACCATGATTATTATCACCATCACCAACACCCATTACCACCTCCACCACCAGCACAATCATCCCACTTAACATCACTGCACCACTTTCACAAACAACCTCATCAACTTCTACGTTATCATCCTCATCGGTTTTAGCATAACACCACAACAATTACACACTCACCATCTCCTTCACAGACCTTCACCGCTGCTATCATCAAGCATCACCAGCATCTCATCACTCTTAGCTTCATAAACATCATTACCCACTGCCATCACCTCCATCACCACTATTATCACCCCCACAAACATCAATACCATTGCTAGTATCAACATCCATTATCACCACCAAGCATCACTGTCCTCGTCCTCATTTATCTTCTTTATTCAGATGATTTTCTCTGTAATAGATTCTATGAAATTCATCTCTATTCTAAAAATCTATACTAAATACAACTTGTGAGTTTAACACACAATGGGTTATTCAGGTTGAATTAGTTGGCTTTTGTGGTATAACCAGCAACCCCAAAACAAGTGGTTTGAAACAACAAATATTTAATTACTTAGTGTGTGAGTCATGCGTCGGTTGGGCAGTCCTTCCAGTGTGGGATGGAAGCCACTAGGCTTCCTTACGTGTCCCTAATCAGCTTATAGGTCAGGTAGCAGCCAGATGAAGGGTGGTCTCACTCACATCTGATGGGACCCCTTAGCTCTCACTCACGTGTCCTTTCATTCTCCAATGGACTGGCTCAGGCTCATACACACAGTGGTCTCGGGATTCTAGGTTTAGCAAAAAGGCAAGCCCCAGTGCACAAGCGTGGCTTCCAATCCACTACGTGTATCATGTTTGCTAATATCCCATTGTCTAAAGTAACTCACAAGGTTGGCACAGACTCTAGAGATGGAGAAAGAGACCACCTCCTGATGGGAGAATCTACAAAATCACTTTGCAAGGTCATGAACTCAAGGAAGGGAAGAATTTATAGCCATTTTACAGTTTACCGTACTGTAAACTGGTCTGATGGTCCTCGTGGACCCCCTTTTATCCTCCTTTTCCAGGGATTCTCTTGATTTCTGCTGGACATGCCTTATGAAACTTCTGATTCCATCAGACCCTCAGCCACTTATTCTCCATTACGCTTGTGCATGCCTGCTAAGTCGCTTCAGTTGTGTCCGACTCTTGGTGACCCTGTGGACTGTAGCCTGCCAGGCTCCTCTCTCTATAGGATTCTCCAGGCAAGAACACTGGAGTGGGTTGTCATGCCCTCTGCCTGGGGATCTCCCCAACCCAGGGATCAAACCCGAGTCTCTTATGTCTCCTGTGCTGGCAGGTGGGTAGCACCACCTGGGAAATAGTCCGCTGATTCCACACATGCTTGCACAGTTCTGCCATCTGAGGTTGACCAGTTGCCCTGCCAGTTTCAGGCTCCTGCTGTGCTTTCAGTCTTAGAAGAAACATCAGTGTGCAGAGTCTGGGCTCTGAATTCATAAGCAGTTACTGAAGGAGCTGAGTGGCAGGAAGCTCAGGTTAGACAACTCCCTATGAAATGGATTTTGGCAGAGAGAAGATGGGAGAGAACTTCAGATAACGGTCTGCTTTTCCTTGCTAATGAATTGTTATAAGACACGTATTTTCTGTACAGTCTGTCCAAAGATGTCCTGCCTGGTTGATGCACTTACATCTTGATGAGCTGTGTCTCTTTGTAACTCATCAGGAAGCAAGGGTCAATGTGATAACTGTCGTCTTGCATTGGTTCCCAGTTGTTATGCTTCACTTCCATTTTGCCTCACTCTTGCTGCTGAGTTTGCACCTCCCAAATAAAAGAGTAGCACTTAAGCCTTGCCTCAGGCTCTGCTTTCTAGGGAACCCAAACAAAGACATCATCTTAAAGGAGTTCATAACCAGGATATCTTAGGAGAAAGCCAAGGACATCAGGGGGCTAAGAAGTTATGCCTTCTAGCAAAAGAAGACTGTAAAATTGACAGATTTTTTTGTGGTGCTAGACAGTGGGAGTAGTGGGACATCTGTGCCCCCTTCTCAAAAAAAAAATAAATAGTAGCCCATTCATTTCTAGGAAGCTAGAGCTTGGGGATGAGGGTCTAGGAATTCAAGTCCCTATTGTCCCAGTTCCCTGGGGAAAGGGTTTCCTTTTTTTCCCTTTGCCCTTCCATAAGTATTCAGAATCAGGTTCAAAGATGCTTAGTTGTACTAAGTATTAAGACTAGCCTCTGCTTTCTGTCTGAGCCAATGAGCATGAAGCTTCCCACTGAACATGAAGCTTTCCACATCCAGAGATCACCTGGCAGCTCCTTGCACACCAGGACCTCGACTTCCTCATCAGTCTAGGGTTTCTCAAAGGCAGGAAATATGTGGATCTCCTGAAATCCAGCCCAAGATGACTCAACTGGTCACAAGAACAGAACCCAACTATGAAGCTGAGGTGGACACTGTCTGCTCCTCTCTCCTCTGATCATCTCACTTCCCCCAACTGTGTCCTGGCCTCCTCTCTCCTTCCCAGGGTCCAGCTCTTATTAGAGAGCTCACCACCAACCTCTCCTCAGTCTTCGTGGTCTGAGATTTAGTCATGTACATGGAATTATGGCCCACTTCGTCCTTCTCTCTGTGTGTTCATGAAACTGGATGAATGAGTTTTCAACAAGGTTGGAGACAACACAGTGTTAGCGAGTAATCCCACAAAGGGGGAACTAGTGGGAAAATATGTTATTTGTTTGAAGACATTTAACCTTCCCCTCAACCAAACTCACTACTTTGAATTTGGGTTTTCCTAAAGTTCTGGCAAACCAGAGACAGGCCGTGCAAGGCTTCAATCCTTGTGTTGCAGGACTGAGACTGAGCCCGTGCGTGGAGACGGGTGGGTGGTCACTCGGCCCTGGTCTCTAAATTAGGGCAGCATAAACTCCACACCTGTCTCCTGAGCAACTCTCCTGTCTTTGAAGACACCTGGGTCTAAAACAGAAAAGGGTGTAAATATCACTCCTTGCCTATTTCTACCCATGGCCCAGCCACTTTTTCAGGAGTTCTCCTTGCAGCTCACCCACACCCTTCTGGCTGCATTTCAAGCCTGTTTCTACCTGCCAATTCATAGTGAAACTTGGCGCTCTACTACCATACTTCATTCATTGGCTCTGGTTTGCAGGGACTCAGGATTTAGCTGACTCCTTGTAGCTCTGGTTAACACTGAGTTTTACTTAACACTCAAAAGTCCAAGAGCACTGGCCAGAAGAGGCCAGGTTCTACCCTTTCTCCTGCTTGGCATGCTCTCGGCCAGGTCTTTGGTTGCCAGTATCCTCAAGGGCAACTGCTAGGGTATGGCATAGGCTGATGAGACCAGCAGGGTATGGGCTCCTTGGGACCAATCAAGGTCATGCAGCACAAGAAGCAACTCTTGTGTTCTCAGGTCCTTTGTTAAATGCAGCCCATTGCCCAGTGGTATTAAGTTATAAAATACAGTGCTCAGGGCAAGGTGGGGTTCTGCAATGCCCTGTCCCTATTGAAAATACTTGGATCTGATTGGTTTGGGCTCAAGCACAAACACCAGGATTCTTCCACTAGAGCCCTCAGTTCCCCTTTCCAGTCTAATGACCACCTTTAGCAAGCAGCAAGGAAGACAAGTGAAGACCTTTGTCTCTGCAGGTAAGACAGCAGGGGAAAGGGGAAGGAAAGGACCACCTAATGAGCCTTCGGTAAGTATGTTATCCTAGAGAATATTCAGAATGGCCTGATGAGGCAGGTTGGCCATTCCCATTAAGACTCAGGGGTGGTCTTTGACAAAGATCAGATCTCTTCTCTCCTTCTACAAAGGAGGAGGGAGGGAGAGAGGGGAAACCTTTGGTATCAAGGAGTCCCAGTTCAGTGGCAGCAGTAGGGGTTTCCCCAGACACCACCCCAACGCTCGGCCTACCCAGCAGACTGCCTTATAGCTGTAAATAACATGGCATCCCGCCTCCAAGCAGAGAGAGAAATTGATTGTCTCTTATTCTAAGAAGGTTCACCAGGGCTCCTGCTCCCTGTTTATGTGATGCTTTTGATCTCCCTTCCATGTCTCAGGGTCATGCCCAGATGCTGTGGAAATTCCTGGCACCCCATCCAGGTATGGCTATGCCCAGAGGAAGGCAAAGGACCTATCTTCCTGTTCCTTTGTCTTGAGAGTGAGGAATCATGTCCTAGAAGCCCCCAACAGACATCCCTCATAACCCATTCTTACATAATGGAACTAGCGTGACGGCTAAGTTAGAGCAACAGCTGGAATTGGGCTCTTTGATACTGTAGGCTCTTTGTAAGAGGTGCCTCCAAACCCTCCTAGAACAGCTCCTCCAAGCCTCAGTCCACACCTAACAGTGTCTGGGAAGACAAAGGAAGGGCCCCCATGGTCCTGCCTCGGGAGTTCATGTCCAACAAGAATGCAAGATGAGACAACACAGATGGGTAAGTGGCCTAGCCCAACTCCGATTCTTCCTTCCCAGCTTCACTCAGTGAGTTCTTAGGGGCTGGACATAGAGGCCCTAAAGAGAAGGTGGGCCTCTGCTGGGCCTGCCAGAGGCCTTGCGATGGGCCGAGACCCAGCAATGGGATTGGACTGGACACAAGGGACCTTATGGAACTGAGCAAGTGGGGTAGGAAGAGGAGGACAAAAGATTAGGAGGGAAGGAGGAGCAGATCTGAAAGGAGAGGAGGCTTGAGCTTGGGTTTGAGCTCAGAGTTGAAGAAACTCAGTCACTGCCCTCTCGGCCCTGGGTCTGGGCAGACATGTTCCCTTGCCCAAACCACAGATATCCCAGAAAAGGTTTTCTTCAGATAAGACCCTGTGAGGACAGGGCAGGGAAGCCAAAGGCTAGTGCAGGAGGACAAGGCAGCTGGGAGTGTGGAGATGGCCCAGAAGACAGTGAACACCCCCGCCCCCAGGAGGCTTCCAGCGAGGGAGAGCCCCAGCACCCCTGCACATTCCTTCGGGTCCATCATAACTTCCATGGAGACAGGAAAACTAGGGAGAGTATGCCCCCCACTGGCCAGCCAGGACAGGGCCACTGGGAGTGCAGGACCCAGGCCAGGCCAGGGAAAGTCTTGGTCCTTTCTTCATTTCACCCAGGAGCCACCCTGCCTCAGGAAGGTCAGCAAACCTCCCACTCATGTGTCTTCCTGGCCCTGGGGAGGGTCTGTGGGCTACTCCCTGTCTGGAACTTCATTTATGTTCTCCCTCTGCTGCTGGCCAGGCCTTGCCTTTGTGATCAGAGCACTGGGGACAGAATCACCTTGTCCCACTCCAAAGAGGGTCTCTCAGAGGTTTCTCTCCCTCCCCTGATATCAGAGTTGGCAAAGTTCCCAAAGATGGCTCGGTTCAGAGAGAAGAAACTGGTCCTTCAGCGATCAGGAGTCTGAAAAGTTCTAAAGGACCTTCCGAGGGAGGAATCCCAACAGCATGGGAGGGGAGCATCATCCCAAGGATTTCCCAGCCCAGTGGGCACAAAAATAAAGTGAAAACTCAGGTCTCCCCAGCCCAGGTGAGACTGGGGCTCCCTCCACACATGAGAGGCTGGAGGCCTCCCTGTGAGGCCTCTGTGAAAGCCTCTGGCTTTCCCTCACTCAGGTGTTTAGGTTGTAAGGGAAACTAGGAGTTGAATGAGTTAATAATTTTCTCTTTTATAGGTGAAATCATGCCTTTTATATAAGTTTCCCCAGACCTTTCAAATCATAATGACATTCCCCCATCACCTTCTTTTTCTTGCTCACCTAAATCCCTCCCATCACAGTTTAAGCCTCTGAGACTGAGCGACGTGCTAGGCCAAAGCTGAATGTTGCTGCCTTTAAGAGACCCGCAGCTTCTGGGAGAAACAGGCAAGGCCCTCCTCAAAGGAAAGAGGCCTGCAGCAGACAAATATACAAAGTAGAGCAGAAATCATAAACACGTTTTATTTCTAAATAATTTTAAAACCACTGGCCTTGTAGCAAATTGGAATATATTTCCAGAATCGACTCAAAGAGATTTTTTTTTTTACAGCAACATATGAAAAATGTCATTTAAATATCCACCAGCAGCTGCACCACATGTTGGGCTCTTAGGAAAACACGTTCATTCTTTTCATCAAAGTCCCTTGATTAATGTTCCACTTCTCTTTGACACTTTTTCCATAGTTTGGGGGAAAAAATCAAAGGCTGTACTATTATCTGGAAGAAAATTAAACCGATAAGATTTAATGTCTGCTATATTCTACAGTCATGGTAAAAAATATCGCTCAGGCCTTGGGCCAAATGCAAATGAACATTAAGCAGAGGGTACATCCCTGCAGTGAGGCTTTTTGGAGGGGTTAGGCTGGGGCAGATGGGGGAGCAGAAAGAGCTGGGGATGGGAAACAGTGGGGAGGGGCTGTCATGACGGTTTGGGGGCCAGAGCAGGGGAGGTGGAAACAGGTCTGTGCAGAGGAGAAATTCTTGATGGTGACCCCTGAGCAGGGCCAGGGGGCAGGAAGTCGGAGGTGCGGTATTGCCTACCTGCAGCGGGGCTCCTGTGATCCTGGGATTTTGTGAATGGGACTGGCAGAGGAGAGAGAAGGATTGAGCAGGAAAGAGGGAGGGGAACGCAGCAAGAGGAGAGACCGTGCCAGGAGGAAGCCTAGGCAGATGGAGAGAGGGGAAATCGCAGCCTGTCTGGCACGGCAGCTGATGCCATAATTTAAAGGTCAACTCAGTGGAAAAGGAAGAGAGAAAAGGGGGAGGGGGGTGGTGTTGAAAAGACTACCTCCACAGTATGGCACTTAACCCCTCCCATCCCTGTGCAGCCCTACATGGCCTTTTCTCTTGACGTGACGTCCTCTAAGTTCTGGCATCCCCCTGTTCTTACCCCTTGCTCCCCAGTGTGGGCTCTGGAGGCTGCAGACCTAGCTCTGCCTTCTGCCTCCTTTTGTTACCTCATCAGAGTAGAAGCCACATAACCTCCTGAACCCTAGTTTCTTCATTCATAAAATGAGGATGATAAAACCAAATCTCCCCAGTTTATTGTAAAAGTTAAATTGTATGATGGCGTAAATGCTGGAAAAAAGTCGTTAAAAAGTTGCAAATCTTTCTGGGCTTCTCTAAAGGAAGTGGCTGATTACCTTTGAGAAAAAGTGTCCCTTTGTTCTAGGCAAAAAAAACACCATTTGGCAAATAAAAACTAGTAGCCATTCGTTGTCCTAAGGCACCCTCTGTCCTTGGAGACAACTGGTCACCCTTAGACTGAATGCTGTGAGGATGAGATATGCTCACTTTCGGTTTTCCTATTTGTCTTTCACCAATTTATTTTGTGAGTTAATCTTTTAGCAAAATCTCTCTCTCTCTCTCTCTCCTTGCTCCCTCTTCCTCCCTCTCTCTTAACTGGCTGAGTTGCTTCTTGGGGAGGAATGTTACATTTCTCTGCATGGATTTGGGCTGCCTTATGCCTATAAATTATAGCAAGTTCTTGAGGGACTATGGAGGTTTTTGTTGGAATGGTTTTTTGCCAGAAGGCTGAAGAGGAAACCCCAAGGGCTGCAGGAAAGACTTGCAGGCATGGGTTTCAGCTCAGGCTAGGGGAGGCTGTATATAGTAACTGGACAGGCC